>NC_138775.1:40288029-40870529 GCF_965119305.1 Pelophylax lessonae | reverse complement strand
GACTCTAGCGCAGGAGCGCGTTTTTATTTTCTGAAGGCAATTAAGCACCTGGATGGGAAGGTAGTTGTACCTTGGATTAGGTCAGGGGGTCAGAGAGTGCATAACTTGCTAAAATGACATAGGAGACTACTGACTGAGAGGCAACTTTGGCATGCCTTACATACACTTTAAGACACCTTAAACGCTGCTTGTTCCTTGGATCAGGACCAAGAACTGGCACCTATACCTTTTAGCTACCAATATGTTCTTGAGAATGATTTAGAAGCCCATGAGTTTACCTCCCATGCTTTACCACATCGAGAGGAAAATATGAGAAAATCAGCTGGGGAAAAAGGCTAACTGGTGAGAACTGGAGGATGATGGAAGTAAAAATGCCAACCTATAAGATAAAATAATGTGAAAGCCCCTACACACACCCATCGGTGAATATGTGTCACCATGACCTTATCAGCAAAATGATAAAAGGTAACCACATGACACGCAGCCACAATGAGGACAGAAAAAGACAAAACCAAAGGAGTCAACAGCAGAGCATAAGCAACACACATAAATAGATTATAAAGCTGAACTCCAGTCAAACAGATAAATAAGTACACTGAACAAAATTATAAACGCAACCCTTTTGTTTTTGCCTCCATTTTTCATGAGCTGAACCAGGGCCGGACTGGGTATGAAAACCAGCCCTGGAAAAAATGACATACCAGCCCCATAGCATTGCGTCATTATACCAGCGCAACATCATTTTCAGCGCAACATCATTTTCAGCGCAACGTCCCTCCCCCTAATACAATGCTGACCCTTCCTCCCCCTTATACAATGCTGACCCTCCCTCCCCCTAATACAATGCTGTTCCCCCGGCCCCTCCCCTTTATAAAATGCTGACCCCCCCTCCCCCTAATACAATGCTGTTCCCCCAGCCCCTCCCCCTTATAAAATGCTGACCCCCCCTCCCCCTAATACAATGCTGTTTCCCCCCTATCCCTAATACAATACAGACCCATCAGCAAGCCCCCCTCCCAGTACAGACCCCCCCAGCAAGCCCCCCTCCCAGTACAGACCCCCCAGCAAGCCCCCCTCCCAGTAGAGACCCCCCAGCAAGCCCCCCCTCCCAGTACAGACCCCCCCAGCAAGCCCCCCTCCCAGTACAGACCCCCCAGTAAGCCCCCTACCAGTACAGACCCCTCAGTAAGCCTCCCTCCCAGTACAGACCCCTCAGTAAGTCCCCCTCCCAGTACAGACCCCTCAGTAAGTCCCCCTCCCAGTACAGACCCCTCAGTAAGCCCCCCTCCCAGTACAGACCCCCCAGAAAGCCCCCCTCCCAGTACAGACCCCCCCAGCAAGCCCCCCTCTCAGTACAGACACCCCAGTAAGCCCCCCTCTCAGTACAGACCCCCCAGCAAGCCCCCCTCTCAGTACAGACCCCCCAGTAAGCCCCTTACCAGTACAGACCCCCCAGTAAGCCCCCTACCAGTACAGACCCCTCAGTAAGCCTCCCTCCAAGTACAGACCCCTCAGCAAGCCCCCCTCCCAGTAAGCCCCCCTACCAGTACAGACCCCTTAGTAAGCCCGCTCCCAGTACAGACCCCTTAGTAAGCCCCCCCCCAGTACAGACCCCTTAGTAAGCCCCCCCAGTACAGACCCCTTAGTAAGCCCCCCTACCAGTACAGACCCCTCAGTAAGCCCCCCTACCAGTACAGACCCCTCAGTAAGCCCCCCTTCCCAGTACAGACCCCTCAGTAAGCCCCCCTTCCCAGTACAGACCCCTCAGTAAGCCCCCCTTCCCAGTACAGACCCCTTAGTAAGCCCCTCCCACTACAGACCCCTTAGTAAGCCCCCTCCCACTACAGACAGACCCCTTAGTAAGCCCCCCTCCCAGTACAGACCCCTTAGTAAGCCCCCTCCCAGTACAGACCCCTTAGTAAGCCCCCCTACAAGTACAGACCCCCCAGTAAGCCCCCCTCCACTACAGACCCCTTAGTAAGCCCCTCCACTACAGACCCCTTAGTAAGCCCCCCTCCCACTACAGACAGACCCCTTAGTAAGCCCCCCTCCCAGTACAGACCCCTTAGTAAGCCCCCCTCCCAGTACAGACCCCTTAGTAAACCCCCCTCCCAGTACAGACCCCTTAGTAAGCCCCCCTACAAGTACAGACCCCCCAGTAAGCCCCCTCCACTACAGACCCCTTAGTAAGCCCCCCTCACAGTACAGACCCCTTAGTAAGCCCCCTCCCAGTACAGACCCCTCAGTAAGCCCCCCTACCAGTACAGACCCCCTGGTAAGCCCCCCTCCCACTACAGACCCCTTAGTAAGCCCCTCCACTACAGACCCCTTAGTAAGCCCCTCCACTACAGACCCCTTAGTAAGCCCCCCTCCCAGTACAGACCCCTTAGTAAGCCCCCCTCCCAGTACAGACCCCTTAATAAGCCCCCCTCCCAGTACAGACCCCCCAGTAAGCCCTTCTCCCACTACAGACCCCTTAGTAAGCCCCTCCACTACAGACCCTTTAGTAAGCCCCCCTCCCAGTACAGACCACTTAGTAAGCCCCTCCCACTACAGACCCCTTAGTAAGCCCCTCCCACTACAGACCCCTTAGTAAGCCCCCCTCCCAATACAGAGTACAGACAGACCCCTCACCTGCAATCACATGTGGAGCATGACGTCTCGTTTGTGTCACAGGAGGAAGGACCATCCTTGTCGGCGCCGTGACAGACATTCTTCAGCAGCCGCGCCAGCCACAGCTCGCCTCAGCTCATGCACCGCCGCCGATCCGCCGGGCAGGGGCAGCCGCCTCGTGACATCACGCCGCTCACATCGGCTGACGTAGGAGAGACGGAGCCCAGCGGGGGGCGGGGCAGTGCAGGCCTGCAGTGGCCAACCATTATCAGCGGCGCCGGCGAACGGCGAGCCGTTCAATACTTAAAGCGGCGCTGCGGGTGGCCTGGTCTTAAAGTGGCGCTGCGGGCGGCCTGGTCTTAAAGCGGCTCTGCGGGCGGCCGGGTCTTAAAGCAGCCCTAGGGCCGGCGACCCATCGGGAAATTTCCCGGTATCCCGATAGGCCAGTCCGGCCCTAAGCTGAACTCAAAGATCTAAGACTTTTTCTATGTACACAAAAGGCCTATTTCTCTCAAATATTGTTCACAAATCTGTCTAAATCTGTGTTAGGGCTCTTTCACACGGGCGATCCGATCAGATCCGCCTGTCAGTTTTTTAGGCGGATCTGATTGGATCCTCCATGCAGCTCTATGGGGCAGCGGATGTCAGCGGAGACACCTCCACTGACACCCGCTGCCATCCGTATCCGATCCTATCCGTGAAATCTGGACGGATGGAAACCCTATTTTTCCATCCGTTCAGGGATCGGATCGGATGAGAACGGACAGGCGGTCTCCTCTCATCTGATCCCCCATAGAGAGCAGCGGGAGCTGTGACACCTCCCTCTCCGCACTGCAAGCGGAGACAGAGCTGTCATCCGCCGGCTCAGCGGGGATCGGCGGATCGATCCCCGCTGAGCAGCACGGATCCGCCTACGGAGGCGGACCGTGTGAAAGAGCCCTTAGTGAGCACTTCTCCTTTGCTGAGATAATCCATCCACCTCACAGGTGTGGCATATCAAGATGCTGATTAGACAGCATGATTATTGCAGAGGTGTACCTTAGGCTTGCCACAATAAAAGGCCACTTTTAGGTCCCTTTCACACAGGCTTTCCGATCCGGTCCGCCTGTCAGTATTTCAGGCGGACCAGATTGGATGCTCCATGCATCCCTATGGAGCAGCGGATGTAAGCGGAGACATCACCGCTAAAACCCGCTGCTATCCGATTCAATCCTGTCCATGAAATCCGGACAGATGGAAACCCCATTTTCCATCCGACTGGAGGATCAGATAAGATCGGATGAAAATGGACAGGCAGTCCGTTCTCATCTAATCCCCCATAGAGTAGAGCGGGACTCTGACGGCTCCGTCTCTGCACACAGAGCGGAGACGGAGCTGTCATCCGCCTGCTCAGCGGGGATCGGCAGATCGATACCCGCTGAGTAAAACAGACTCCATCGGGTGCGTGAAAGGAGCCTAAAATGTGCAGTTTTATAACACAGCACAATGTCACAGATGTCGAAAGTTTTGAGGGAGTATGCAATTGACATGCTGACTGCAGGAATGCCCACCTGAGCTGTTGGCCGTGAATTGAATGGTCATTTCTCTACCATTCTCTACCATTACATCCAACTGGCCTCACAATCGCAGACCATGTGTAACCACACAAGCCCAGGACCTCCACATCCAGCATCTTCACCTCCAAGATCATCTGAGACCAGCCACCCAGACAGCTGCTGCAACAATCAGTTTGCATAACCAAAGAATTTCTGCACAAACTGTCAGAAACCATCTCAGGGAAGCTCATCTGCATGCTCTGTCATCCTCATTGGGGGTCTCGACCTGCACTGCAATCCGTCGTCGTAACCGACTTGAGTGGGTGAATGCTCACATTCAATGGCGCCTCGCACTTTGGAGAAGTGTTCTCTTCACGGATGAATCACGTTTTTCTTAGATCTTTGAGTTTAACTCATGAAAAATGGGTTGCATTTATAGTTTTGTTCAGTATAGATGAAATACATATATAGGAGCTGTTTTATCGGCCAAAGGATTTGTATTTCTGTCTTTAGATTTACATGTTTCTGCCACATAGCACAGCCCTCTTAAGCAGGGCAGGAGACCTTTTTACTCTGCTGCTGTTAAGTAACCATTACAAGTCTCTCCCCAGCCTTTGATTGGACAGCAGACTAATATGCTCAACTCTCCATCACATTCCTCTCTCCTCCTATCAGCATGCTCATTGCTAGCATATATACACTACAATGCAACTGACTGGCTTATTGTGGTGCTTCTCCCTCTCCTGGACTGAGCTCTGCTGTACAGGGAATTGCAAATGGCTAATATTAGCTCAGATTTAGGTTCCTACACTGATTGTATTACAAAAAAATGGTTTTATAAATGAATTATTCAAATATATGAATACAGAGCTGCAATCATGTGTGTCTTTTATATCCCTGCAGTTCGGCTTTAATTAAAGCATACAATTTCCACTCCACCTTTCAGTATTACTTCATTAGCCTCTGCACACCAGAGATTCGGTATTCTGCACTTTCCAAACACGGTACTTTGTGGTGACTGTCTATAGAATTTCACAGAAAAAAAAACATAACCACAAAACATGGTTTAATAGTTCCCAGACTACCCGTCCTTCGCATTCACTGCAGTATTATTTTTAGACGTTCACTGCGCAACAGGCCAACATCAAAGAAGGTCTGGTAGGTGTTAAACCATGGGAAATTGCAGAAATTATTTCAGGCATGACTTATGGTGTCCTTGTAAAACAGGTCATGTAGTAATAATAATAGTAATGATAATCTTAAACCTCCCCTTGATTGTCTCTTCAGCTCTCAGTGTTGCCACAAAATGCCGGAGTGAATTCAGACGTATAAAGCTTACAGAGTTCATTTTGCTGCTTGCTTGTTCTGCAACTGCTATGAGGATTCCTAGGGTGATTTATTAAAAGAGGAATAATCTAGGGTCAACTGGTATGGAACAGGTAGCTTTTGTATGCTCTACCAGTACTAGGAGAGAGAAATGGTCAGCCTTTGGAAGGCTGGTATGGGCAATGGCTCCATGTTCCCATTGCTTTCTTCATATGCTGGACATACACAGAATTAGTTTGTATTTTAGCTGGCTTACCATCATAAAAACGACTGGACAAATCAAGCCCGCCTATGTTTACTGATTCTATTGAAACCACAAAGCAATTCAAATCAGCTTTTCTCAAACTTTTATCTACAAAGGATCCTCTAAAACAGATTCTAGGTCTCAAGGAACCCACTTAATCAGAGTTCAATGAAAAAATGCCCATTATACTGGTGGTCAGAGAAAAGAATGGCCACACTGGGCTTTAAAGTGGTTTCTATGCATTAGGTTCAAAGAGATTATAAATGATGATAAATTTCTAAACTCATAAAAAAATAAGGGTAGTGTCCAAATTAATGAATACAGTCCCACAAAAACAAGTGCAAATAATGTAGATCCTCATGCAGGATATTCAAAGGAAGAAACTCTTTCCAGTGACACCAAGGAAAAGTGTGAGAAGGGGACACCTCTGTGCACGGGTATAGCAAGCAGCTTACCGGAATTCCGTGGC
Organism: Pelophylax lessonae; assembly: GCF_965119305.1. Taxonomy (NCBI): domain Eukaryota; kingdom Metazoa; phylum Chordata; class Amphibia; order Anura; family Ranidae; genus Pelophylax; species Pelophylax lessonae. The sequence goes on along the minus strand of NC_138775.1, from coordinate 40,864,342 downwards.
TGCTCAATTAAATGAGACAGCCTCTCCCAGCTAGTAATTAAACCAGTGTGGTCAAAAGGATGTCAAACCCAGGCACTTCAGAGCTTCGTGGTTACTTTCAAAAGGGGCAGCCTCTCCAGGCGAGTGGTTGTATCAATATGGTTAAAGGATGTCAGGCTTGGTACTCCTCAATCACTCCATCACACATAAGTGAATATGTAGGAAAGAAATAGAGGCCCATAGCGTAATCCCGTAAAAATAATAGGCAATATTTATTAAAACAAAAACTACTCACAAATTACAGATGATAACAGGATCTCCCGAGTCTCTCTCTCCTCATTGGCTCATACGCAGAGGGAGCCAAGGGGGGGGGGGGGGGGTACTGCGCCGTGTTCTATGTGTGTATAGATATACAGATCGCAGCTCAGGAGCAAGCCAACTTGAGCGCACCCAAAGCAAGAGACTTGCTATTGGGGGCACTCGGCAGGGGGAGGAGCCAGGACTGCCAACGGGGGACCCAAATAAAAAAAGAAGTGGGGCTGCTCTGTGCAAACCCATTGCATCTTGAGGCACCACATTCCAAAATGTAAAAAAAAAAACTATTTCAATAATTTTACATAATGCAGCAACATTCACACACACAGAGCAGAGCCCTATCTCGATCCAGCAACGTGCACGAGAGCAGCGGCTCTCCCGAGTCTCTCTCTCCTCATTGGCTCACACGCAGAGGGAGTCAATGGGGGGGGTGCTGCGCCGTGTTCTTTGTGTGTATAGATATACAGAGCGCAGCTCAGGAGCAAGCCAACTTGAGCGCACCCAAAGCAAGAGGCTTGCTATTGGGGGCACTCGGCAGGGGGAGGAGCCAGGACTGCCAACGGGGGACCCAAATAAAAAAGAAGTGGGGCTGCTCTGTGCAAACCCATTGCATCTTGAGGCACCACATTCCAAAATGTAAAAAAGAAAACTATTCCAATAATTTTACATAATGCAACAACATTCACACATGTAGGACACCCAACTTTAGAGGTGATTTTTTTTTCTCCAAAGCAAATACACTTTTGCAAACTGGTACTGACTAGTATTCCAATGTTTCTCTTCTCCCTCAATTTCTGTACATCAGTCAGCTAATGTGAGGAGGGTCAAACAAAGATGCTGTGGAGACGACAGACGTCCTCCTTATCAATTAGGATGCCAGTGTCCAGAAGGTTGTAATGGTGCATAATGAAAACCTGTGGCTTGTGTAACTAAAAGGTAGGCTTCATCGACCTGCTAGCTTGTATACAATTTTTGATCAATTTTTAGGCATTTTACCAAGGCACCCCTGAAGAAACATCGAGGCACTCTGGTTGAAAAGGCTGGCATAGAATGAGTATGATATGTTTGTTACTTTCATTTCTTTCCTTTAGAACAGGGGTCTCCAATCTTTCTAAAAATGGCCCATTTACTGTCCTACATACTATAAGGGGGCTAAACTATAGCAACTAGGGGTAGAAAATGTTTTAGCTTTGGTGGTTAGTGCAAATATAAAAAAATTATATAGTGCCCATGGTCAGCAGGAAGAGGAATAGTGCCCCATCATTGGTATCAGTGGGAGCAATAGTGCCCCATCATTGGTATCAGTGGGAGAAATAGTGTCCCAGGCTTGGTATTAGTGGGAAGAATAGTGTCCAATCGTTGGTAGTAATGGAAGAAACAGTGCCCCATTGTTAGTGTCAGTGGAAGGAATAGAGTACCATCATTGGTATTAATTTTGAGAAATAGTGCCCCATTGTTGGTGTCAGGGAGAGGAATAGTGTCCCATCATTGGTATTAGTGGGAGGAATAGTGCGCCATCTATGGTGTCAGTGGGAGAAATAGTGTCCCAGGCTTGGTATTAGTGGGAAGAATAGTGTCCCATTATTGGTATTAATGGAAGAAACAGTGCCCCATTGTTAGTGTCAGTGGAAGGAATAGTGTACCATCATTGGTATTAATTTTGAGAAATAGTGCCCCATTGTTGGTGAAAGGGAGAGGAATAGTGTCCCATCATTGGTATTAGTGGGAGGAATAGTGCGCCATCTATGGTGTCAGTGGGAGGAATAGTGCCCCAAGGGCCGGATAAAGGCAAGCAAAAACAGTTTGGAGACCACTGCTGCATAGGTCTCCGGTGTTTAGCTACAGGTGAAGGGCAAAGTTGCACCAGTGCACATAGCTGTACATAAGGTTAGTGCAGTGTGCAATAAGGGACAAATGCCCAAAACTCAAGAAGTCTGCATTCCAGCCACCCATTACAGCAGCTAAAAAGATCATTGGTGTCCCGCTGCTGGCTCTGCCAAGTGGCGTTGGCCCTGGAACTATGCAGGGACAATCAATTAGGAAGTCAATCAACCATAAGCAACCTCTATCAACCTCTGTAGGAGGTTGCCCCGTACACACGTGCAGATTATCTGAAGACTTTTGTCTTCAGATTTACCTTTTCTATGTAGTGCAAGGGCCTGCCGGATTGCATACAAATTGAAAGTGTTTAGGTTTGACCTCATATTATATGGTTTTGGTAAGTCTACAGACAAAAGTCTTCAGATAATCTGCACGTGTGTACGGGGCATGAGGATTCCACAGAACTCTATGTGAGAATGGCTGATCCAACCTGTTGGTGGTAGATTGTTTTGTGCTCTTTGATCTACAAAGTGTCATTGAAGCCTTTGTTTTCCATTTAGAATGCAATATCAGGATTTTGGGAAAATGGCAGCAAAAAAAGCTTGATCCAGCCAACAAACTGGCTTTATAACTACAATTAGATTTTCGAATATACAGTCCACCGCTGTTTAAAATAGAAAACCTAGCTTTCACCAAAATGCTCTCCTTCAATCAACTGACCTCTTCAGAAGATCATCTTCTCCACTCTACACATAGTCAGCGTGTTACTTCCAAGTGTGGAGGAGCATTTGATTAACACTGCTACCTTCACCGGGCAGTGCTGGAACCTGGCTAATGGCCACTTAAGCACTAGCACCATCATATACAGTTGGGGAGAGAACACTCTGCCCTGTATAATCTCTGATAAGGATCAGGTTTACACAGAACTTCTTCTCTTTGCTCCCACGGTGGGGCAGAAAGATGCTGTGAGGGTCGCCTTTAAACGAACAAGCAAAGCACCAGTTCACGTTAAGCTGAACTCAAGCCTTCCCTTCAGTCTTGCACAATTGTAAAGGCTCCTCTCCTATACTGAAATGGATTACTCTGAATTCAATGCACACTGTGAGCTTCTCACAATTTACATTAGAAGTTGCAGCAAATCAGATAGAGCCCACCTCCTTTACTTCCTGGAGGACGTACATCATCATCTAGAACTTTCCTCTTAAACTTTACCTTGGCCTGTCTCTTTCATTTATTGGATTTCAATTCTTTTAATCATGGAGGCTCAGCATCACATTACCTAGGGCAGCTTGTATACAAATACAGTTTACCCACTTCTAGAAACGGACATCCACCCATCAAAACATTATTATATTTGCAGAACCCCTCTCAAGAGCCATTCCGCTGCTTGTATTAGGGCTGCAGGGCTCCTAAAGTGGTAATAAACACAAAACCAAAAATATATTATTTTGCAGCTTACCAATCATTAAATGTGGTGGCTGCATTTGTTTTCTTTTCCTTGGCCTTTTTCCTTCTGTTTTACCTGGTGATCTGGCCAGTAACACACCTCCTGTATTAGTGAGACACAACTCTGAATGAATTGACACAGGAGGCACCGCAGACAGCAGCATTGTCAGTCTGGGTGGGGGGGGGGGGGGGGGCATTAAAAGTATTAACATATTTAAATACACTAACAAATTGAAGCCAAACTCCAGCTCACACTTTATATTCAGTTACAGCAAACTGTTTTTTTTTTCTTTTGGGATTTTTACATGAATAAATAAAAACTGATTAATTTATTCACCTTGCCAGTGTTATATGGTTTGTCTCATCCCTGTAACTGATACATTCTGCCAGAGAAGTGGTGCTTTTGAAAAACAACAGACTTACTGGCTTGATTACCAGTACCACTTTAAGAGGAGTACTGTGGTAGGGCGTTGTGATGTTTTCAGGAAGTTATGTATAGCACACTGCTAGCCCCACCAGCCATGATGTGCCTGCATTACATAAAGAAGCACAGTTAGGCTGGGATCACACTAGCTGCAGGGGGTCCAGTGCATCCCTCTTCTCTGTTTCAGGTGCCAAACTGACCAGAAGACGCACAGGACCCTTTCCAGTGTTGACTGCGGCCACTCCGGAGGTGTGTGAACCGGTGTTCCGTGAAAAAACCCTACCTGTGAAAATTCCCTACCCTCGTCACTTCCGGTGCACCTACGTCGCACCTACGTCATGGAACAGCTGAGCAGGTTACCATTGCGCATGCTCAGAGGTCTGGAGGGTAGGGAATTTTGACGGGGTAGTGTATTGTAACATTACACCGCATCAGCTGTTGCCGCGGTAACATTAAAAGATCTCGGCTGCAACATGAAATTATCTCCGCTCCTACCCCTGTCACTTCCCTGATCTCGGCTACTAAATGTAAAAGCGGAGGCGGGTCTATGAAAATATAAATCACGGAGCCGAGATCTTCGTGATTTATATTTTCATACACCCGCCGCTTTTACATTAAGTAGCCGAGATCAGGGAAGTGACAGGGGTAGGAGCGGAGATGATTTCATGTTGCAGTCGAGATGTTTTAATGTTACCGCGGCAACAGCCGATGCGGTGTAACGTTACAACACACTACCCCGTCAAAATTCCCTACCCTACGGACCTCTGAGCATGCGATATGGTAACCTTTTCCATGACGTATGTGCACCGGAAGTGGCACCGGAAGTGACGAGGTATGGAATTTTCACGAGGTATTGTTTTCTAACGTTACACCGGCTCTATTGAGAGCCGGTCATAATCTCCTGTCATTGGACGTGAAAACCCACATCTCCCCTTCCCTAGATCCCATATCCCTAGGTCCTTCCATCCCCTCCTTCCACTAGCATTCAATGACTTGCTCCAGTCACTTTGGCAGCATTGGTCTGCTCCCTACCTCATTCACCATGGAACTGAAGTCATTGGTCTGCACTTTATCTGTTATGTGCCTTGCGCTGTTTTTATTTCAACCTTATTTTTATTTATTTTTTTGCGTTTTTAGATTTTTAGGCTATATTGTTAGTGTTATCTGTATGCACCGGGGGTCTAAGAGAAACGTAATTTTGATTCTCTGTATGTATGTATTGTACATGTGGAAGAATTGACAATAAAGTAGATTTGATTTGATTTGATTTGATTTGACTTGACGTGAAAACCCACATCCAATTCGTAACCCAGTATTAACCCAGCCTTACCCGGTGATGACATCACTGGGATTTAATAAGGTATGTAATTAAAACAGAAAGGTTGTTTCTGGAAATTTCATTAGCATGTTGATGAGAAGGAAAGGAGAAACAAGGAAAGCAAAACTATATAAACATCAGCTTTAACCACTTGCCGACTGCCTAACGCCGATCTACGTCGGCAGTCAGCCCCTCACAGGCAAAGTGACGTAGGGCTACGTCACTAGCTTGTGAGGGTCTAGGGAGCGAGCGCGCGCCCCCGGAGGCGCGCTCCCGCGTGGTCACGAACCCCCCCGCGCGTGTGACCGGCGGACCCGATGTCCGCCGGTCACTCGGCGATCGGCGGGGGAGAGGGAGAAAGTCAGGTGGCTTGTGTAAACAAGCCACCTGTCATTCTCCTCGGTGTAAAAACACTGATCACACGGATCTACTATGTAGATCTGTTGATCAGTGTCCTTACAGCTCAAGCCACAGCCAATCACAGTAGAAAGCACGCCCCTAGGGACACACACAGCCCCTCCCTCCCAAATAAAGTTAACCCCTTCACTACCAGTGTATTTTTACAGTAACAGTGCATATGTATAGCACTGATTACTGTAGAAATGTCACTGGTAACCCCAAAAGTGTCAAAAATGTCAGTCAAGGGTCCGATCTGTCCGCCCCAATGTTGCAGTACCGCAAAAAAAATCGCAGATCGCCGCCATTACGCGTTAAAAAAAAAAACAACAAAAATGACAAAAATCTTTCCCTTTGTTAGTAAACGCGATAACTTTTGCGCAAACCAATCAAAACACGATTTTTGCAATTTTTTTTACCAAACATAGGTAGCATAAAACAAATTGGCCGAAAATGTTAAAAAATTTCGATTTTTACATTTTTTTGGGGGGGAATTTCATATAAAAAAATGTGAAAAATATTGCTATTTTTGCAAAATTGACGCTCTTTTTTTGTTTATAGCGCGTGATCAAAAAATCGCACTGGTGATCAAATACCACCAAAAGAAAGCTCTGTTTGTGGGAAAAAAAGGACGCCAAATTTGTTTAGGTACAGCGTCGCACGAATCGCAAAATACCCCCTGGTCGGAATGGGGGTAAAATCTTCCGGGGCTTAAGTGGTTAACCTCAAAAATCTCACCAATAGTCCTGGAGAGATATAAGAAACTGCCAGTTGGTGTAGCTCCCCACCATCTACCAAAAGACAGAAATATCTATTTTTGATTAGGCTAATCCTTTCCTTTTTGGAAGGGGGGGGGGGTAACTAGAACAAAACTAATATGATTTCATAAATATGTCCCTACATGCTACGAAATAACAGGCCCTCTTTTACAAAGGGACTAGTTAAGCATCAGTTGCATTGGACTTTATCGTGTGAAACATTCAATTTCACGTGCGGAATCAGTTGACACAGGCAGAGTGTGTTAAATTCCCAAACAATGCGCTTTTTCACTTCTGCCTTCCAAGAGATGTTATTATGAAAATGTCCTATAAACTGATTTATGTTTATCTATTGTACGCCTTCAATTTTCTGCATGTTTAGCAGACAAACCTGTGGTTTCTACTTTGCATTGCAGATCTGATTGTCTCTACCAGATACGGAGCGCTAGTGGGCCGTGTTAAATTTTAATCTGGAAAGAATAAAAAAAAAAACTGCTGAAACGGGCTACTTTAAATTAAGTTACATATTTGTGCTATGTTTTTCATAACACATCAGGTAGTGACGGGGAGAAGAGGACTGGGGTTTTATGTAAAAAAAAATATTATTGCTGCCTCTCTTGCTTAAGTTTTGCTTAAAGTCTGACTCCACTGCCCTAGAAATATGTGATGTGATAAGGTTAGGGAAAAAATATGTTGTGGTCAGTATAAACTAGTTATTTTCCTTAAAGTGATATTAAACCATCATTAGCAATACATAGCAATTATAAAGCAATGTTAGCAGCTGATTTAATCCCTTACTGAGTATGCAGCTTCTTTTTTTAAGTGGTTGTAAAGGTTATAAAACCTTCAGTGTTCTCAACCCTCCCAATACTTACCTGAGCTACCTCCTGATTCAGCGATGTGCACGGAAGCCTCTGCTGTCCCGGGTCTTTCTCTCCTCATTGGGTGAGACACAGCAGTCGGAGCCATTGGCTCCCGCTGCTGTCAATTACAGTCAGTGAGCCAATGAAGAGAGAGTAGGGGGCAGGGCCAAGCTGCAGCTCAATGTGTCTTATGAAAGCATTGAGCGGGGCTCGACAGCGAGCACGCGCCAGCTCCCCCTTAGCGAGTGGTAAGAGGAGACAGGAGCGCCAGTGGGGGACCTGAGAAGAGGAGGACTGGGACTGCTCTGTGCAAAACTATTGCACGGAGCAGGTAAGTAGGAAATGTTTGTTATTTGCTTTTTTAAAACCAAACCTTTAATATTACTTAAAGCCGAGCTCCACCCAAAAGGGGAAGTTTCGCTTTAAAGCCTCCTTCCCAGCTCCTGTTTGTGAAATAAAGCTTTTGGAGAGGGGGGGGGGGTATCTGTCAAAATCACCCCCCTTTCCTTTCCACTCTGATCAGGTGGTGATCAGAACCTCCCTCTCGAAGTCTTCTGTTAAACAGGTTCCAGCTGTCACAGCCAGGGGCCCAAAGTAAAGATGCTGGTGCCCCTGAGGGAGGACACAGGATCATGGGACAGGTGACTGGCTGTTTATTAAAAGTCAGCAGCTACAGTTTTTTTAGCTGCTGACTTTTAATTTTTACCTAAGATACTGGAACTCCTCTTTAATCCTTGCCTATGTCCCAGGTTAAACACTTGCCAACCGCCTGCCGCAGATATACTGCAGCAGTCTGGCTCGGCTGCGCGAACCGCCATACCTGTGTTTACAACAGCAGACCATCGTTCTCTCTCAGCGGGGAGCGATCGCAGGTGGATCAGTATCCCCGCTGCCTAGAGGAGCGCTCCCCCGAACTGCTGTATGGGCATGGCAGTTCGCGCAGCCAAGCCAGCCTGCCGCAGTATATCTGTGGCGGGCGGTCGGCAAGTTGTTAAAGCTCATGTGGCTGTACTTCTTCTGTGGATCACAGGCGTGCAGTTCGTTCTGCACTTCTGTGACCCGCTTTCAGCTGATGTCACAGAGCTGGTCAGAAAAGATTGCGACAATGAAGTCAGGATCCACCCACATACCTTGACCTGCACCTGGCTCAGCCACTCAGCGAGCCGCTGAGAGCCTGAGCAGGCCGCTCCCACCCCCTCCACAGCCCAGCGCTCCAGTGGGGGGGGGGGGCAGAGCAGAGCAGACAACGATTACTGACAAGTCACCAGCTCTCTGCTCAGGGAGCCCTGAGAACCAAGCGATTGGCGGTGTTTAATCACTTGGTTCTCAATGTTAGAGCCGGAGGGGGACAGATGCAGCATCGGTAGGTATGAATTTGCAAAAAAAAAAAAATTCCATACTTCTCTTTTAAGTAATCATTTTTTTAAATATAATTCTCCTAAGGGGGCGTGGCATGGAGTGTGTCTTATGACTACATACTTTTGCTAATAGGTGTCTCTCTGCATTATCGCAAAAAGTTGGGAGGTATGCTAGCATAGTCTCTATAAGACTTGAGAACTATTACTTCAGTAAAACAGTTCAGAAAACAGCTACTTGCAGTTATCAAAAACATCATCCCTCTCAGTGAAGTCCAGGGAAGTTCTGGTAACACCAAAGAACAGCTGGAGGGATCCAAGGCCCAAAGATACAGGGGAGCCATCCCACTGAGCCTGGAATACTCTGGTAGAAATTTGGGAAGGGCTCTCCACAGTAGCTGGGTTTCCTGGAGAAGCTGTGCACTGTTAGGCTGCCTGCACATCAGTTCTGACAGTGAAAGGCCACTCACCTGGCTGCAGATCACTTGCCCAGATACCTCTGCCTCATCAGGTGTGGCTTCTCTGTGCGGAAGCAAGTTAATGAATTTATACTCCCTGGGAGATGTGAGAAATGGATTTAAAGAGGCCTGCATCTGTATCTGAGCTTGGTGAGTTAATGGGCCCTCCACAACAGTGGCAACAAGCAAAACTAAAGTGTTTCTAAGCCAATGTACTTAAAAGTAAAATGTATAAGTATCATTCACTTACGTAATCAATTGTTATTTTCGTTTATCCCAATCAGTGCCGGAAGAAGGTCATCCAGTGCCCAGGGCAAGGATGACAAACTGTGCCCCCCCCTTCCCTTAGGGTTAGGGTCAAGGCAACCCCCCCATCCCTGCAATAAACCATTACGCCCAGGGCATCCGTCTCTCCTGCCCACCCCTTGTCCCAGGCCTGATCCCAATCCCTCCTTTCCTGATCAAAAAGTGGAAAGTGGAGTGGAGGGTCAGTAGGGGAGAGGGGGTACAGGGATGCTGTGAGCAGTGATGGAAGTAACTGCGTTTAAGTAAACGGCGTTACTTAACGCAGTTACTTTAGAGGGTAAGGAGTAATCTAACTGAATACTCGTGCCCTCCCTGTAACCCCGTTGTCGCTACTTCGGCTGTGTTACCGCAGTTACATCTACCGCCACTAGATGGCAGTAGTGTAATTGTAATTCCCCCTCTCCTCTATGACCGCAGTCGGCGCTGTCCGCGGTACTGGAGAGAGGAGGAGGAGACTGAGGACTCGGAGAGGCGAGCGGCAGAGCACAGAGCGCCAGGCCCAGGAGGGCAGAGCATGCAACCAGCCGCAGCTGACCACCATTGCCACTTTGCCAGCCAGTGGGTGTCCGGCGGCCATATAGATTTTATTATAAAAATATAGTCCAGGACCAGGAGCCTCCAGGGCAACAGGAAGTCCACCACCGCACACAGCCAGCCAGCCCAGAAGAGAGAGGCGCACACAGCAGCACAGGCAGACAGACAGGCCTGGAGGAGAAGGGCGGAGCCAGACGGACCCCAGTGTGCCTGCCTGGGCAGGCCACACCACCACCGGCAGCCAGCTAGGCAGCAGCAGCACAGCAGGTACTGAAATACAACAACCAAAATATGGTTACTCACAGACTCAGTCACAGTCAGGACTCAGACCCCCACCACCAGTGTGCCACATCGCCACCACCAGTGTGCCACACTGCCACCACCAGTGTGCCACACTGCCACCACCAGTGTGCCACACCACCAGTGTGCCACACCGCCACCACCACCAGTGTGCCACACCGCCACCACCACCACCAGTGTACCACACCGCCACCCGTAGTGTGCCACACCGTCACCATCACCACCAGTGTGCCACACCGCCACCACCAGTGTGCCACACCGCCACCACCAGTGTGCCACACCGCCACCACCACCATCAGTGTGCCACACAGCCACCACCAGTGTGCCACACTGCCACCACCAGTGGGCCACACCGCCACCACCAGTGTACCACACCACCACCAGTGTACCACACCGCCACCACCACCACTAGTGTGCCACACCGCCACCCCCAGTGTGCCACACCGTCACCACCACCACCAGTGTGCCACACCGCCACCACCAGTGTGCCACACCACCACCACCAGTGTGCCACACAGCCACCACCAGTGTGCCACACCGCCACCACCAGTGGGCCACACCGCCACCACCAGTGTGCCACACCGCCACCACTAGCAGCCAGCCACTCCAGGCAGCAGGTACCAAAAAAAAAAAAATACAGTTACTCACACAGTCAGGAGGACTCAGACCCCCACTGTGTGCCACACCGCCACCACTATTAAAGATCCTATAGAACGTAATTGCATTATAGAATAGTAAAAAAAAGTCACAGTTAATTTGCTGAGTAACTAATTACTTTTTCAGTGTGGTAACTGAGTCACTAACTCAATTACTTTTTGGGAGAAGTAATTTGTAACTGTAACTAATTACTTTTTTAAAGTAAGATGACCAACACTGGCTGTGTGGCACAAGACTCTCTACCGTTCAAGATATCCAAAACCTTTTCTCCTTTGTTTTGTTTAGAGGTCTGTACAGTTAAAAAAGCATCCCTGCTTGTAAAGCAGACCCCACACTGCCTCCAGTATCAGTAATGACATGGTACAAGGGGTGGAGCTTGCACAAAAGAGCACCATCATTCAGGAGTGCCTAAATACAGCCCAGACAATAATGTGTGGAGAACCTTTTTTCTTCTCCAGGTTTGAAAAGCAAGACAGACAGAAAACTGTTTACAAACATGCATAACATAAAAACAATCTGTCAGGAAGTTGGATGAGGAACTCTGCTAAATGTTATTTGCATCTACACTGACCACATAACACAATCCCAGCGCAAATTAAGAAAAACAGAAGCCATTTGTAGAAAATAACTAACTACAGTTTTAGCTACTCATACTGTTAGCAGTCAGACACGTGAAAGCGAGAAAATTAACATAGGACCCCCACAGTATGACATAGCTGAGCAGGTTTGAGCCAGGATTAAATTAGATGTAAATCCAATCAATAAAATCTCATAAAAGCTCTAACATGTGCATGTCATTTATTATAAGTCATTTTCAATATATTAAAATGTGTATCTTTCATTAAAATATTACCAGGTGATCCTGACACAAAGGTCCTTGTTCAGGCACTTCCTTTTACAAGGTGACAATGCTCCGTCCCCGTCTATCAGTTGTGCGCCAGAGTTGTCACCCAGACTTCCAATGGAGACTATAAGTGGCCTACATTAAGTGGGCATGATACATTATTGTCACTGTCTGAAAAACCGCCCTGAGAAACGTAATGCAGTCAGTGGAGGTGGAAGTGGCTACAAAGATATAACAATGAAAAAAGGCAAAGATGAGCATTTAGTTAATGTATTTTTAGGTCAACTGTTTATGATACACAGTGCTTTAGAAAACTAGATGCAAATTCAGTTATTGTTTATATCTACTTTACCAGCATGTCATATCCCATCATTACCAGGCCATTTTCCACCTCTTAGTGCTGTATTAGTTTGAACGACAATTATTTGACCATGTACAGTGGGTACGAAAAGTATTCAGACCCCCTTACATTTTTCACTCTTTGTTATATTGCAGCCATTTGCTAAAATCATTTAGGTTCATTCTTCTTCCTCATGAATGTACACATAGCACCCCATACTGACAGAAAAACACAGAATTGTTGACATTGTTGCAGATTTATTAAAAAAGAAAAACTGAAATATCACATGGTCCTAAGTATTCAGACCCTTTGCTCAGTATTTAGTAGAAGCCCCCTTTTGATCTAATACAGCCAAGAGTCTTTTTGGGAAAGATGCAACAAGTCTTTCACACCTGGATTTGGGGATCCTCTGCCATTCCTCCTTGCAGATCCTCTCCAGTTCTGTCAGGTTGGATGGTAAACGTTGGTGGACAGCCATTTTTAGGTCTCTCCAGAGATGCTCAATTGGGTTTAAGTCAGGGCTCTGGCTGGGCCATTCAAGAACAGTCACGGAGTTGTTGTGAAGCCACTCCTTCGTTATTTTAGCTGTGTGCTTAGGGTCATTGTCTTGTTGGAAGGTAAACCTTCGGCCCATTCTGAGGTCCAGAGCACTCTGGAGAAGGTTTTTGTCCAGGATATCCCTGTACTTGGCCGCATTCATCTTTCCCTCGATTGCAACCAGTCGTCCTGTCCCTGCAGCTGAAAAACACCCCCACAGCATGATGCTGCCACCACCATGCTTCACTGTTGGGACTGTATTGGACAGGTGATGAGCAGTGCCTGGTTTTCTCCACACATACTGCTTAGAATTAAGGCCAAAAAGTTCTATTTTGGTCTCATCAGACCAGAGAATCTTATTTCTCACCATCTTGGAGTCCTTCAGGTGTTTTTTAGCAAACTCCATGCGGGCTTTCATGTGTCTTACACTGAGGAGAGGCTTCCGTTGGGCCACTCTGCCATAAAGCCCCGACTGGTGGAGGGCTGCAGTGATGGTTGACTTTCTACAACTTTCTCCCATCTCCTGACTGCATCTCTGGAGCTCAGCCACAGTGATCTTTGGGTTCTTCTTTACCTCTCTCACCAAGGCTCTTCTCCCCCGATAGCTCAGTTTGGCCGGACGGCCAGCTCTAGGAAGGGTTCTGGTCATCCCAAACGTCTTCCATTTGAGGATTATGGAGGCCACTGTGCTCTTAGGAACCTTAAGTGCAGCAGAAATCTTTTTGAAACCTTGGCCAGATCTGTGCCTTGCCACAATTCTGTCTCTGAGCTCTTCAGGCAGTTCCTTTGACCCCATGATTCTCATTTGCTCTGACATGAATTGTGATCTGAAAGGTCTTATATAGACAGGTGTGTGGCTTTCCTAATCAAGTCCAATCAGTATAATCAAACACAGCTGGACTCAAATGAAGGTGTAGAACCATATCAAGGATGATCAGAAGAAATGGAAAGCACCTGAGTTAAATATATGAGTGTCACAGCAAAGGGTCTGAATACTTAGGACCATGTGATATTTCAGTTTTTCTTTTTTAATAAATCTGCAACAATGTCAACAATTCTGTGTTTTTCTGTCAGTATGGGATGCTATGTGTACATTCATGAGGAAGAAGAATGAACTTAAATGATTTTAGCAAATGGCTGCAATATAACAAAGAGTGAAAAATTTAAGGGGGTCTGAATACTTTTCGTACCTTCTGTAAATCTGTATCCAATGAATTGTATAACATTTTTCCAATTTGGTGGTCCCCCTTAAAAATGTTCCCACAGCTATTGGTGGTCAGTGGTATTTTAACCCCCACAACCTTTAAAAAAGAAATTTTCTTTCTACCACCTTTCAAAAAAAAAAAAAGATACCATCATTATTGTTGCTCTTTGGCACTTTTAAGAGTCAGTTCACACTAAGGCGACACGACTCCTTACTACTTCGGGGGCGACTTGTGCATTCCCATGCACCACGACTTCGGAGCGACTTGCAGGGACTTCACATAATGGAAGTCTATGCAAGTCGCTCCGAGGTCGCCCCGAAGTAGTACAGGACCCTTTTTCTAAGTCGGAGCGACTTGTGTCGCTCCTATTAGAACGGGTCCTGTAGTGGTCAATGGACCACGAGGGAGTGCTGACAAGTCGCCTGACAAGTCACGCTAGTGTGGACCGGCTCTAAGACTCCCCACCTTCAATCTGCTGCTCCTCCTTCTTTCTGTATTTCCAAACATTCAGCCTACTCGAAATGTAGGAAGTTTTCTCTGTTGTGAATGTGCTAAATGTCTGTAAAAACTACTAATGCTTATACTTGTGATGTCTGCGAGTGGTTCGCAATGACCACAAGGTACAGACCCACTCCGATTGGCTCTGTACATTGTGACTGGGATCTGACAGCTCAGATCTCAGCCATTCACAAACACGCTGGCTGCCTTAGAGCCGGTTCACACTACCGTGACCAGAAAGTCGCCCCATGAAGTAACGACTTTTTAGCGCGACTTGTGCACTACTTTGAAGCGACTTAAGTGATAGGCGACTTTGTCTGTGGGGAATGCCTGGGTAATCTTTTTCTTCTTCCTGGAAAGTCTGATCACAGTCGCTTGAAAATAGATAAGGATCTGACTTAGAGGTGACTCCCATAGAAGTCTATGTGCGCAAGTCGGATAGAGGTCGCCTTGAAGTAGTACAGGAACCTTTTCTGAAGTCGGAGCGACTTCAGTAGTACATATTAAGATGGCTCTCATTCATTTACATTGAATTTGTAATGACAAGCGACTTGGGGCGACTTGAGGAGTAGTGTGAACCGGGTCTTAGTGTGTTTCCTGAAGCAACCTTTATAAACATCACTCCAGAAATACTGGTCCACTATTTTTTTACAATACAGTGGAAAAAAGGTGGTTAGAATGTATATGGCCAAAACTATGTTTTTAGTTTTGGATAGAGTAGGGAAGGATTAGAACTTCTGTAAGTTTTACTACAGAAGCTCAGTTGAAGAGATTCCTTTACATCCTGTCTGGGGGAATGTAGTCCCCAGTACAGGAAGTGGAATTACAAAAACATACACTGTTGTAGTAAGACCCCCACAACCAGCGTTATAAGCTGTAATAATTATTTTATTTCTTTCCCTGGTAGGCTTCCTTCATGCTTTGCGCCCGATTTCTCAAAGCCTCTTTTTAAAGGTGCTCCGAACAGGAGTGACATGTTGATGTCACCAGGTACAATGCAGGGTCAATAGCTTTGCATTGTACGTGATGATTGCAAGGTCCCACCCACAATCAGGAGTGTCGGAGAGAAGAGGTGAGCTCCCAAACCCTGCCAAAGCAAGAAATAATGTAGATATTACACCTTATTCTTCTACCTCCCAGACTTAAAAAAACAGTTACATTTCTATTAAACCAAAAATACAAACATTTATTATATTGCAGTTTACTGCCTGCATTTGTTTTTGTTTTCTTTTGGCTTTTTTTTTTTTACCCGTTTTTCCATGCGGTGGTCTGGCCAGTAATACACTTCCTGTCTCAGGGTGTCTCCACTCTGGAGAAGCAACAGAGACACCTTTGGACAGCAGCATTGTCAATCTGGGGAGAGGCTAGTGTTAGATAAACTAGCAGATTTCGATGGATTTGCCTAACAAATTATAATTGAACTCTAGCTAACGATTTTTAACCACTTAAGCCCCAGAAGATTTAACCCCCTTCCTGACCAGGGGGTATTTTGCGATTCGGCACTGCTTGACTTTAACGGACAATTGCGCGGTCGTGCGACGCTGTACCTAAACAAATTTGACGTCCTTTTTTCCCACAAACAGAGCTTTCTTTTCGTGGTATTTGATCACCTGTGCCATTTTTTGATCATGCGCTATAAACAAAAAAAGAGCGTCAATTTTGCAAAAATAACAATATTTTTCAAATTTTTTTATATGAAATTCCCCAAAAAAAATGTAAAAATCTATTTTTTTTAACATTTTCAGCCAATTTGTTTTATCCTACATATGTTTGGTTAAAAAAAAATTGCAAAAAGCGTATTTTGATTTGTTTGCGCAAAAGTTATCGCGTTTACTAACAAAGGGAAAGATTTTTGTCATTTTTGTTGGTTTTTTTTAACGCGTAATGGCGGCGATCTGCGATTTTTGTTGCGGGACTGCGACATTGGGGCGGACAGATCGGACCCTTGACTGACATTTTTGACACTTTTGGGGTTACCAGTGACATTTCTACAGTAATCAGTGCTATACATATGCACTGTTACTGTAAAATGACACTGGTAGTGAAGAGGTTAACTTTTTTTGAGAGGGAGGGGTGGTGTGTGTCCCTAGGGGCGTGATTCTAACTGTGATTGGCTGTGGCTTGAGCTGTAGGAACCACGATCAACGGTCCTACATAGTAGAACCGTATGATCACTGTTTCTACACAGGGGAGAATGACAGGCGGCTTGTTTACACTAGCCGCCTGCCTTTCTCCCTCTCCACCGACGATCGCCGAGTGACCGGCGGACATCCGGTCCGTCGGTCACACGCGGTGGGGGGTCCGTGACCGCGCGGGAGCGCACCTCCGGCGGTGCGCGCTCGCTGCCCAGAGCCTCACAGGCTAGTGACGTACCCATACGTCACTTTGCCTGTGAGGGGCTGACCGCCGCAGTATATGTACTTGCGGCGGTCAGCAAGTGGTTAAGCAATTACAGCATCAGTTTTCTTTTTCCTTTGAGGATAACATTTTACATAAGTGAATAATAGCTGATCATTGTAAGCACACCCATCAATGGTAAATGCTTTGTCTCAACCCTCTAACTGCCATTTTTGCTGGACAGCTTGCACTGTTGAAATAAGTTAAACAATAACATACTTGCAGGCCATATCACCAGGTAAAAATAATGGGGAAGAAAAAGGCTAAAAAGGCTGGGTTCACACTGGTGCGTTTTGGTCGCAGCCCAGGCGTATGTGTTTTATTCACATATGTAACCAAAATCCCATTGACTTCTATTAGGTTGGGCATTTTTGCCATGCTGCTTATTTGGTGCTCTTTCAGAAAACACAAAAACACGCGACCTCCTAGAAATCAAGGGGACCTCGACTAAAACGCAAGTAAACTGCCCATACACACACGATGCAGCCAAAATATAGTGCACCAGTGTGAACCTGGCCTAACACAGCTACCATATCTAAGAATTGGTAAGCTGAAATATTTAAAATTTGTGTTTTTGGGTTTAACATTGTTTTAACACATACAGTGCAGGACAGGGTTACTGTAATTGTGTTTTTTGTGCAAGTTATAAAATTTAGGAACATTTCTGCTAATAGCTGAGAGGAAAACAAATTCTTATGTTCTGTTCATTTTTTCATCCAAGATTTTCCATATTACTTACACACAGGGGAAGCTGCCAATTATTTGGCTAAATATAATCAGCCTATCAATTTTCTGGACACAATCACCGTCACCGAGACACGTGGCACTCTAAGCCGGTGACTAATTTTGGACTGTTCAAATTGGCAGCACAATAATATTTACATGTATGTGTAGAGTTTCACTACAAAAAGGGTTAGAGAATGACAAAAAATCCTACAACGCCGGTCATTGAAGTCTTCTGGCAGTCTAGCAACAGTAACATCACTGGTACCTATTACTTTGCGGACTGATCCCTACACTTGTTATACCAAGATCATTTTTCCATCCTGAACACAGATCCGTGAGATACGGATGGAAGTCCTCTTAAATTATGTACCGCATAAAAATAACCCCTGATTATTTTCTGACCCACTTCTGTCACCTAAACTCTTTTTCTGAAGAAGCCAGCATCATGAATGCTTGTCTTCAGGGACCAGCAGAAAGTTGAGGCAACAGTCAAACACAAAGTGATTCCATGGCTCTGACCTCATTTATAAGACAGTAGATTTCCAAATGAATGGTTTACTTTGAGATCCTCCACATTTATTAGGTATGTATTCCTTCTGCTGATACATATCAACCCACCCCTAAACCCGACTGCCAACAATATATCTTTAATAAAAAAAAAAAGACCAGTCCAACCACTATGAGTGATCATTGAAGGGAGGACATCAACTATAATTAAAGAGGACTTTTACCCTCTTCAAAGACTTTTCATAACTTTCCTCCTCCCCACCAAACAAAACCCACCTCCTGTATTATACAGTTGGGCTTTTTTTTAAATCATTATATAATTACAGTATGTAATCATTTTTATTTAATGATTTTTATTTCTATGTATTACGCTGTCCTGAACTCAGTGCTCTGTGTATTACGCTCTCCTGAACCCAATGCTCTGTGTATTACGCTCTCCTGAACCCAATGCTCTGTGTATTATGCTCTCCTGAACCCTGTGCTTGTGTGTTATGCA
This sequence comes from Pelophylax lessonae, assembly GCF_965119305.1. NCBI lineage: Eukaryota > Metazoa > Chordata > Amphibia > Anura > Ranidae > Pelophylax > Pelophylax lessonae. The sequence goes on along the minus strand of NC_138775.1, from coordinate 40,845,862 downwards.
TTCCTGGTTTTATTAAACAAGGTTTCTTTATGACCCTCCCACTGTACAATTTGGCCACGCCCACCCTTTGATGTGGCCCTAGGCCCAGCAGTCCAAAAAGAACAGGCCATGCATAAAAAGCAATGGGCTGACAGGGAGAGTTCTCCCCTGGCCTTACCGGTCCTGCATTCCGCATGCACCACCTGGGCCGGGTAGTGGGAATAATAGAGGGCACTGCGGGCAGTCCCAATGGAAGCAAGGTATTTAGCTTCTGTAGTGTTATGTTAGGTCTGCACAGCTGCACCCTTCAACCTTACCTCAGGGTGCACCATGCACAACCGATGCAGGGCTCTTAAAGAAGCCTGGGACTTCCATAACATTCGGCCTGTGCAGCTGCACCCTTTCACCTTAGGTGCACAGCCCACCAAAATCCTCAGCACCAGGCCCAGAATGCTCTTAATCTGGCCCTGATGCTGCACATGGGCCACAGCATCAGGGGGATAGATGTAAGAACCAGGAAAAGACACATGGCTCCCTAATGACATAAGAAGAAAAGATGGCAGTGTAGAACCTAGTGTGTAGCGATGGATTGGGGCATTACACCAGACAAGGTTGGATTCACTGGACATGTGAGCATGGTTTTTGAGGACAACCCAGTGGACAAGGTAAGAGGGGAAAGAAAAAAAATGTACAGGAACATATTTTTAACATATAAATGTAACTTGTGACATTAAAGCAGAGCTCCACCCAAATGGAGAAGCTCCGCTTGTTTGCCTCCGCTGCGACATTTGGCACCTTTCAGGGGGATGAGCGGGTGCCTGGTTTTGACAGGTATATGCTCCCACCTCTGGCTGACTTTGCTGCAGCGAACTCAACAGGAAGTTTGGCCCCCCTCCTCCTTCCCCCGCCTCTGGGCGACCCACAAAGTGCAGCACGCTTCATGCATGCACAGTAGGGAATCGGCTGTGAAGCCACAAGGCTTCACTGCCGGTTTCCCTTAGCTGAGAAGGCGGTGGCAGCAGCCCGAGAGCCGATTGAAAAATCAGCCCAGGTGATTACACTGCTGGATTCGTGACAGGTAAGTGTCCTAAGAGTAAAAGTAAGTCAGCAGCTACAGTATTTGTTCTCCTTTTTTCTGAAGGAGCCTTGAGCTCTGCTTTAAAGAGACCCTGCTACCAAATTAAATACGCAGGTAAAAGAACAGAACCTGCTGTAGCAAGGAACTGCATGTGCTTGATTGCCGGTCTGGGGGACTACAAGGATGTTTAGGAATCCAGCTTGGGGGGACTACAAGGATCTTTTGGTATGCAGCTTGGGGGGACTACAAAGATCTATAGTTATCCAACTTGTCACCAAAAAAATTTAGTAAAAAGAATATATAAAAAAAAAAAAAAAGAATCCTAGCACGCATTCTTAGGTCCTAACTCCTAAATTCTAGACTCTTCTTTTGTGTTTGTAACTAGTGTTCTACTCCTGTAGGTGGCAGTATAACCTAGTTGTCAAGATCTACCAGTCTTTGCTGTGTCCTTGAATGGAAAAGAAATCAAGGATTTTCAAATGCTTATTGCAGTGTTTTGTTTTCTTTTCAGTAATCAATATTTTTGACTTGCGTTATGTCTTTGAACTTGCTAGAAAATTTGACTTCTCAAGGAAAAATCTATTCTTTGTTCTGTGGAATGCTAGGGTTCCTATAGAGATTGCTAGGGGTCCTTCAAACTGTGGCTGGTTTACCTCTTATTTGATGGTGTCTACATCGTTTAAAGCCAATGTCACTTGAAGAAGCCAGTGGCATGACACCAATTATTTTTTTTTACTGTCTGTAAGGGGTCATTCTTACCACCACTGTAAAAAAAGGGCATCCTTCGAACTGACCACCAAAGAATGGTTTTAGCAGGGGTTCCACAAGACCTGGAAATTATTTTAAGGGTTCCTCTGTAGTAAAATGTTTGAGAAAGGCTACTCTAGCATGTCTGTGCTAAGTTGTTGAGACTTCCTGTACTAGGGAAACTTCAGGACTTCTATGGAACAATTTCAGCCTTTGGACACAGTCAATAGAAGTCTATAGGGCACTAATGTGTAGGCACGGCCAGAACAGAGAAGCCCTACTGCGCTGGACATAACCAAACAATGGAACTGCTTCATTTCATGGAGTGAATTGTGCCTCTTTGGAGAGGATGGGGCTAGATTAGGGGAGGGGACAAAAAGTATAAACGCACTTTGTTTTCAAGTTTGTTTGTTTTTGAAGTAGAAAAAATAAAACCAATACAATTTCATATTAGCTGCAGTAGTGAGGACAGCTCCTTCTCTATACCTGCACATTCCACAAGTTCACAAGCACATAGCTGACCAGAAAAACAACCTTTTGTTTACAGTTTTAGTTGACTTTGCTAGACATCATTTGCCAGGTGAAAGTTAAACTCCAGTAAATCATGAACATTTGCATTTCAACTCACCCAGGGGACACAGTCTACCTGCTGTGTGAGTCTAACTCTCATCATGGGCAGCACTATGGCTCATTGGTTAGCACTTCTGCTTTACTCCACTGGCGTTCTTTGTTCAAATCCTAACCAAGACACTCTCTGGAGTTTTCCCTCTGTTTGCTTGTGGTTTTCCCTGGGCACGCTCTTTTCCTCCCAAACTCCTAGACATGCTGGTAGCTTAATATGGACCCTGTCCATATTGGCCTTAGTTAAAAGTGATTGGAAAGTTTTTATTTAAAAAAAAATAAAAATAACAAACATGTTATACTTACCTGCTCTGTACAATGGTTTTGCACAGAGCAGTCCTGAATCTTTTCTTCTGGGGGTCTCCTGCCAGCGCTCTATGGAGGCACTTGTGCAGGCTTGCTCCAGAGCCGCCCTGTCTGCGTCAATTGACACAGACAGCTCAGCTCAGCCCCGCTCCCTCATCACCAAATTTGATCAACAGCATCGGTAGCTAATGACGAAGCGTAGGGGTGGTGCAATGCGTTGTTACAACACATTGAATTACATACATTGAGATACAGTGGCCTCCATTTTATTGCATAAAATTGCAGACACGCTGCATTTTTACTCAACACACAATACCGCATATGTATGGTGTGAACAGGGCACATAGAGAACAAGTGTTTATGTGTTCTTGTGTCAAGTATGCATTGATAAATGCTGATTAAAGCAGTTCAGTGCACCTGAACAAACCCTTAAACCTGTCTGTGACCCCTCGGGGGGGGGGGTGTTGCCACCTCTTTGTGTCCCTGTGACACTAGTACATTTGGGGTACAGTGGTCACCAGGATAGAAAAATCATCCCAATATGGACACAGATTGCAAAAAGAGTCTAACATGGGATTTAGCCCTTTCCCACGCTACCCACTACAAAACTGAAAATTTTGAATGGAGTTGAGCTTTACAGCAGGGTTTGAAAAACCCCAGGTGCTAGGTCGCATTGGCAACTAGAATTCCTGACCTGGTGCCTGGGCTGCACTGCAGGAGGTGTCTTGTTCCTGTGCCGTGGGTGCACCGTGCACGGACTAAGAAACCGCTCCCGCCGGGAATTGAGGCCGTGGCTTTGCGGCCTTCTGGAGTATGACACTTCGATCGGGGAACTGGTGCCCTCTTATGGTGGCCGGGGGTGTGACAAGTAGTCACCAACGACGCTGAGTGTTTCCCCCTGCCTGTTCTCACTGCCCGCCCATCTCCTTCACAAGAGGAGAAGAGACTGAAGTTGTTGCGGGCTTCATCTGGCGCCCTTTGCTTAATAGTGAGTGGACAGGGAGTGTGGGGCGGCTGGTTGGGGGTAAGTGTTCTGCAAAGCCATCAAGGGAATTGGTAAAAATAATAGTATTTGAGATTTCAATTCAGGGTACAAGAAGCTACATTGAAACTGGATTTCTGGTAAGGTCAACTTATTTTTTTGTGCTTGCAGTAAATGTAGATAATGCAGTCACCAGATCAAAGCTGCAATATAATCCATTTTTTGTTCTTGGGCTTAGATACACTATGTAACAACATCAAGTGACTGCCTACATAACGGGCCCATTCACACTAGCCCGAACACTAAACCAGGGCAGTTTAGAATGCGGGTAGCAGAGTTTTGCGCTGCAGTTCCGTGCGGCAGGGGGTGGTATGATGTGCGTTTTTACGCATTACACAGCAGGGCCACCCAGAGAATTGTGATTTTATGCAAATATGTTGCATAATGTCGCACAGCTCCGGTCCAGAATGCATATTAACACAACTGTCTGGTGTGAACATGACACACAGCTTATCCATGAGAAAAATATATTGCAGTTAACTGCACATACTGTAGAGTGAACGGCCCCTAAAGAAAATTGTTTACCTTTAGTAGGAACCGCTGTTGTCTAGTTTCATGGCAGCGAAACTAAAGGCAGCCATAGACAATGCAATTTTCTTGCTTGATTCCCCAATCAACAGAGTCAGTGTTAATGGGGGTGGGGTGCCCCCCCCCCCCCCGAGATATTTTTTGGCTGCGGGAAGTACCTGCCGGGAGAACACACAGTGATTATTGCTACTGGCTATAGCCACTGGCAATAAGCGCATGAAAAATCTGACATGCTGGTTGTACCAAAGTCAATGAATGGATCAACTTGGGTACAATTAGCCTTCTCGTAGATGTTTCGAAATTCGGCCGGTTCAGATTGAACCATATATGGCCGGCTTAAATAAAGCTGGAAATATACAAATCAATTTGTTCCATATATGGTCCTGTTCATACCATACAGTTTAATCATGTTGTTAAAGGAACTAGGTAGAAATTCTCGAACAGCGCTTACAATTGATCAGAATACATTAGCTAGCACTGCAAATTCTTCCATCCATGCTGTTTGGCATGGATAGGGGATTTGAGTGAGGATATCGAAGAGAACCTTAAAGCATGTCTTTAAAAAAAGGAACACTTCCCCCCGTCCATGTCCCCCCCCCCCCTTACTTTTTTCTTTTTTGCTGGGTTACCCACAAAAACATACTTGCCCAGTGAATCCAGCAGTGTTTTGCAGGGATCTGCTGCTCTGCTGCTGCATACCTGGTCCTGCATTGTCATCTTCCAGTTTCTTATAACCAACCCCCTGAAGACGTGAATGCAAGAACCAGGAAGAGACAGCCAGCCCCCTCATAACGTGCTGCAGTGCATGCACTGTGAAGTACCCCGAGACCAGGGCCTAATATCCCAGGAGGCAACTGTATACATCATTCTCGCATAGGTGAGAATCCAGGAAGTACAGGGTGGGTTCCCCAAAAATAAATTAAGATAAATGCCTGACAGTGAAGAGAGGTGGGAGGTGAGTGAAATTATAAAAAGCAAGTGGTGAGGGTGAAGATCCACTTAAAAAACTTGGGTTAGCAAAAAAAGGTAGCACTTTACCTACAATGTTTCTGCATTGATGGATGGCTAAGACTTTCCTTTTGCTAAAATAAGTGATTGTAATAAAAATGTAAAACACAATTGGAAAAAAAAAAAAAGAAAAAGACGTAAAACAATTCTAAACAAAAAGGAAAATAAATAATTCTCTTCTGCAACAACATCTGAAATTGGAAAGTTTTGTGGTTTCCATAATCAAATGTAAACAGGAAATCAAAGTAATTGCAAAAGCAAAAAATGGCAAAAAAAAAATTCTGATATAAAAGCAAAAGAGGGGAAGGCATGTATTTGTCCTTCCGTATTGCTGTCACGTCCCCACCATATAAGGTCAGCTGAACAGTCTTGTCTTTCCTTGACTATTCTTTATACAATAGGATAATGTCAAGAAGCCGCTTCTCTCATGGGTATGATCTAACAGAGATTCGTCACCTGATACAACCTGATCTTTTTTGGTTATTTATTTAACGGAGGTTGTTTATACGTCTCATGTGAGCGCTCAACAAGGCAGACCACCTGCTTGCAAAGTGGCATTTTCCTGTGCAGACAAAAGTGGTTACAGCTTGTGCTATTTTTTTTTCAGGGTTATTCACAGTTCTGTTGGGTTGCCTGTCCTATCTCACTACCAAGACGGAAGAAATGTTTAAAGTGACCCTGTGGCTACAGAAAAAAAAGATGAAATAAAGGCTGTATTGTGTGCAAAGGGACAAAGTGGGACATGGTACAATGCATTACAACGCATTCGAATACAAAGTAAAGTAATTTAGCTCCTGATATGGAAAAAAAGAAAAACAACAATGCAACACGTGAAAAAATGCATGATAGGGCGCATCAACGCGAGTATGTTTATTGTACATGAACACGCACTTAAAGTGATTGTAAATGATCACCTTGTAAAAACAACTCATTCAGTTTAAAATAGAAATGAAAGGCAAAACTACTATTTTGTAAATACCTTTCTTTTTTCCTTTTTATAGTGATCACATTCCCTCTTTTCTCAGCTGCATAGGAGCTGGGGGGAGGAGTTGCAGCAGTACACTGATCTTCCCAGTGAATGGCAGTGCAGAGGGGGCGTGTCAGGACAAGTCTGATCATTGGAGGGGACACTGAGTTCCCAGCATAGCTAGAGAACTGGCCACAGTGTCCTCTCCTGCCTAGTGTAGTCAGTTTTTATTAGTAAAGCACAGAAACTAGTAGGAATTCCATTGATTTCACACAAAGGAAGCAATACAAAGAGAACAGGATAATTTTTCATACAAGTAGATGGTACAGCAGCCACATATCTGGAATATGAAGTGCTGGGGGTAACTAAGGCTTTATTACACATGGTGTGACCCCAACCTACAACATAATTTTCTTAAAGTGAGCTTCTGCTATCCAACACTTTCAGGTGTATGGAATAATATTTCCCCCCTGGGTATTGTGGTCTCTTCCACTGGTATTGAGCAAGAAGAGAAGTGTGTTAAATCTTTTCTCTCTCAAGTGAGAGAGAAGATTTACCACACTACCTGCTGGTAAGGCAGTGGCGGCCGCTCCATTAGGGGCACAGGGGTGCCGCCCCCTAATTCATATGCCTGGCCCCTAACCTACATGCAGGGTGCTGGACCCATAGAGTTCAATGTTATACTTTTTTTTTTAAGTGCATGATTAGAGCTTGAGGCTCCAATAGGCTTCAAAAAAGGGTGGACTTAGGGCGCAGAGCACTGCGCCCTGAGCTCACCCAGTTGTGTGACATTAGCAAATTTTTATTCACTAATGTCTTCCTGCTTCTCCTCCTGGCCAATCAGGAAGCGGGACCCACTTCCTGTTCGGCCGGGAGGAGAAGCAACGACGCCAGCTCTTCCCTCAGCAAGCTGGAGCAAGGAGCAGCAGGTGGAGGGGCAGCAACAGCCTCTTTAAGCTTTCAGGAGCCCTACCCTGGATCCAGCACCACCTCGTCTTTGGCCTCCTTAGGTAAGGCCACTGATCGCTGCATTCCCGTCTGTCTTCTGAGGAGGGGGGGGGTGTTAGTGCGAGTGAGGGGGCCTGGTTTGTTTGCCTCAGTTAATCTACATGTAACATCTCACCCCCATTGTGTTTAGCTGGTTAGTGGGTATGGAGGAAAAGGGAGGGAGTAGGCTGTTTACTATTGTGTATACACCCACATGTGTGACTCTATGGTCACATGGGCTGCTCAGATATGATAGGGAGGAAATGTTCAGCACAGCACAGAAACTCACTAAACACTGAGCATGTGCAGATTTGCCACCACAGCTGCAAAATCCCTAGCTGAATTGGGGGCATGAACAGAAGGTGGAAACAGAGAACAAGAGAATCAACCAGGTTTTTTGCATAATACAGAAAATTAACCTCATAGTGACAAAGTGAATATGAACAGCAGGTAATACAGCATTTATTGATAGTTTTTTATAATGTTGGTTTAGTGACACTTTCATTTTAATACATTCTCATACCATCGTAATCACTATTCGGCATTCCTTAGCTTGATCCCCACTCCTACCCTTTCACTTCTCCCTACTGTTTACCTCTTTTGTGTAAGCACGGTGGCGGAGGCAGTATACCCTCTAATCATACTAAGCACTTTACTTATTCTATCCTGTAGAGCAGTATTACCACCCTCATTCTTGTGCATTTTTGTTGAAAAATCTAATAAAAATGTATTCTTTATAAAATTATCTTTCTAGAATAAAGTGTGTCAAATGACAATACTTTTACTTTAGTTTTGACTGGATAGGTGATTGGTTAGAACCCGTTAGGTTTATATTGCACTCTGTTTCCCTGTTAGGGATATTCACTCTCTCAATTTGTCGATGTATCTTGGAGTCCACTGTCACTGGGACTGAAAGTTCTTCTAATGGGGACACTTGTTCCATTGACAACTAGAAATTACTAAAAATGTCTACAATTAGTGTGGTAAAAATATCCATAAAGCAGTTTCTTGATACTGAAAACTGGTCTAGATCTACATTGGCATTTTTCAGTTCCAAAAACCATTGATTGAAGGAACTAGCAAAAACAGTGAAATGGTTTTCCAGGTTTCTGCAAAGTTCAAACAATTTTAGCAACCAGTGCTCCTGTACTGAGCAGCCTAAAGGATATACTGTATAAGCCCAAGACCTAAAAACTTTAACATGTTGATGTGTTTTCAAAAGTAACTTTTAATATTTTAAATCTGCAGCTTATAAGGAAAATAATACCTGGTGATCCTGTCATGGAAGACCTTGTTTAGACACGTTCTACTACAAGTGAACCTACACATTACAGAGCTAGACACACTGTTGACACCATCAGGAAACCCTTCCTGACACATGCCACGCACCCATCGCTGCAGTAAGTGTGTGAAGACAGAAGTGGCTGCAGGAAATCCACAGCACTAAGATTCAACAAGAACAATAAAAAAAAGGTGAAAAATGTGCTAAATATGAAAGGGCAATTGTTTATGATACATGGTACTTGAGCAAACTAAATGTCTGCTAGGTAGAGTTTACATCTACTTAAAGTGATTGTAAAATGATCACCTTATAAAACAACCCATTCAGTTTAAAATATAAATCAAAGGCAAAAACATTTTTGTATAGATATATATAAAAAAAAAAAAAAATCCATTATAAATGCCCTTTTCTCTTTTTTATAAGTGATTACATTCCCTTTGTTCTCAGCTGCATAAGAGCTGGGGGAGGAGAAGCAGCAGCACACTGTGCTTCCCAGTAAATGGCTGTTCAGTGGGCATGTCACAGGACAAGTCTGATCACTGGAGGAGAGCACACTGAGTTCTCAGCATAGCTAGAGAACTGACCAGTTTTTAGTAGGAAAGCAGAGGGACTGGCAGGAACACCAAGGATTTTACATAAAGGAAGCAATACAAAAAGAACAGGATACTTTCTCATACAAGTAGATGATACATCAGGCACATATCATGAATATGAAGTGTTGGGGAAACCAACGCTTTAAAAAGCCATGGTATTAATGTACTGTATGTAATTAACTTTTAATTACAGCACAGCTTTTAGTGCGCAGTGGGCTTACTTAAAAACCCCTTTAAAGTTCCATCTCCAAATAACTATAACATAAGTCGGGCTCCTTTAATCTTTCTATCTAATAGTGACACATGGTGTTTTTTAACAAAAATAAAAAACCCTTAAAGTTAAAAATATTAGATACTTAAAGCGTATACTGTTATAAATTTCTATATATGAATACAGTACAAGAAATAATTATTTGTGAAGGCCGACCTGGACGAATGATGTGTTCTATATAGGTAACATTTCCCCATGATATCGTTTTTACCATGTATTATTTCTCCATCTATGATAATTAGAAGTCCTGGCATGTTGGCACACCACATTTAGTGATGTTGTCTTCTCAAATACAGCTTGCAGTAATTTTATCCTGGCTCAGCAAACTATTTTTAAGTAGGGACTGCTTTCACATTCCAGTCAGGCAACATCTGCTCATATGTTAGGAGAGGCTTACTCAGCTACATTCATTGATATAGAAGTGTGGGCAGAAAATTAAAGGTCTAGTTTGCCCAAAACACAAATAGATGGAATTTAAAAGGTTAAGCTTCTCATATGTGAATATGCACCTTCATATTTGTAGCCTATTCCAACAGAGAATGAATTAGAAGGTTTAAAGTAAAAAAATCAAGAGAACAGAGCCCCAGAGGTGAGCATCAATTGAATATTTAATGACCCCTTTAAAACTCCAATCAAATCTACTCTTTTAGGCCCCTTTCACACGGGCTTTCCGATCCGGTCCGCCTGTCAGTTTTTCAGGCGGACCTGATCAGATGCTCCATGCAGCCCTATGGAGCAGAGAATGTCAGTGGTGACCTCCCCGCTGACACCTGCTGCTATACGATCCTGTCCGTGAAACCTGGACGGATGGAGGATCAGATCGGATAAGATTGGATGAAAACGGACAGGCAGTGCCTTTAAGGAGGGGTTGGCTACCTCCAGGTCACCTGCCCCCTATCTATTTATTAGAGTGCTTGTCCTTCCACTGTGGAAACTCATGAATTTCCAGGAGTTAGGACTGCAGGTAATACAGGATGCCATGAAGTGGCCCTGCAGCTTACACATGCATTTGCAAATGTGTGCAAATGAAACCCCTGTTTTTCACGCATACTGTTACACAGGTTATTTTGGTTGGTAAGCAAACTTGTTGGTGAATTGAGCTGGGATTTTTTTCTGATTTTATCTCGCATGCGTTGCCCTTCCATGTGCTCTTTGCTATGAAGGCCAGGTATAGGTGGGGGCAGGGGCCATTTTGTTTGCTGCCTCAGTACTCCTTTTAAACAGTCCTCAGCTTTATTACATTTATTTAAAGGATTTTTCCCAAAAGAAAAAAAAATGTTTTTGTAATTGATTTAAAGTATTAGCTGTAGTTTGGCCGGAGCTCTAATTTGTTAATTTCTTATGTAAGGCTCATCTAAAACCCATTTACTACTCTCTCCAAACGTTTACAATGCTCCTGTGCAAGGGTGACTATGTTGATCCCCATAGATACATTGAAGGAGTGAATGTTGTCATCCTAAGACAGAAAATATGCTACTGGCCACATCACCAGGTTATAATAAAGGGGAAAAAAGTCTGAAAAAATAAAACGAATGCAGCCACCACATCAACAGAGTGGTAAGTTGCAATATATTAAATGTTTGTTCTTGAGTTTATAAATTATTTAGGAAATTGAAAATCATGTGCGTCACACAGGCACTGCATCTCTGATGCCATATGACCTGTACAATGCACTATTTACAATGACATTCGTAACTAATCACATTTTATAGAGAAAAATGCTAAAAAAGTATAAATGTCAGTTTATTCTATGTCTCATTTCTATAGCTGGAAAAGAAAAGAAAACAGGCAGAGATGCTCTGTAGGGAAAACTTGTGATTTAGCGCTACAACTATTCTCACACTAATATTCCATCTATTTCTGTTTTTTGCTTTGGATCGGATCTCATATAGAAAATTTAGAGCCTCTATTAGATTTAAATATTCTCTACCTGTTGCCCCACTGGGGAGATTTGTTGTCCTGCAGACCTATAAGGTGAAAAAAGAAAAACCTCACCTGTTGTCACCTGTTTTACATAGAGATGCATTGATGTCCGTTTTTCATCCGTCAACGGATGGATGAAAAACGGACAAACGGACCGAATGTGTGAAAGGGGCCTAAATGTTCTCAACCCTCACACTACACTATAAAATAAAAAAATAAATAAAAAAGTTAGTGAATAATGGATCTTATGGCTTAAAGCACATTTAAACTAATTGTCCTTTACCATTTTAGATAAAAAAAAAGAATAGTTACGATAAGGTTTTTATTGCTGTCTGTGTCCCCCATTGGGGAGATTTAGCCCCATCATCTGTCCTGGCGACTACTGTGCCTGGGACTGAAAGTGACAGAAAATGTAAAATTCAGGGTCATCAGAACAGGACAAAGAGCCCATTCACACTACATGCAGTCCAGTGCGATTTTGTCTGCATCAACAATGCATGGATAGTAGGTTATATGATTTTCAATGGCATAGTTCACACCTATGCGGTCAGTTCCAATGCATTCCAGTTCAAAAACAAAAGTAGAACATTCTGCATTTTCTCTGCAATGAACTGTACTGGAATACGTAAAACACATAAAAAATGCACCGGAATGCACTGGAACACACATGTCTTTTTAAGGTGAAGGAAAAAAGATGGGATAAATGCACCAGAATGCATCAAAAATGTGCATGCAGAAAAGCATCAGGAACGCATCTGAACTGCGTTTCTATGGTGTGAACTGGCCTTCAAGGAGAAGTTTTCAAAGGGAACAGCTGTTCCCATGACAAGTGCGAAGATCTCCTCTCACTTCCTGTTGTGTCTTGAAACAGGTAGTAAAGGGAAATCTCCTTAATGAGACAAAGACAGCCTAAAAAAAAAAGTTTTGACTTTAGATATACTTTAAAGAGAACTGTTTATGCTAACTAGGGAAATATTAGCTGCTCTGTGGTTTAATGTAAATGTATCAATTATATTACGGTCATTGTACCATAGTACATGTTCAAATACTATATACCATTTTACATTTTGAGAATAGAGTCGCATTCTCCTTTAGTTAAAATAATAATTAAACTAAAATTATCAGCAAGAATAATGAGAAAGATGCATATAAAATACTTTATGTATTTACTGAGCCACCAGCATTCAAAGTAATAATGGCTTAATGTGTGTTATTAATTGCGCTACTGGTGGTACTATTGTGTTAACTTGAAGCTTTTTCACTTTCAAATTAATCCCTCCAGTGGGAAAATATGCAGACAGTAAATAAATTGTGTCATCATTAAAAGTTAATTATAAAATTGAACAAAATCCTGGTTGGATAATATGATGATCAAATTACAAACCTCCATAAACTGTGTGTAGAGACCTTGAGCTTCAAACCTATTGTATACCTTGTCTTTGAGAAAATTGTCTACTTGCTTTACGTCGACCATAGATAAAGTGATTTTCTTTCCTGCAACCCTGGGTTGCAGTCAGTGTTGATGGGGGAATCCCTCCTGCAGAGCCTGCAGGGGGAGTGGAGGAAGCCGTCCCTGCCGGGAGAACACAGTGATTACTGTTGGCGGCAATAATAGCCGCTAGAAATAATTGCATGCAAAATCTGACAGGCTGGTTGATCCCAAGTTGATCAATCATGGTCTGGTGGTTGATCTTTGGTTTTAAGACTGTCTAAAACCATGAGAATGAACCACTTTCAGCCTGCCCATACATGATTCGAATCTCAACCAGTCCCTGCTGAACCGGCCAAGATTTGAACCGCCTGTGGTTGGCTTTAGTAACCAACTAGATTCTTCTTTTCACTATCTAATGGCACTGAGGAACTGAAAAGGAAGTATCTGAATGGATATTAAAGGCAACATTCATAAAAAAGAGGTGAGTGTTTTCAAAACCATCTGTGTTCTACATAATAATGACATTTTAACATCCCCAACCCCACATTTTGAGAACAACTCACATCTTCAGCCATGTGAAAAGAAAAATTTACATCTACAAAGCCTTCCTGACATAGAGGAAGGGATGATGTAACTTGAAAATGGTGGTTCCACAAATTGCACACCTCCCATCCTGTTCTTGGACAATCAACGTCTACACATTCAATGGTGATTGAATTAAGGAGTCGGTGCTACCTGTATAGATGTACAGTAAATGCTGGAGTATCTTTCTCACATTCAGAACTGCATGAATGGGGTTTGGAGAAGCTACAAAACATCTTTAACATTACAGAATAAGTCTAGTTGAATATGATTAACTACTACTAGACATACCAGGACTTGATTAAATGAGAAGCTTCAGGACGGTAGAAGACATTGTCCAGACACTTTTCAGCATAAGCTTCAATTTTAGATATTAAAAACGTTGTAAGGCCAGCTGTACCATCAACAATACGAGAGAGTCTCATCTGGTTGAGGCTTCAGATGTTCCCCATCCCTAAACCAAGCATACCGCAGAATTTCCCTGTTGTATACACAGTATGATTTGTGGTCAGTGCCTGAATCCTTTAATTTCTCGTCTCGTTGTCTTACTTTCTGTGCTGTAAAAGATAATGAGTTGGTGCACTGCACTGTCATACTCTGAATTAAAATCCAGTTAGCTCCAAATTAATCTATGCTACCAGCTTCAGAATTAAGGATTGCACCCGTGCCCCTCCTCCCCCCCACCTTCAAGTATTCTGACCCCTCCCCTGGTTTTAATTAACCTCATATTCATGTCTATCGGCCCATCCAAGGGCAGATGAATCGTCAATGAAGGAGACAATTCCATTTGCCATGTTACAGCATCTATCTGTGCATATAATACTGGAGCTCTTAGGGAAAAGGAGGAGAGCAAGAAAGACAAAAAATACTTTGGATGGAACTAACTGCTATATTCTAGAATAATTGGGAGAATATTCTTATCTCTCCATGGTCATTTATGATCTTCTGTTTTGAGACTGTCCATTACAAAGTCTTGTACGTGTTTCAAAACATGTAAGGATCTAGGCCTAAATCATTGATACAGCCTTTGTTTTTTTAATATTATATTCATTTTTTTTTTTTTTAAATTCTGCTATGGCTTAAGGGTTAATAAGAAGAGCGACCCAGCCCCCACGTGCATTAAACAATAAGAGAAAGGATATGCAAATAGCTATTGTCACTGTAACTTTAAGTACCTGTCTGTATTTTTACATGAAAACGATTATCTCTATCAATCAAAATTTAAGAACACAAAAGCGCTAATCATACAAGGTGCCTTGACGGCGTAATTCTCATAAAAGTGTTTTTTTTTTTTCTAATTTTTAAGCGGTAAGGCAAAATTAACAAGCAGAAAATGATGCACTTTTATAATTGAACATAGATACATTTGTTTACTGCGGATTTCTTTTATGCATGTAGGTAAGCATTTTTTGTTCACAATATTTTTTTCTGTTTTTAGCATATACAAATCTCCAATCACCACGCATTACAGATTATTTGGCTATCAAAATTATATTTGACATTTTAGTTGTTTTTTATGTTTTTTTTATTTTTTATTATTACAAGTGGGGAAACAGCACACCCTAATGTTTGGATGAATTTACTCATCACAGTGGTTAATGGGTTAAACGCTTTCCATTGCTTTAGGTAAAAAAAAAAAAAAGCACACATGTTAAGATGTATAAAAATAGAATGTAAAAAGCCTAATTGTAAAACCTCAATTTGTAACCATGCGTAGCTCATTTTTACCTGCTGCACGTAAAATTGCAGTATGCAACATTGACTTGGTAGACAATTTAAAGTGCTGGTTAATGCGAATTTTGGCAATCCAATACTCTAAAATTATTCTTCATTTTATACTTTTTGTTTTGTACTTTCACATGTGCCATACTTTTCCTTTTAAAGGGTCACTGTCCTGTTTTAAAGTGAAAATGTCACAAATAAGGTAAAATCAGCATGTCTGAAAAAAAAAAAGTGTCAGCAATGCGATATGCAAAGAGTTAGCAGCTGTAAATGCAGAAAATTATTCAAAATGGCTGGGTTTAAATTGACCCTAGGGTCATCACATCTCTGATTTTGTCTGCAGTGTAATGTATGTTATTTTGCAGGTAAAATAATCGAGACATAAGTGAATGTTTTTCAGGTAAGCATGCTGTTTCATTGCAGTCCCTGCACCCTTTTTCCTGCAGAACATGTGTTAAGATGGGCCATAACATAGAACTAAATGGTTGCATATTTTGCACATTTCCCCATACTGTAATGTGCTTTTGCTGCATGCTAAAGTTAGACCTTTTTCGACCTTTAAAGCTAAATTCCAGGCACAAAAACTTTCACTTAAAAATATTCCTCAATAGCCACAACTGATCTGAAATTTCTATGTGTGCACCACATGCCTCTGTAAAGGCAGACATTACCTTGTAAATGTGGCAGGGACATCATGCGCTGTACATAACTTGTTCAGAAAGCAGAGCTGTGGGAGAGACCATTAAGCTCCACCCACTATAGGCTGTCTGCGTAAAACTAGGAGGGGGTGGAGACAAGATCAGTCACTCTGCACAAGGAGAGAGCAGCAGCAACTCCAGTCCAGCGCAGAGGTAAAGTTTCACACTTAATTTATAACTAAAGGCAAGACTTTTTTTTTTGATAGAGTGGAGAGGGATTAGACCCCCCTGTCAGTTTTATTGCTCCAAAAGAAATGTATGATGCTTGGCACCTTACTCCTGCGCTCAGAAACAGGGCTCCCAGACTACTCCTGTCACAGGACTCATACTTGGCATCCCCAATGGCTAAACCTTGCTGCCCTCTACGACCAGGATGGTCGACATAGCACTACAAACAAAAACACAAAGAAAGGGTGCACCAGCCTAGCGCATTATCCTCAATGAGGCCTTTATTTATAACAAATTAAAAGATATTTACTCACAAACGGGTGATGTATACCAGCATATCAGATTCAAACAGCGAAGTCCATGATTGTAGAGTCCACAGTTTCAGTATTTGATGTTAGCTAACGTGTTTCAAGGCTATGCCTCTTCCTCAGAGCCTAGGGATCATACCTGGACTATCGGTTTATATAGCAGAAGTGATTCCAAATAGCCCAAAGAGGGATCCTTTCGTGTGGGTGTGGCCACAGAGGTGGTGTTAACTCTAGTCACACCAACACTTTTTTGTCAATACAAAAAAAACCTTTGATATATCTATAGTCTACCCATTCCTTATGCTGCTGATCACAACCATAAGACATAATATAATACACAATAAAAACTATCACACTTACTGTATAAAATCAGATTATATATATATATATATATATATATATATATATATATATATACAGCTGGAACACTCTGGCCAACGGGTCTACCCGCAATGTCCACAACCATAAGACATAATATAATACACAATAAAAACTATCACACTTACTGTATAAAATCAGATTATATATATATATATATATATACAGCTGGAACACTCTGGCCAACGGGTCTACCCGCAATGTCCACAACCCCTCATGGCCAGAGTGTTCCAGCTGTTCGGCTTTCTAGACGGATTACATTATTTGGGGGCGGTAACGGTGAGTGGCGGAAGTGACGCAGGCGGAACTGACGTCACTCACCTGGAACGCACCACGCGATGGCCCTTCCGAGATCCGGCAGCGTGCGTTCCACCTCCCCCACTGTCACACGCTGTGTTTACCCTGCATTAGCGATGAGCAGTATAATTTTATGAGATTCATTTGGAAGTCCGCCCTGGATGCTTTTATACTGGTGCCCCCATCAATGCTCTAATCTCATCCACCCACAATTTACGTGCATTCCTGGAAGAATACTCTGCTTTTAATTGCACTAGCCACAACTTCCATCCCTCTCACTGCCTGTGACAGCATTTCTCTGGACAAACATGGGTAGGTCATGTTACATTCTTTACACATGTTTAATTTACTTATTTGTTTTTTTCCCCTTCCCACACTCCTGTGATTTTAATAGAAACTGATTTTATTACAAAGGTTTTTTACATATAAGGAGAATATATATATATATATATATATATATATATATATATATATATATGTATATATATGTGTGTGTGTGTGTGTGTGTGTGTATGTACAATCTGATTTTATACAGTAAGTGTGATAGTTTTTATTGTGTATTATATTATGTCTTATGGTTGTGATCAGCAGCATAAGGAATGTGTAGAATATAGATATATCAAAGGTTTTTTTTGTATTGACAAAAAAGTGTTGGTGTGACTAGAGTTTACACCACCTCGGTGGCCACACCCACATGGGAGGAGCCCTTTTTTGGGCTATTTGGAATCACTTCTGCTATATAAACCGATAGTCCAAGTATGGTCCCTAGGCTCTGAGGAAGAGGCGTAGCCTCGAAACGCGTTAGCCAACATCATATACTAAAACTGTGGACTCTACAATCATGGACTTCGCTGTTTGAATCTGATATGCTGGTATACATCACCCGTTTGTGAGTAGACATCTTTTAATTTGTTATAGATAAAGGCCTCATTGAGCATAACGCGCTAGGCTGGTGCGCCCTTTCTTTGTGTTTTTGTTTGCAGTTTTTATTGCTGTCTCTGCCCCTATTAGGGAGATTCATCCTCTCTATTTTCCTGTTCCCCATTATCATCAAGTTAAAGTGAAATCCCAAATTCTGGGTTGTCCTAAGAAAAGTAATATGAGGGAAATCATCCAATAGGGACACTAGTTCTGGTGACCAGGCGGTCCCCAAGGAATTCCCTTAATTTGCAGGGATTTCTTCTCTCTTCCTGTTTGGCTATAGAACAGGAAGTGAAGGGAAATAGCCACAATGAGACACAGATGGCGAATAAAAATCTGACAGGGGTTATAACCCTTCCCTTGCTCTATCCAAAATTACAAAAAAAAGTTTTCCCTAAAGTTCTACTTTAATGATTGCAAAGATCTGGAAGAAATACACAAAGCACACCAAGACTTGTAAAAAAACATACTCACGTCTCTTGTATTAAAACAATATTTGCTTATCCCGGAGTTCAGTTTCAAATTATATCAAAACCCAAGAACAAAAATGTGATAAATTAATTGCATCTTCTCAATTCATAGATGTGGTGGCTACAATAATTTTAGTTCTTGGGTTTTTTTATTTTATTTTCACCTTGTGATCCTTCTAGGACCACACTTCCTATCCTAGGGTGAGAATGTGAATTGGCTGTACTGTATCCGTGTAGAAGCAGCATTCTCACCCTGTACAGAACATCTTCCTCTCTCCTTTTTTCCATAAAATGGGGGGGGGGGGGGTTCTGAAGTTCAGAGATAGCTTGGAATAATAACAGTACAATGCTGCACAGGCAGAAAAGGCATTGGTTCACAATATTTCTGGCAGCATTAACAGATATTTTTTGCACTTAAAACACTTTCAATGGTATATTTTACAGACCAAAGGGGAGCAAATAAGAGATGCTCATTTTTAGAGCTTACATATTCTTTATTGCCTTTATAAAAAAAATCCACTACTTCATCTTATTTTGCCCCCTTTTTTAGAATAAGTTAAAATTACATTGTCTTGTTGGCTTAAAGGCTAAGTTAACCTTTGGCACTTCTTTTCCAGTAAAGCTGCAGTACGTTAAAACAAAATGATCAGCTTTAATATACTGTATATCGATTAGACTGTAGGTGTCATACCTGTAGGCCATTTTCTGTCCATCTGAAGCCTGGCTAAAATACTCCCATCTCTGTTTTACATTCCTGTCTTGGCTACCTGCAGCCATTGGTCGCTCACAGCCAGTATCACAGGAGTGAGGGACTCCCTGTTCAAAAGCCCCACACGCACAGTGCACTCTCTCTCTTTTCCCCTACCATAGCAGCAGCTTAGCCCCTTGTCTGCATAGTCACTTCATAAGAAAAGGTGTGCCAAAGGTGAACTAAAGCTAGCTATAGACAAGTAGATTGGTTGAATGAAAAAAGCAAACAGATTCCTTCATCCACCTCGTTTGCATGGGATATTGTTTTCTGACAATGGGAGCTGGCGCTTTCAGAATACACTGATCAGTGGCTGCAGCCGCTGATCAATAAAAGTTTTTAACATGCCCATTTGACAGAAGTCAATATATCGATCAACTTTTGCCAAACAGGGATAGCCATACACTGATCGCAATTCAATCAATCACTGCTGAACTGGCCGAGAAATTGGCCTACATAATATAACAAATCTGGATATCCAGAGTGATCATCTCTCAGTGTAAGGAACAAGTGCAAACGTGCGCTTAGAAGCAACAACCGTCGGCAGTGTTGGTCTCAGAGATTTAAAAAACTGCTGAAATAGTTTTGCAGAATTTGTTTAAGAAATAAAATAGTGTTCAGCAGAGAAATTTTCACAGGTATTTGAACTTGCATCCCTGACAGTTGCAAAAGTAAAGCCCCGTACACACGTACCGATTGTTGGCCGTAAATTTTCGGCCAACGTCCGATCAGCCGATTGTCAGCTTGTTAGTATGATGCTTCCGACAACCGACTGCGACTTTTCGGCCGAACTAAATCTGGTGTGCATGCTATAAAATTTTTGTTGGCCAACACCAGAACGGCCGATTGTTCCTCAGTCAGTACAGATTTCGGCCAACAAAAAGCAGATGAGCAAGACTGGGCATGCTCAGAGAAGAAAAAACACATGGAAAGTTAACCATCACATGACATCACTTCTGAAGTTTGTTGTTGGCCGACAAAATTTGTGTGCAGTCTTGAGCACTTTTCAACCAACAAAACAGCACCGGACAAAAGACGGCCGAACGGTAGGCCGACAATCGGTGCGTGTGTACGAGGCATAAGAGCTTTACCTTGAAACAGGTTGACATGCTTAGTTTTGACCCAACATGGATTAAAGTTGGACATAAAGTTGGAAAAGAAAAGCTTGGCTAGTTTGTTAAACAACTTGGCCAACAAAAGTATCACTGAATGGAAACAAAATTTGATATAAGTCATAGGAGCCAGATGTTGGCTATGAATGGGGCTTTAGGAATCTTCTGTTATAAAGGGTCCATTATGGGTACTGGACAAAACCTTCAACACTTCTTTCATTATGCTGCCTATAGTTCATCTGCTATAGAAACTGACACAGGTACTACACAGTTCTCAGAGGTGCCTATTTTGTACGGGAAGGAAATATTGGGTATCGGGTAAGAACTAGCATAGATTTTAAAAGATTGGGAAGTGTGAGGAGAAGGTCAACATTGAAGAGATAATGGTCATTTCTGAACTCCTTATTACACGTAATACAACACACAATCAAATGAATTGTTCTTTTTTAGAAAGAAAGGGTAATTTCATTGTGGGCGAGTTTCCTCTGTTTGATGGTTGAGCTGGAGAGGAGATCACGGGAGGCACATACGATCAGTGAGGTGATTCCAGCAAAGGGGGGCTGATAGATGGCTGTAAAAAAGATACAGTTTTGTGGGTGCTACACAGCGTGGATGGACACATTTCCTGCTGTGGCCAGTGTATTTTGACAGCTGGCCACATTGACTGCAAAATGCCCCAACAGCGGCTGCATCTGACTGACTGCAGTCGCTGTTCAGCTGACAATTTTGCGCATGGATCCTTCAATTTATCAGCTGAAAGATGTGGGGCTGACTGATTTTGCCGGTTCTTCTGCAAAACCTCCAAAATTTGTAGTGTATGGTCAGTTTTAGAGTGAGCACTATGCTATTTTCACCAGGATCAATCCTGGTCATCATCATCAGTCACAAGTGCTAAATATGTCCCAACTTTGCAAAAGGTAACATATAAAAAATTGTTAAAAAAAAAATAATAATCGTAAATAAAATGGGTGTACACTCTTTAGTAAGCAAATGGCATCATATCAGCTCATAGGCAGTGAAGATGGAACATTTCCACTATGTTTTAAAATCTCAAACACAGTCGATGTGAATTACCTTTCGTTTTTGCATTACCTGCAAAAAGTGACTGTATACAGTATGTCCTTCTGTAGGCAGAATTCACACTATGAATTGTGAAAATGCATGCAGTTTTAAGTGTTCTCCATGCATGTTATGGTATACACTTTTGTACGCTGACACGCGTTTTTAATGTGCGCCCTCGTGCGTTTTCATTCATTTACCCATATGTAAATAATTATGTTAAAAAAATTCCTAATGGCCATGGAGCATACTGGGTTAAATAGCAATATATACCTAGAAGCTCAATCAGGCTGCATTTTCCATAACCCACTGAACTGCAGACCAACTTTACAGACAGGCCCAGTTAATACATATGACAATTCTATGTTTGATATGATGTCCCTGCCGTACCAAACTGCGTTATACCACTGGGATTGGCTGAGATGTG
This sequence comes from Pelophylax lessonae, assembly GCF_965119305.1. Classification (NCBI taxonomy): domain Eukaryota; kingdom Metazoa; phylum Chordata; class Amphibia; order Anura; family Ranidae; genus Pelophylax; species Pelophylax lessonae. The sequence goes on along the minus strand of NC_138775.1, from coordinate 40,824,208 downwards.
AAAGCAGCTTTATACACATTCCTGCTAGAGAGTTTTGTTTTCCACTGTTGGTTGTTAAAGCCATACAAATTCTACATATCTTAACTGTTGATGGGTCTTTTATACATGCACACCTATATGTGCTAAGTTCATAAAACAAATACCGCAATACTGCAGAAAATGCACAGAGTACGAATAGAAAAAAAAAAAAAAACATTTCCTGGTTACGAAAGACTAACCTGATGTCTAAAATAATAATGTATAAAAGACTAACCTGATGTATAAAATAATAATGTATAAAAGACTAGCCTGATATAATAAATAAATAATATAAATAATATGTATATATATATATATATATATATATATATATATATATATAAAATTATTATTATTATTATTATTATACAGGATTTATATAGTGCAACCTATGTACAGCGCTTTACAATGTGGGGGAAGACAATACAGTTACAAAACAATTCAATACAGGAGGAATTAGAGGGCCCTGCTCGTTTTATATATATATATATATATATATATATATATATATATATATATATATTTTTTTTTTTTTTTTTTTTGTATATAGATGTTGCAAATTGCTCTTATAAGTACTGGCAGTAAAGAAAAGACACATTAAAAATGTCCTTTGTAACAATTCAAGAGTCAGTCCATCCACAATTGGCACTTCAGTTTTCGTACCCTGCCGATGAGTTAAACTATCTACAGTATTTCCAGGCGATATGTCAACGCTGAGATGCTGCCTAGTGTGCCAATTAAACGTAGGGGACCCACACTACTTGTTGGATAGTACATTTAATTAATATGTCCGGGGGGGGGGGGGGACTTAAAGGGGTGGGGCCAGAGCAGGGATCCATTGTGGGGGATCTCACCTCTAGTCTTCAGTGCTACTCAGCCCACCAGACTATCTATAACTGGAACACCACCTTGGTATCAACTAACCCTTCAAACAGCTGTTCCTGTAAAACTCAGTTGATATTAGATGCTTGAGCCAAATTGCTCTGCACCAAGTTATGTACCTCTGGAACAAACAGTTGCTATCTTGCCCCTTTCTGTTTGGCTGAGGAAGGGTTAACACGCATGCCTGCTAGACAAGCCCACTCTTTTGCCAGTTGCAGGGGAAGGGGGGGGGGCTGTCAAAGCTTCACCTAGAAATCTCTCACTGCCAATTGTTCAACCTCTGTGATCTCTGCCATAGACTCCCGTGCCTGACATGAAGCTGATACCAATGAGAAGACAGCTCGCTCTTCATACAAGGAGCTTCTGATTTTCCCAGGGGTGGCTCAGCAACAGTCTCCACCGTCCTGAGCCTGCAAACAATGAAAGCATTATCTTCAAAGTCACTAAACAAGATTTTTCTAAACCAGTAAGGGGGGGTGGAAATCAGGCTGTTATGAGCAACCGTGCAGACACAAATATACATTTAGAATCTTCTACACACTAAAGTTGGACTGCTGCAAACCACAGCAAAAGGTCCTGCATGCAATTGTATGCAAAGTGACATGTTGCGAAAGCCCTGAGCGTACGGGACAAAGGTACAGACAAAAGTCATGGAAAGAAAAAAAAAAGTCAAGGCGAAACTTACCCATTCATGAGAAGAGTCAACGACCGGGGATTGACTGCCAGTGTGAAAAGAGTGCACAAAGCGGCGACTTTAAATCCACCAAAGGAAGAAAAGTTACTGTCCTTGGCTGTGTGTGTGCTTTCGCACAAGCGTCGGTGTACGGAAGGACTAAAGGCATGTGGTCTAAACACAACAAAAGCCACTGCCTTACTCTAGATTAAATATGCAGGAAGAGGCCCACTTTTTGCATAAACACAAACACTCCGGCAAATGAGTAACTGGCTGAACTCACATGTCTGCTGAGAGCTGTACCTGCCTCGCTGTGTGACAGCATGGGAGCAGAGCGCACAGCCCGCAGTGGATGGGCTCCTCTGCTGGACGCAACTTCTGGAAAGTCTGCACGCTGGAGCAATTGGAAACAGCTGGAGACGATGATGACAGCCTTCTGTTCTCACACCACTGGAATTACAGGCAACGGCGGAATATTTTATGACTATTCTTCTTATTATCTCCACTTCTGTTATTATTATGATTAACAATATTATTATTATTATTATTTTGTATCTCAATTGTAACTTGTAAAAGAACAAGAAATATTGTGAAACTGTATTGCTGGCATTAAAGCTGTCTCGCAAAAGAAAGGAAAGGAAAGTTATTTTAGCATCAATTTTTTTTTACTTTTTTGGAGTTTTCAGGAGTTAAAAAAAAAAAAAAAGTAAATCAATTCTCTTGCATGGTAGGACTCATTTATTGAATAGATTTAACACATTTTAATACTTTTAGCAATTTTTTTTCTTTTTTAGTGCCGGTACACACTTGTGCAAGTTTACAGCGTTGTGTTGCGAATTTAGTCTCCATAGACATCAATGTAAATCGGTCTGGACTCGAATTATCAGTTCAGATATGTGCGAATTCTTATGTGCGAATTCTTATTTTTTGTTTGATTTTCCCTCAGCTCCACCCCTCCTGAGCTTACTTAACATAATCAACGCAATCAAATTTTCATTACAATCGCGCTGGTACTATTGAAAAACACAAGGTAAACTCGCACTGCAAATTCGCATAGCAATGGCATCCATTCGCAATCGCACAAGTGTGAACCGGCACTTAAGTGATGGTCATGTTTACTGATTTGTATTCATTTTTGTAGAGGGCACTATAGAAGGGTATGTTTTAGGGCTCATTCACACTGGTTGTTTGAATTTTTTTTAACACCTTTTACTCCTGGCAGGAAAATGCAGCTTAACCACTTTACCACTAGAGGATTTTGCTGTCTTACGTCTGGGCCACTTTTTGCGATTCGGCACTGTGCGACTTTAACAGACAATTGCGCGGTTGTGCGACGCTGTACCCAAACTAAATTTACGTTCTTTTTTTCTCACAAACAGAGCTTTCTTTTGGTGGTATTTGATCACCTGTGCGATTTTTACTTTTTGCGCTATAAACAAAAAAAGAGCGTTTATTTTGAAAAAATAACAATATTTTTCAATTTTTTTTATATGAAATTCCCCCCAAAAAAATGTAAAAATCAAATTTTTTTTAAATTTTTGGCCAATTTGTTTTATGCTACCTATGTTTGGTAAAAAAAAAATCACAATAAGCGTATTTTGATTGGTTTGCGCAAAAGTTATTGCGTTTACTAACTAAGGGAAAGATTTCTGTCATTTTTGGTGTTTTTTTTTAACGCGTAATGGCAGCGATGTGCGATTTTTTTTGCAGGACTGCGACATTGCGGCGGACAGATCGGACCCTTGACTGACATTTTTGACACTTTTGGGGTTACCAGTGACATTACTGCAATAATCAGTGCTATATATATGCACTGTTACTGTAAAAATGACACTGGCAGGGAAGGGGTTAATTTTATTGGAGAGGGAGGGGTTTATGTATGCCTGGTGCTTACTAACGTGTGGGGGGGGAGGTGACTGTGTGACACAAGGACAGATGAGGGTTCAACTATGCTGAACCCTGCAATCTGACCCTGCCTGTCACTTCAGAGATCCGCCCGCTTGTGTTTAGACAGGCGGGCGGATCTCCACACTCGATTCCCCGACGATCGGGGAAGGGCAGCGGCGATCGCCGCTGCTCCTCCCCTGGCCCGACTCCCGCTGTGACTATGCTGAACCCTGCAATCTGACCCTGCCTGTCACTTCAGAGATCCGCCCGCTTGTGTTTACACAGGCGGGCGGATCTCCACACTCGATTCCCCGACGATCGGGGAAGAGCAGCGGCGATCGCCGCTGCTCCTCCCCTGGCCCGACTCCCGCTGTGACTGAATACAGCGGGAGCGAGCCTCCGGCGGCGCGCGCGCGCCGCCGAGAAAGGGGAGTGTCTGACGACGTAGGTCTACGTCATCAGACGATAACGAACCACTTTGCCGCAGTAGGCTCAACGTGAGCAGACGGCAAGTGGTTAAAGATGCATCAATAATCGCATCTATAAACGCATTGATAATAATAAAAATCATGTTTTGCAAACGCATTTATCTGTGTTTGACGTTAATGCATTCTATTGGCAAGAATTTATTCTGTTCATTAGAATGCACTAACATGCAAACACATGAATGCGCCTAAATGCGTCTAGCGGTTATGCACATTTCACATTTTTTCTCTCCTCAAAAGCTCCTCTCCTGAATGCAGTGGTGATTTTTTTTTTTTTTAGCCTGTAAACACTCTTCTAAAAGGCCTGTAAACATCTAAGTGTGAATGGAAACAAACCAAAAATACACGAAAGCGCTGTGTGTGCATGAGCCCTTTAGCTTGTCAAAAACTATAGAGATGTGCATGTTGATTTTTTTTTTCTTTTTCCCCTGTTTTGGAGAAGAGAAGCTATCACAAAGGGGACAGTACTAATACATCCTGTATTTATATTTCAACCCTCTACCCTTGCGCCCACCCCCCCCCCCCCCAAAAAAAAAAAAGCAGTGCCTCCACGTAAAGGTGTAACTTCCATATTTTGATTATGACAAATTAATTCCCAAAATTCACCCAAATGTATCTACTCATGTTTGCAAATGTATTATACTGTATAACTTGAAGAGTGAATTAAAAACAAGCAAAAAAAAAATAATAACATGTAAGATTGACATTTTTACATACATATGTCCTGCAATTCAGACATAGGGGCTTTAATGTCACCTGTAAAAAAAGAATAGAAAAAAAAAGCCACCACCAGACCACAGCCTATCATTGAAGATGGCACTGTACTCTTATTAGTGAGTGTGTGTGTGGGGGGGGGGGGGGGGGGGAGATGCGACCTATAAAATGTTTGTCCAGTCATTTTCCATTTTGTCCCGCCAATTTTTTAGTTTTTTTGTTTGTTTTAAATAGTGGGGATGGATCAGGATCATAGTCAATTTTTGTACTGCTACCTGGTAATGTATTAGATAGAATACCCCTCAATTACTGACCCAGTGCCAAACATTTTATCAGTCAGGAAGTGAGGAAAAATGTCTCTTATTGAATATTTCCATCACTTCTTATTTAGTGATGTCCCCCGCCCAGCATGCACCGGTCCATGATGTTACAAGGGGGGCAGGGTGACATTGCCAGGTGGCCCAGCACTTACCTTTATAAGAACTGGCAGCACGAATGAGGCATTCGGCAAGCGGCCATCCTAGAAGGCGGAGCTTTTTTTTTTTTCGGGTCATTGGTGTGGCGGGCGGCGTGATTAATGATGAATTTACATCGAGGAACACTGCTTTTTTTATTTTTTGATAAAGGATTTGTCAAAAAACTTGTCTCCTGTTTTTATTTTTTTTCTACACTTTTTTTTATAAATAGGTAGGGGTACTATGTACCCCATACCCATTTACATAGGGGGGCTGGGATCTCTGGGCCCCCTTGTTAAAGGGTACTTCCCGCTTCTGATAAGCCCCCCGCCCACAGACCACCTGACAACCACTGCCCAGGGTTGTTGGGAAGAGACCCTTGTCCTCATCAACATGGAGACAAGGTGCTTACGGGTGGGGGTCTTGCTCACCCCCCCCCCCCATTTCCTGACCTGCCAGGCTGCATGCCCGGATAAGGGTCTGGTAAGGATTTTGGATGGACCCCACACTGTTTTTTTTTTTAAAAAATTGGCTTGGGGTTACTCTTAAAATCCATACTAGACCCGAACCGGCATTTTTTTTCATTCAGCTGTCAGCAGGGAAACCCATTGACAGCTGATGACTCCTCAGTTGTTAAGGACACAGTGGCCCGCTTCCCAGCCAAGCTCCTTAACAACCAGCTTACACTGCGCACTGATTGGCAAATCTTTGTCCAATCAGGGCGCAGAATGCACTGTGCAGCAAAATCGGGTGTTCTGCGAACAGGCAAACCCGAACTCATGCCCGGACCGAACCGTTCGCCTAACGCTACTCCTGAATATCGAATCAAATAGGTGGGTCGCAGCTAGCGGGGTCAGCAATGATGAGCAATTGTCCTCCTGGCATATACCTTACAGTGTTTGGTAGGTATTATAATGAACACCCAGTGGTTGATTCTTCCTTACAGTATTCCATTACTTACAATAGGAGATATACATCAATAAAGTTTGTACTGAACAAAATAAAAATTCTCCAATAAACATCAGTTATTGTCAGTCAGTGTTATATATGACCACTGGATAGCTGCCACAAACAACTCTGTTCAGCAAATCACCCCCTAAGCCCAGGAGAAAAATTTATTTGTGTCTCATTTGTAAAAAAAAAAAAAAAAAAAAAAAAAACATCTTTCAGGAAGATTGATATTCGAGCTTAAGCAACATCGGCAATGGCTGGTATTTAGATATTATATTTTTTATTATATATACATTTTAATATTACATATTTTATATGTAATACATACCAATTGAGCTAAAAACAAGTAATAATGTGACAGAAATGATGAGAGAAAAAAATTGTTCTGTCTATAATTTTCCTAGAACAAAAATGATTCAACAGTAATCATGTTTTTTCAGTTTATAAATGTCTATAATGTCCTAATATATAAAATAATGTGTCTGTGCAGATTTTTCTCCCAGAGCATCAGTTTCTTTATCCTTACTATGTTTCCAAACTGGCTCTTTCTGCGGTAGGAATATTAGACTGCAAACCCCTCAGGGGTGGGAACTTTTTATCTTTGAACAGAGTGCTTTTGGGCTGGAATGTTTGGTTTTCATTGGTGTCTGTGTACCAGCTGAGGGAAATCTTGTTAAGAGGGAAACAGGAAAGGTTCTAGCCCTTCCCTACTCTATCCACAACTAAAGTTTTGTAATTTTAGAAGTGGGTGACCTATGTAATCTGCAAATGTGCTATAAAATGAAATTATTTGTCAAAAATTAATATAAATAAAAAAGGCAGTTTTTACACTAAATGTGAGAATAAAAAAACAAACCTTGACCATATTATTGCAAAATCTGGTCATGTCACACATACCATCATTGTTGATCTCTGTTTTTAAGATAAGTATTATACTTAGTGTATATAACAATAGGCTCAATTCCCAAATGTCGGGTGCACCACAAATACTACAGGCTCAACCATGTTGACTTTGTGGTCAAGCCTTGCCCCTGAATCTAAGCTCCTAGTGGTCCTGGACAATAGAAGGTGCTATAACTGGCCACTACTGTCATTGAACAGGGGCTGGGTTTTTTAGCTCCAGGTATAGGGTTTGACTTTTAAAGTGGTTCTAAAGACTGAAGGCTCCCCGCCCTTCTTCTACCCATAGTGGAAGGAAGGAAAATCAAATCATCTATGGACTGCCTAAAAGTTTATATACTTGCTGTTTCATATTTTGGTTACTGTAAATACGCATTTGTGTTGAATGCTCCCTCTAGTGGTCATCTGCATATTAGGGGATGTGAACAACACTCTTGAGACAAGCTCAGCTAGAAATGTAGAAGGTCTATATCTTTTGATTCAGACCTGACCCATAGAAATATTGTGAGAGAAGAGTAAATAAGCACAGTCACTGAACAATTATACAGGATGGAAGTTAAGGATTTCCAGACTTCAATGGTGGCATGCTTGTTCCAGGTCAAGGAGCAACTTGATAATGAAGACAGGATTGAAAACAGAACCCTGAAGCCTGCAAATGATTCAGTAATGTTTTTTTTTTCCCTTGATTTTTATTAACACAGGTTTACTTTCAAGCAAGAAAACAACAAGAGAAGGGCGCACCGACCTTGTGCATTACCACTTAAAAGTTTATTAAAATCAAAGAAGGGTAGCGTACAATATACTCACAAACGTAGCATATGAACAAGCATATAGGAAATGGGCACCGCTCGCTTCCAGGACACTTCTCTACTGCTGGATAGCGTGATGGCGTCCTCAAAACCTTATGTGGCTTACGCGTTTCAAGGGAGGACCCTCTTCCTCAGAGCCAAAAGTGGTGATTTTGGCTCTGAGGAAGAGGGTCCTCCCTCGAAACGCGTAAGCCACATCAGGTAATGCACAAGGTCGGTGCGCCCTTCTCTTGTTGTTTTCTTGTAGTGCCTTTTGGATACCCTTGGTCCTGAGGGGGGCAGCAAGACCACTTCATTTGTGTCATAAAACCGCCTAGAAGATTCACCTTCCCGCATAACACTTGAGCGCAGGAGAGATAATATTGTTACTTTCAAGCAAACCTGCAGGTCCTCTTTATTGCCACCTTCCCCAGCAATACATGCTCCCTGGCACCATCAGAAAAGTAAAAAATATCTATTAGTTCTACGCATGGAGATTCATCACCCCCTCTCATTCTGCAGCTCTGGGGTTTTGGTAATTGGTCCAGAATGGAGTACCCAGCCCAGTGTAAGCCCCTAATGGAATAAATAGGAGCTCACGTAGAGCTTCCTTCACTTGATAAACAAGGGGAGTGAAAAAATGTTATGCTGGAGAAGTAGCAGTAAAGTGCAACTGTTGCAAAGTATTAATATGAGATCACTTTAAAGCTCAACTATTCTTTTAGTAATTAGTAAAAAAAAAAACGTCTCCGCAGTACCTGTTCTTTACCACAAGATGTCCTCAAGCTTCTGGGTTTAATGAATTCCAGATTCACTCAACTCAGAAGACTAAGGACATACTGTGAGAGCAGGGCTTCATGTGCCTCAAGTGAAGAGTGCCCTATAGCGTCACATGACTGGCTTGAAGACTTTGGAAAAGGAAAGTATAAAATAAAAAATATAACATACATGCATGCTGGATATATATTTTACTTTTGGCAATGAGAGCAGAAAGTGGTTGGGGAATGGAGGGGAATGTTAAGCCTGCAGTTGGGCTTTAGGTTGAGCACATTCACATATGCTTAAAAATAAACAGTAGAAATACTACAGTTTATCTTAAAAGATTTGTCGTAAGATTCTTTTAAGAACCTCAATGTAAATGACAGTATAGGGGAAAAAGAATCAAGAACAGTAGCTGAGGAATACAAGTCACAACAAGAACTTACTCCTGGTAAGCAAGGCATGCTGGGACTTGTAGCCCCCTAGTGGCTGGAGGGCCCCAGGATGCTCATCCTTGTTCTATAACAGATCAATGATATGACTGCCGTGAGATGACCCACGCGTTTTTAGCCTTAAGACAAAATGTTGACATCTGTAGACATGCACACCTGCGGCAGGAGAGAAGGGTTTAGCAGAAATACATTTTTCAGCTGATGAAAGAGGTGAAGCTTTTTAAAACCATACAGAAGCAAGAATTGAATCAACTCAGCAGGCTTGTGAAATTCTCTTTTCAAGGATGACATAACTTCTTGAGGTCCCCTATAAAACACTAAACGTCTCCAAAAGCATAAACCTTGAAAATCAAAACTTGTTTGCAGTACTGTTTACAAATTCGTAAACACAGCCAAGTGCAATATGAAAAATGAAAATGTGTGCTGATGTGAATGCATAGACTAATCAAGGTTTCCCATTGCTTTCAAGTTCTCTATAGTGGACCCCTCCAAAATGGCAACATATCCAAGGAAAAGCAGCTGACCACCCACCTTAAAGTACAAAATTGTATTATTTTAGAACAAGCATGCAGCGCGACCTGGGACCTCCTCTTCTGACATGTTTGACCCACCAATGGGCCGCCCACCTAATTTTACTTCTCTAAGAGTTTATAGGTAGCCAAACATCAATAGAATTTCAGTCAAACATTCACAATGTCTAAGTGGTTAGCACTGTTGCCTAGCAGCACTGGGGATGTTGGTTTGAATCCCAACCTCAGCACTACCTGCCAGGAGTTTGCATGTTCTCCCTGTGCCAGTGTGGGTTTCCTCCCACACTCCAAAACATCCTGGTAGCTTAATAAGTTCCTGACTAAATTGGCCCTAGTATGTGAGCGTATGAATGTGAGTTAGGGACCTTAGATTGCAAGCTCCATGAGGGCAGGGATTGATGTGAATGCACAATATATATATATATATATATATATATATATATATATATATATATATATATATATATATATATATATATATATATATATATATATATAAAGCACTGTGTAAATTGGCAGGACTATAAAAGTAGCATTAATAAATAAATAAAACATTTGTATAAAAATTCTGCAAAGCCATTCATCAGAGCCTTAAATCATGTGATCAACAAATCTTATATGATTTTTTTGTTCGACTGCCATGCCAAATTGTCACATTCCAAAGTTCGGAAATACTGAATAAGCTGAATTTACTCAAATATGCTTCAATACACTTAAAGCGGAGTTCCACCCTGGAATTTTTTTTTTTTTTTTTTAAATACCCCTGGGACAGTCAGGGCTAGTGCATTCCACAATGGCTAGCCTCTGATCTGTCCCGGGTTGCACTTACCTGTTAGGACAAATACTTACCTTGAAAAAGTCTTGTCCAGCGCTGCCATCTCAGATGTGGGCAGCTTGAAGCCAGCGCGATCCTCTTCGGCGTCCTCTTCCGCCTTCTTCGGTCCCACGATGCCCTGCGCCGGCCCCGCCGTCACTTCCGGGCGCTGACGTCGGGGCCGGTGCAGGCGCAATTATTCCTGGGAGCGATGACGTTCAGCTCCCAGGAATCATTGCAGAGCCAGGAAGTGACGACGGGCCGCGGCCGAGGAAGGAGGAAGAAGGAAGAAAGGTAAGTATATTTTCTTCGCTACGAGGTAAGTAAAAAAAAAAAAATGCGATTAGCCATTTGTTTTTCAGGTGACCTGGAGCGAGAAGATGGAGGTAAGTATAAAATTAGGGTGGAACTCCACTTTAATATACTACACCAAAAATGTTATTTGCATTGATCTTTCTTATTTTCCTATAACACATGCAATAGTTGACAGTAGCAAACAAATGTTTGTGATAAGAAAAATTCGACTTTTGGATTAAAGTTTTCCTGACACAGGAGAATTACAATATGTATGATTTTTCCATTTTGGAAACCACATTTGCCTATTTTTTCTTTTTTTCAGATAATAATCAAGAAAAATTTCTCATCCTTCTCCTTCGATTTTACGGCTCATTATGGTTAAAAATGAATGCTGATTTGTCACCAATATCTCTATGAGAGTCGAATGAACCTTCCAGAAACTAAAGTTTTTAAATTAAATTCTACTGGTGTATGGCTAGCTTAATGCTCACAAATAAAACACAGATTCCCACATCCACGCAAGCAATGTGGATGCAAGGATCTTTCACACTATTGTATTCTGACAACAGGGATTCCTCCCTGTCAGAATACACAGATCCGCACTGCAGCCATTGGCTGCACCAGCTGACCGAATGCTAGTTTTCCAGCAGTACCGTTCGACAGACACATTACACCAGCTTCTGTTGAACAGAGAGAGAAACATACATATTAAAATTCAGCTGGTTCCAGCTTTGGATGCATGTATGTATACCCTACTTTAGGCCTCATTCACACATGGCGAGTTGGAATTGCAGGCAAAATTGCCCACGATCCCAAACCACGTAGCAATCGCTGCAAAGCATGCAACGCACTCATTCTAAATGGCACCCAAAATTGTCTGAAGCTTGTCGCCTAAAAAGGAGCCAGAGCTTCTTTTGAGCGACAAATGTACATAGGGCAGCCCATTGAAGTCAATGGGCTGCCCTATGCATGACATGCAGAATCTCGTGAAAATCTATCACTGCAAGCTGGAACTCAAGTGTGAATGAGGCTTTAGAGTACTCCTCCAAAGTTGGCCCTTCACTAGTAGATTTTCCAGTGAACATTTGTACAAAATTTCTCATAAGTAAATTTGATTTTAAAGCCAATAGACATTCCTGAAGGGAAACCACATACACTTTTAGAAGTTCATTAATTCAAGAAACGTTTTTATTCCTGCTCCTTCAAATTTTCTTTGACCCCACTACTAAAAATTGAACAAAACTTCTTAACACAGTGCTCTGTTCTTATTTTTTTTTTTGCATAGTGCCCTACTGCTGAAGGTGGCACTATAACACTATGGTAAAGAATACTGACAAGCTCTGTCCTTTTATGAACGTAAGAGAAAACAAAATTTTTGAACAAAATTCTACTAGAGCATGGTCAGTTTAAGATTTAAGTAGAACTAAAGGCAATAATTTTATTTCATTTTTTTTTTGGCCATCTGTGTCCCATTGGGGAGAGTTCCCTTTACCTACTGTCCCATAGCCAAAACAGGAAGTGAGAGGAAATTCCTCCAAAGTAAGGTCATCGGTACTAGTGTCCCTATTTGAAGATTTCTCCTTTAATAATTTCCTGGGGACAACCCAAAATTAGGGATTTTCTTTTATTTCCACCTTCAATGATTGCAGTAAACAGGACAAATAGAGAGGGTGAATCTCCTGACTAGGACACAGACAGCAATTAAATCTGACAGGTAACCAAAAAGTGAGCTAACAGGAGCATGCCATCATCCCAAAAATAGGTCAAAAGAGGAAAAATAGCCCAGTTGAACAAACAAACTAGGCCAAGGTGGACTTTATGGGCACAATAAGGATAGACTTCAATATCAAAAATTATATAAAAATTCACATTTATTAAGTTATATTAAAAACATAATAGATAAAAAAACATAAGGAAAAAACTCAACCCAAGAAGAGGGTTTGTAATTAGTCCCACATGTCACAACATATTAAACATAGTTACACATGAGTCCAAATTACATATAAGACCTAGCGTCAATATAAGAGAATACGTCTGCTCAAAGGTCAACGCGTTTTGCAGATTGCTTAATCAGGACCAATTGCAGAGAGAGAGATTCTTCGAATAAACAGAAAAGAGCAAAATAAATTAGTACATAACCTCATGTGTGTTTAACAACTGACAAGCAGTATTCCAATAATACAGAACAGTCGATATAATATCAAAATATCAAAATGTCAAACCAACCTCCTCCATATGGCGCAAAGGGGTAAATTGGCTTTGGCTTTTTCCGCCCAAAGCCAATTTACCCCTTTGCGCCATATGGAGGAGGTTGGTTTGACATTTTGATATTTTTCAAATATATATATAGACTTTTATGTATTATTGGAATACGGCTTGTTACACACACATGAGGTTATGTACTAATTTATTTTGTTCTTTTCTGTTTATTCAAAGAATCTCTCTTTCTGCAATTGGTCCTGACGAAGCAATCTGCGAAACGCATTGACCTTCGAGCAGACGTATTCATTTATATTGACGCTAGGTTTTATATGTAATTTGGACTCATGTGTAACTATGTTTAATATGTTTTGACATGTGGGACTAATAATAACCCTCTTCTTGGGTTGAGTTTTTTCCTTATTTTTTTTTATCTATTATGTTTTTAATGGAACTCAATAAATGTGAATTTTTATATAATTTTTGATAAATCTATCCTTATTGTGCCCATAAAGTCCACCTTGGCCTAGTTTGTTTGTTCAACTGGGCTATTTTTCCTCTTTTAAATCTGACAGGTGTTCCAACCCCTCTCCCCTTTCCTTAAAATTTAAACAAAGTTTTGCCTTTAGTTATACTTGAAGCCCAATGGTGGGTAAAATACTGCATGTCAGAGGAAGAGGTCCCAGGCAGCGTCACTTGCTTGAAGTGGAATAAAAAAGTTTTACAAGCGTTGGACTTTAGTTTGTGCAGGAATTTTCCAGAAACTTGTGGGCTGCCATTGCTGATCCTCCCCCCAAACCTGCAACAAGTCTATTGTTTATTCTGTCAGCAACAGGGTTTGCTCTACAATATGTAAATCAGTGACTGCAGCGCTGTAGGAGGTGATTTCACCTCCGCAGCCAAAAAAAAAAAAAGAGCATATATAGCGAAGAAAAGGGGCTGGGGTGGACAGAGGGCGGATCGCCCCTATGCTTTGCAATATATTTTTCACTCTTTTTTGGCACAGATTGCAATACAAAAAAAAGTTGTTGTTTTATTGAGTTAATGTTTTATTGTTATTGCGTTGTTTGCTTTGCAGGTATGCCATTCAGCTGCAGCACTGATCTGTTTATTCTGACAGCTTTCAGCATACATAAATCAGTGACTACAGCACTGTAGGTGGTGATTTCACCACCGCAGTTAAAAAAAGAGCATATTTGCATGGGCTGGAGTGGACAGAGGGAGGATCGCCCCTATGCTTCGGCATATATTTTTTTCACTTTTCTTGTCAGAGATTTCTTCATCCACATTTATCGATGGGCTGAACGAAAAAAAAAGAAGACTGCATGTATGCTAATCATTAGAAGTGGGTGGATGCAGGGCAGTATTTTCTAATGGTGGGCATACCACACACTTTTTGTGGAAGATTTCTTCATCGACATCGATCTATGTGAATGGAGGAATCTTACAGCCCACAGGCTGCATAAAAAAAAAGAACATTATAACATATGCCCAACAAGGACCAGCAACGTACTGGTATGTTGCTGGACTTTGAATGGTTATACTGTAATGTCGCCTGCAGGTTTAGGCATCATCTTGGTATCATTTCTTTCAACCAGCAGTCGGCTTTCATGCTTTTACAAGTAGTAGGAAGCGACGTCCCCCTCCCTCCCATGGTTTTCTCTGGCTCTCCTGTCCCACCAGGCAAACCAAGAATGTAGTCCGTGGTTCCACCAGCTGACCATAGTGCTGATCAGAGACCAGAATGGCTCCAATCATCTCTGTGGCCTAAGAAAACAGAAGCTACGAGCATTTGATCACTTTGATTTCGCCAGATATAAACAGCGCCATTTTCTAAATTGGCAAAGCATCTTATCCCACTGATCTTGGTGTGGTCAGATGCTTTAAGGGCAGAGGCAAGATCTTGAGCCTAATAGACCCCATTTTTTTTTTAAAAAAAGAGTACTTGTCACTGTGGTGGACCGAGTTGATACATTACTGGGAGAGGCTGGGCATGACCCAGCTGTCTTGGTCCACATTGGAACCAATGACAGAATATATGGAAGGTGGAGGCTCCTTCAGAACCAATTTAATGAACTAGGCTGCAAGTTGAAGGGAAGGACCTTCAAGGAGATATTCTCTGAAATATTGCCTGTGCCATGCGCAACACAGGAAAGACAGGGGGAGATTAGAGAACAGAATGCATGGCTAAAGACCTCCTGGGTTTTAAGAGCACTGGGCTCACTTTTCATTGGGGTGCAACCTATATGCTAAAGATGGTTTGCACCTAAATGGAAGGGGGTCTGTTGTGCTGGGGGGAGAGGTTTATGGGAAGGCTGGAGGAGTATATGAACTAGGATTGGGGGGAGGGTGAATTAGATTATAATGGGGCAGACAGGTCAGACAGGGGTCAGCCTCTATTGGTGGGTGGAATGGGGAAAAATAGAGGGAGAGTTATTGCAGAGGATAAGACAGTTCCCATGTTACAAACAACCATTGGAAATGGTACTATTTGTACCAAAATAAAAAATATGCAAAATAAGTATGTAAAAAGTGACAATGAATTAAAGTGTTAGTTCGCCAATGTCAGAAGTCTACCAAGCAAAATAGGTGAGTTAAAAGCTCTGGTGCACAAGGAGAACTACAGTATGATTTAATTGGCATTGCTGAATCTTGGCTTCATTCTTCACATGACTGGGCTATTAATATTCCTGGCTATGCTCTCTTTCGGAAAGACAGGGTAAAACGGAGGAGTGGTGGTGTCTGTCTCTAAGTGAGAAGTGATCTCAAAGTGAGTGTGAAAGAGGACCTAGTTGATGGAGAGGGAGATTAGTCGGAAGCAGTATGGTTGGAAATGTACATGGGTGTGTGTAATACAAAGAATATCATTGGAGTTTGTTATAGACCTCCCAGTATTAATGAGGAGGTGGAGACTTGGCTCCTTGCACAAATAGAAAGGGCTGCAAGGGCTGAGACAGTGATAATAATGGGGGATTTTAACTACCCAGATTGGAGTAATGGCACTGCTGGAACAGTTAAAGGGCAAACATTTTTCAAACCTATTACAAGACAATTTTATGGTACAGTTTATTGAGGCCCCGACTAGAAATGATGCTCTGTTGGACCTGGTAATCTCAAACCATGCAGAGCTTATTAATAATGTTCATATAAAAGAACATCTAGGTAGCAGTGACCATAATATGATTTAATTTAATGTTAGCTGTAAGCAAAAAACACAGACAGGAAATATAAAGCACTTAATTTTAAGAGAGCAAATTTCCCAAGGATGAGGGTGCTCTCCACGACTTAGACTGGGAGGGAATATTTGCATCGATGAACACAGAACAGAAATGGGAATTCCTCAAAAAGACTATATGCAAACTCACTGCAAAGTATATTCCCATGGACAATAAGTTTAAAAGGCTAAAAATAAAACCTTTGTGGCTCACGGCCAAAGTTAAAAAAGCTATAAATAATACTAAAATAGCTTTAAAAAAATAAAAACGAAGGAACACTATCATTGTTTAATTGTTATAAAGAATATAACAGAATATGTTAAAAGGAAATCAAGGTCGCAAAAATTCAAAATGAACGACAGATTGCAAAAGATAGTAGGACAAACCCCCAAAAATTCTACAAATATATTAATAGTAAAAAGGTCAGGTCTGAGCATGTAGGCCCTTTACAAAATATTCTAGAGTGGGTGGCTGGGGACAAAGAGAAGGCAAATTTATTACATACTTTCTTTAGCTCTGTGTATACAAAGGAGCACGGGGGAGCTCATGACCATAATGATGATGGTATTGACACAGCCCCAAATTATCCACAATGGCTCAAAAGTGACATGGTCCAGAAATATTTACACAGAATAAAGGTGGATAAAAGGCCTGGACCAGATGGCATCCATCCACGCATCCTTTGTTTCTAATTTTTGGGGACTCATTAAGGACTGGAATAGTATCACTGGATTGGCGTAGGCCCATTGCGGTGCCTATATCTAAAAACGGATCAAAGTCTTTGCCAAGTAACTATAGACCTGCTAGTTTAACTTCTATAGTAAGGAAGATACTGGAGAGCTTAATAAAAGACCACATAAATTAGTTCTTGCTGGAAAAAAAATTTTAAGCAACAGACAGCATGGATTCATGAAAGACAGAAGTTATCAAACAAACCTGATTCCTTTTTATGAGGAGGTAAGTAAAAGTTTGGACAGAGGTGTGGCTGTGGATGTAGTATACTTGGATTTTGAAAAAGCATTTGACACAGTTCCCCACATATGGCTAATGTGTAGGGTAAAGTCTACAGGCTTGGAAAGATCAGTTTGTAAATGGATCGAAATTTGGCTAAAAGATAGAATTCAGAGAGTAGTGGTTAATGATTATTACTCTGAATGATCTAAGGTAATCAGTGGTGTACCCCAAGGTTCAGTGTTGGGACCCTTACTTTTTATACCTTTATAAATGTTATAGGATCTGGAATTAAAAGTACCATTTCAGTCTTTGCAGATGACACCAAGCTTTGCAGTGGAATAACTTCCCTACAGGATGTCTCCAACTTACAAGCCGACCTCAATGCACTGTTTCATTGGGCAACTATGTGGCAAATGAGGTTTAATGTTGATAAATGTAGTTATGCACTGGGGGGCTAAGAATATGCATGCATCATAAATACTAGGGGGAGTAAAACTGGGGGAACCCATAGCGGAGAAGGATCTGGGTGTTTTGGTAGATCATAAGCTGCCAAGCTGCAGTTTCCAAAGCAAGCAAAGTCCTTTCTTGTATTATGAGAGGCATGGACTCCAGAGAGAGAGATATAATTTTGTCCCCGTATAAACCATGAGTAAGACCTCATCTGGAATATGCAGTTGAGTTTTGGGCACCAGTTCTCAAAAAGGATATCGGGGTAGCGGAGAAAGTGCAGAGAAGGGCAACCAAACTGATAGGAGGCATGGAGGAGCTCAGCTATGAGGAAAGATTAGAGGAACTGAATTTATTCTCTCTTGAGGAGAGGAGATTAAGGGGGATATGATCAACATGTACAGTAAAAATACATAAAGGGTCCATATAGTGCACTAGGTGTTGAGTTATTCACTTTAAGGTCAACACAGAGGACAAGGGTGCACTCTTTACATCTAGAAGAAAGAGATTTTGTCTCCAAATACGGAAAGGTTTCTTTACCGTAAGAGCTGTGAAAATGTGGAAATGACTCCCTCCAAAGGTGGTTCTGGCCAGCTCACTAGATTGTTTTATACATAGTATAAATGGGTACTATTATTTATAGGTAAAGTTGATCCAAGGAATATCCAATTGCCTCTCAGGGGATCAGGAAGAAATTGCTCCTGCTTTAGCAAATTGGATCATGCTTTGCAGGGGTTTTGCACCACAACTGCAGGTATAGGATTGTGTATATGGGATTTTATGGTTGGATTTTCTTTACTGTTTTTTGTTTTTTATTGGTTGAGCCAGATGAACTTGTGTCTTTTTTTCAACCTGAATAACTATGTAATTAAGTATTGCTATTATAGGGGATAGTTATATTCCCTGTGATAACAATAAAAGTAAAAAAAAAAAAATGAAAGTGACAAAACAAGTAAAAATAAAATAAAAATGCAAAATGAATAATAGGAAAAAAAAAATTAAAGCAACCCTGTCTCCCCATGCTCGCGCACAAAGGTGACCGCAAACATCAGTCTCGTGTCGTATGTAAACAGCAATTGTATTATGCATTTGAGGTATCATGGCGAACATTAGATCAAGGGCAGTAATTCTAGCAGTAGACCTCCTCTGTACATCTAAAGTGGTGACCTGTAAAGGCATTTAAAGGCTTCTAAAAATGTATGTAGTTTGTCGCCACTGCACAGGTGTGCACAGTTTTAAAGCATGTCGTGTTTGGTATCTTTGTACTTAGCATAAGCTCCTATTTTATACTGTACCAAACAATTGGGCAATATATTGTGTTTTTGTGCATTAAAATTGCGTTTAGAAAATTGCTGCGCAAATACAAAAAAAAAAAAAAATGCAACACCCAACATTTTATTTTGTAGGGCCTCTGCTTTAAAAAAAAATATATAAAGTTTGGGAGATCAAAATAATTTTCTAGCAAAAAAAAAAAAATTTAATGTAAACAGTCAGAAAAGGCTTGGTCTTCAAGTGGTTAGAAGAGTGGGTAATGTGTGGCATAAGTTTCTAATGTGGGGCATAAAATGCCAGGACAGTTCAAACACCCCCCAAATGACCCCTTTTTGGAAAGTAGACATCCCAAGCTATTTGCTGGGAGACATGTTGAGTCCATGGAATATTTTGCCACAAGTTTCTGGAAAATGACAACATTTATTAAATTTTTTTATACAAAGTTGTCACTTAAATTATATATTGCTCACACATGCCATGGCTATACAGTGCACCTGGAAAGCATTCACAGCGCTTCACTTTTTCCACATTTTGTAATTTTACAACCTTATTCCAAAATTTATTAAATTCAATTTTTTCATCAAAATTTTATATACAATACCCTATAATGACAATGTGAAAGAAGTTTGTTTAAATTCTTTGCAAAGTTATTAACCAATTAAGCCCCAGGCCTGTTTTTCACACTCAGTGTTTACAAGTTAAAATAATTTTTCTTTGCTAGAAAACTACTTAAAACCCCCAAACATTATATATTTTTTTTCAGAGACCCTAGAGAATAAAAATGGAGATTATTGCAATATTTTTTATCACACCGTATTTGCGCAGCGGTCTTCCAAACGCAATTGTATTGGAAAAAATTCAATTTTTTGAATTAAAAAATAAGAAACCAGTAAAGTTAGCCCAATTTGTTTCCATAATGTGAAAGTTAATGTTACGCCGAGTAAATAGATACCCAACATGTCATGCTTCAAAATTGTGCACGCTCACGGAATGGCGACATAGTTTGGTACTTAAAAATCCCCATAGGCGACATTTTAAAAATTTCTACAGGTTGCCATCTTAGAGTTACAGAGGAGGTCTAGGTCTCAAATTATTGCTCCCACTCTAACGATCACGGCGATACCTCACATGTGTGGTTTGAAGACCGTTTACATATGTGGGCGGGGTTTTCGAATGTGTTCGCTTCTGCGCGCGAGCTAACGGGGACAGGGCACTTTAATTTTTTTTTTTTACTATTTGTTTTATTTATTATTTTTTATTTTTACACCGTTTTTTTTATTTTATTTGATCATTTTAATTCCTATTACAAGGAATGTAAACATTTAATTTTTTTTTTTACTATTTGTTTTATTTATTATTTTTTATTTTTACACCGTTTTTTTTATTTTATTTGATCATTTTAATTCCTATTACAAGGAATGTAAACATTCCTTATAATAGAAATAGGCACGACAGGACCTCTTTTTTGTGAGATCTGGGGTCAAAAAGTCCTCAGATCTCACAAGTACACTACAAGATGAAAACAAAAATGAAAAAAAAGGGGACCTTTAAACCGGTTGCTAGGCAATGACGTTTGCCATCGTTCCGATCCTCCAAGACCATAGAGTCGAGTGAGGGCAAGCTTGGAAGGGTAATCCCACGGTGAATCCGCCGCTGGGACCACCCTTATCAGAAAGCCGACCGCCCGCAGTTTAAAAAAATACCACAGTTATGGCAGTTATCTGTTGCCATAACACCAGTATTTAGGTTTAAACTGTCGACGTAAACAGTTGTTGGGTGGTCGTTAAAAAAAACACATGTACATAAGTATTCACAGCCTTTGCCATGACATTCAAAATTGAGTTCAGGTGCATCCTGTTTCCACTGATTATCCTTGATCATCTACAACTTGACTGGAGTCCACCTGTGGTAAATTTAGTTGATTGGACGTGATTTGGGAAGACACACACCTGTCTATATAAGGTCCCACAGTTAACAGCGCACGTCAGAGCACAAACCAAGCCATGAAGTCCAAAGAGCTGTCTGTAGACCTCAGAGACAGGATTGTATTGAAGGCACACATCTGCGAAAGGATACAGAAATATTTCTGCAGCATTGATGGCCCCAATGATCACAGTGGCCTTCATCATCCGCAAATATAAGTAGTTTGGAACCACCAGGACTCCTCCTAGAGCGGGCCACCCGGCCAAACTGAGCGATCAGGGGAGAAGGGCCTTAGTCAGGGAGGTGACCAAGAAACTGATGGTTACTCTGACAGAGCTCCAGATTTTCTCTTTGGAATGAAGAGAGCCTTCCCGAAGAACAACCATCTCTGCAGCACTCCACCAATCAGGCCTGTATGGTAGAGTAGCCAAGCGGAAGCCACTCCTCAGTAAAATGCACATGACAGCCCGCCTGGAGTTTGCCAAAAGGCACCTGAAGGACTCTAAGACAATGAGAAAAAAAAATTCTCTGGTCTGATGAAACAAAGATTAAACTCTTCTGCATAAATGGCAAGCATCATGTCTAGAGGAAACCAGGCACCTGGTGCCTGGTTTCCTCTAGACATGATGCTTGCCATTTATCACCTGGCCAACACCATCCCTACAGTGCAGCATAGTGGTGGCAGCATCATGCTGTGGGGATGTTTTTCAGCGGCAGGGACTAGGAGACTAGTCATGATCGAGGGTAAGATTATTGCAGCAATGTACTGAGGCATCCTTGATGTAAACCTGCTCCAGAACGCTCTGGACCTCAGACTGGGGGCGAAGGTTCATCTTCCAACAGGACAACGACCCTAAGCACACAGCCAAGATAACATGGAAGTGGCTACAGGACAACTCTCTGAATGTCCTTGAGTAGCCCAGCCAGAATCGGGACTTGAACCCGATTGAACATCTCTGGAGAGAGCTGAAAATGTCTGCACCGGCGCTCCCCATACAACCTGATGGAGCTGTAAAGAATATCGGGAGAAACTGCCCAAAAATAGGTGTGCCAAGCTTGTAGCAGCATACTCAAAAATACTTGAGGCTGTAATTAGTGCCAAAGGTGCTCCAACAAAGTATTGAGCAAAGGCTGTGAATACTTATGTACATGTGATTTTTTTTCGTTTTTTTATTTTTATTAAATTTGCAAAGATTTCAAACAAACTTCTTTCACATTGTCATTATGGGGTATTGTTTGTAGAATTTTGAGGAAAATAATTAATTGAATCCATTTTAAAAGGCTGTAACATAACGACATGTGGAAAAATTGAAGCTCTGTGAAAACTTTCCGGATGCACTGTATATGGAATTACACCCCAAAATACATTCTGCTGCTTCTCCTGAGTATAGGGATACGGGCATAAATTGCTCAATTCACTTCCTCACTACCTATCACAGTTCTGGAGGCACTGAAATGCCAAAATAGCATGAACCCCCTCCCAAATTACCCCTTTTCGGAAAGGGGCTGTAATTCCACATATACTCATGGCATATATGAGCAATATATAATTTCTTGTAATGTTTTAATCGCTTGTGACAAAAAAATGATGAAATATTAAATGGGCTCAACATGCCTCTCAGCAAATTCCTTGAGGTGTCTACTTTCCAAAAAGGGGTAATTTTTAGAGGGGGGGGGGAGTTGTACTGCCATGTGTCCTAATATTAAAAGTCAGCAATGTCATTCCATACCTTAATTCAGAGCGCCTTTCGCCGTTCACTTGACTGGCCGCCTCTCTCCTCCTCACTGACCTCAGCAGGGGATTCTCAGCCTCTCCCACAGTAGCTGTTAGATCGAGAGAGGAGAGGGGCAGTCGGTCACGAAGCTCTGAAACAAGGTATAGAACAGCATTTTTGTTTTATAAAGCACAGACACTGGGGCACCTAACATTATTAAACACAGAGAATGGAAGAGGCAACAAAGTGGCTTTACAACTACTCTTTTACTGCATAATAGCAATCTCCAGTGCTCTAATGAACAATGCTCATGTTCCCAGAGCAGCGTTGCTGATTGGAGCACCGTGCAGAGAAAGTGTTGGACCATTGAGGATCTGGAGGCCTACATTAACCTCCCTGGCGGTATGATTCTTTTGGATTTTAGGTGCTGAAAGCGGTACCATTATTTTGCATGTAATTCTTAAGAATGAGCAGCCCAAACCAATTATTTACATATGATTTTTTTTTCTGTGCGTTCTTCTTTATAACAACTCGGGTATGATAAAGTTTGAAACACAAAATAATATAATAAAAAACTATAAATAAGTTAAAGTATGTATGTATGTATATATATATACATATATATACATATATTATATATATATATATATATATATATATATATATATATATATATATACATATATATATATACATATATATATGCTGTGTCATCCGCTGACATCCGCAATCCCATAGACATACATTATATATACGTTTATCATCCGCAAAAGGATGGGATGATAAACGGACAGACGGACGGACACTCCAAAGTGTCATCCGTGTCCGTTTAAAAAAAAAAAGTGCCTGAGCGGACCAGAAATACGATCCGCCCGTATGAAAGGACCCTAAGAATAAAGAACCTAGCGCTATTAATAGTGCAAAAAAAAAAAAAGCAATTTCTCAGAGCAGCTACCACAAAAATTGCAATCACCACACTAATAAAATTATACGGTAAGTGAAAGGCACTTCATTAAATCCTCTCCCTAAATCATACAATCTAAAAAAACTATATGTATCTTAAAAATTAAATCTGTGTAAAAAATGTGCATTATATCAAAATTTGCTTTCTGATGTTTTAGTTATATTGCACATTTTTTGCACAGATTGAAATTTTAACATACATATTGTTTTGCTAAGATTGTATAATTTAGGGGGGATTTAATTACAGAGCACTTCACTTATCATTCTAGGTATAAGACTTTAATATCACTTTAGGTAGATAATCGTACAGTATTCTACAATGACCGTTACCATCAACATTTGCATGTTTATGTTTTCATTAATCAGCCAATCATGTCTGGTTATTCATTACCAAAATGTTTTTTTTTTTTAGTTTCACCTCATTTACTGTGCTACATAAGGCTCCATTCACACCTGGGCGTTTTTGAGTGTTTTTCAGCTCCAGAAACGCTAAAAAAAAACGTTCCACAACGCCCAACAAGTAAAACCCCATTCATTTAAATGGCCCCTGTTCACATCTGAGCGTTTTGCAAAACGCCTGTAGCTGAAAAAAGTACATGAGCTTCTTTTTTGGCTGATTACCAGCGTTTTTGATCGATCTCATTGCCTGCCTCCAAAATGGCCTGAAAAAAACGCCTAAAAATTGCGGTAAAAATCGCAGTAAAACACTACGCTCAAGTGTGAATGCAGCCTAAAAATTTGCTTTGCAAATTGAACATGCAGCTGACCATACACTAATAGAGTTTTGATAGAAAATTTTTGTTTTTGGAATGTTCATTTGATTTTCTAATTGTTAGTGAAACAGATCGATGACTGATTTCAGCTGTAGGAATGAACATTTTATGGGGGCTGGGTGCACCTAGCTAGGATTTAGAAGCACAAGGTGGTATAGTGTGTGCACTGAATTATTAAATAAATTTGAACATTGGCTAACACTTCAAAGAGCAGCTACCCTCTTTTTCCTAAGGGCTAGAGTGTACTGGACTTGGAGAGGCCAGTGACTGCCGACCTGTACCTGGTATTGGAGGAATGGTGGGGTAGGTAAGTGCCTGCTGCAGAGTTTAGTCATTTTTAATTCACTGATGACATTTTTTTCTCAACAAACTAGATTCTAACAGTGTATGTGGTTTTCGTTCCTGAAATTCAATTTAAAATCAAATGTTAAAAGCAGGAGAAATGTTGAAGTACTTTTGAATGGCATTCTTAAAAAATCTCTTGCCAATACCAAATGTACTGACAAGATTTTTTCGAACGAACACTTGCCTAAATGTCTATCAGTGTATGACCAGCTTTAATCAACCCTAATGTTTACCCCTTTTGTTCAAAGAATTTTCAATAGGGAATTGCAAAGGGAAAAAAAAAAGTGAAATCTGTGTGTAGAAAACCACTTGATGAAAACAACAGCTGCACGCTTATAATGGTCAGCAAGCACGTGGAGAATGGGCAAGTCTCTGACCTTCTTGCTCATGAGATGGAAATGCCTTTGTTTATGTCTATCATCCAATACAACTCACCACTCCGCTACGGATCAAGTTACAATCTACAGCTTGCGAGGCAATAAAAAGACACTGAGGGTCCAAACACGTACACAAATGACAGGGTGAAATATTTGCCAGGAATAACATAGGAAAATGTGTTAAAGGTTAATGCCTAATGCTGCATGTGTTTACAATTGTTTACAGAAGGCTAAGATACAGCCACGTCCACAGAATGCAGAAACACAATACTGCTCACAGTCCAAATCAGCGATTGATGATGTGCTCAATACAATCCTTCGGAGGAAAGGTGTGTGCAATTGACGAGACAATGAAATCAGTTTCTAGGAATAATGGGATTTTTGACTTACCGTAAAATCCAGTTCGCTGATGTTCATTGATGGACAGAGCTCCTGATATTCATAACGATTGGGTTATACTGCCCCCTACAGGAGTAGGACAATAGGCAGAAAATAATTCTGGCTACGCCCATGGGCAGTCCCAGGGGGTATACTCCCTCTCTCTTCTTTAGGTACTCAGTTTTGTTACAAGCAGTGTCAGGAGAATTATAACTCCACAGAGGGGGGTGGGTGCTGTACGTAGAAAATGAACATCAGAGAAATGGATTTTACGTTAAGTCAAAAATCCCATTTTCTCTTTCTTTCACTGACGGACACAGCTCCTGATATTCATAACCATTGGGATGTCCCAAAGCAGTGTCAAACATGAGGGGTGGAAACAACAAAAAAGTTCCCAAGGCAAAACATTAGCCAACCAGGCAACAGGAGCTCAACCAAACAACTGGAGCCCACCTGAAAAAAACAACAAAACCTCAAAGAGGATCAGGTCCTCTTAAACAGCAGCCTGCAAAACCTTGCAGCCAAAGGAAGCATCCACAGATGCCAACACATCCACTTTATAAAACTTTGAAAAAGTGTGCACCGACGACCAAGTGGCCGCCTTGCAAACCTGCATCATTGACGCTTGATGATGGAAAGCCCAGGAGGCATCAAGCGCCCTAGTAGAGTGTGCCTTGAAAGGGAAAGGAGGAATCTGACCCCTGATAGAATAGGCCTGAACCACCGTCTGTCTGATCCACCTGGAAATGCTCGCAGAGGAAGCGGACAATCCTTTTCAAGGTCCATCCATGAGCCAAAAGCTGCCCATAGCTGCCAGATACACCCTAATTGCCCCGACCACATCCAAGGCATGCAAGGCAATTTCCTTTGGATGTTTAGGTCTGGGACATAAGGAAGGCAACACAATGTCTTCATTCAAATGAAAATCAGAGACAGCCTTTGGAAGGAATGACGGACAGGGGCAAAGAACCATCTTATCCCTCTGAATCACCAGGTAAGGTGAATGACAGGATAACCCCACCAGTTCCAACACTCTGCGCGCAGAAGTGAAAGCCACTATAAAGGCCACCTTCTGGGACAGCGTAAGCAGGGGAATCTCCTGAATATTTTCAAAGGGAGGCTTCTATAGAGCTGAAAGCATCAAATTAAGATCCCAAGGTGGCAACGGAGCCTGCACTGGAGGAACTGAATGTTGGACACCCTGAAGAAAGGTACGCACCAGGGAGTGTGTGGACAAAGGTCATTGGAAGAAGACCGCCAAAGCCGACATCTGGCCCTTGATAGTAGAAAGAAATGTTGAAGAAAGGTCAAGATCTGAGCAACCGAGAAGGAGCGAGGAAGAATCCTGAGAGACTCACACCACGCAATCTACGTCTTCCACGTACGATGGTAGATCTTCCTAGAGGTAGATTTCCTAGCTTTCAAAGTGTAGGAATCACCGACTCCGATAAACACCTATCCTTCAGCACCCGGCATTCAACATCCAAGCTTTCAAAGCCAGCAACTGTAAAGCAGGATGGAAGATCGGTCCTTGGGACAGCAGATCCTCTTTGGGAGGAAGCTGCTAAGGAACGTCGGCAACCAGCCGCACCAGATAAGTGTACCTACCCCCGACGAGGCCAGTCCGAAGCCACTAAGATGACCAGAATTCCTTCTGCCTCGATCCTGCGTAGAAGTCTTGGCAGAAGCTTGAGAGGAGGGAAGGCATAAATCAGACTATACTGACCTCATGGGGACACCAGCATGTCAGAGGATCCCTTGACCGAGCACAAACCTCTGCACCTTTCTTTTGAGCCAAGACACCAACAGATCCACCTCAGTGGTCCCCAACCGGAGACACAGCTAATGAAACACCCCTGGATAAAAGGAAACCAGTCCCCGTGGTCCAACGCCTGCCGACTGAGGTACTCTGCCTGCCAATTTTCCACCCCTAGAATGTGTATGGTGGAGAGGGCTGGAAGGAACTGTTCTGCCCACCTTAGAATCCCGGCTACCTCCAGAGCTGCCAGGACACTTATTGTGCCCCCCTTGGTGATTGACATAAGCCACAGCCAGGGCATTGTCCGATTGAATGCGCACTGGACAACCCTGAAAACGATCCATCCAACGATCTAGACATAGTCTGATCGCTTGGAGTTCCAAGACATTGATCGGGAGTCTGGACTCTTCCAGCATCCAGATCCCCTGAGCAGAATGCTTTCCGAGGACGCCTCCCGTGCCGGACAGGCTGGCATCCGTGGTGACCACTGTCAAATACAAGGGGAAGAAGGAATTTCCCAGCCGAAGTGCCGGAGAATGAAACCACCATATCAGGGACTGATATCGTGCCCCGACTCAGCTGGATCTGATTGTCCAGAGACTGCAGAGTCTTGTCCCATTTGGTCAGAATTTCCCTTTGCAGGGACCTTGTATGGAACTGTCCAAACAGAACCGCCTCGAAGGTAGACATCATCAGGCCCAGCACCAGCATGCAAGTCTGGAGGGATGACCATTTGTTGGCCCAGAGTCAGGCCCAGATAGTCCAGCTTTGTGGACGGAAACAGAGCAGACTTCTGAAAATTCAGAATCCAGCCAAAGTTCGTATTGTGATCTTCAGGTTCTCCACCAGAGCAGACAGAGACTTCGCTCGCAGAAGGAGATCGTACAAGTAGCCAAGTACCGTGATCCCCCATTGGCATAGCAAAGCTAGCACCGGGGCTAACACTTTTGTGAAGACCCTAGGAGCAAATGCAAGACCAAAGGGTAACGCCACAAACTGATAATGCTCCTCTCCCACAGCAAAGCGGAGAAAACGCTGGTGACTGGCACATATCGGAATGTGAAGGTAGGCATCTTTGATATCAATAGAGGCGAGGAAATCCCCCTGATGCAAGGGATGCCACCACCATTCGAATGGACTCCATTTTGAACTTCTGTACTAGCACAAAGCAGTTTAGCGCCTTAAGGTCCAGTATTGGATGCGCTTTGCCTTCTTTCCTGGGAAATGTGAACAGGTTTGTGTAAAAACCCCAAAAAGGTTCTAAAGGTCGGAACCGGAAGCGGCGCATCCCCCGGCCCCCATCGCCAGCTAACGCCCTGCCCCCACCCCAGGAAAGTGGTCAGGCCACCCAAATAGCCACAGCATAGAGGGGGGGGCAGGATGAGGGACTTGGCAAGGGGGAGTGCCTGCGGAAAGGAAGGGAACCCAGGGGTCTGATCATTCCAAGGAGGGGCCCACGTCCCCACCAAAACCTTCCAGGGGGAGAGGGGGGACAGCAACTCACCATACCAGGAACCAGGCAGGCACCACTCCAGACAGAACTCCTATCCATCGAAATGGGGGGCTGTCGGCCAGGAGAAATGCTGCCCAGTCAAATGCGACCTCGCAAGGCATTTAACTGGCAGGCCAGCCCCCATCCAGTGGGGCTATGACGTGGCCGACCTAGCACGGAGCTGAGACCTGGGCACGCTCGCTGGCCAGACTGAGGTGACCACTTGATCTAGATTATCCAGCCCGTTGCCTAGTCCGGAAGTTGATTGTAGATCTCACAGGAAAAAATCCAGGAGACATTTTTTTTTTTCTATGCTAAAATTTTTTGCCAGGACCAAAGATCCTAGCAAGGAAAAATGTCCTTACTCCTAACTAGGCCAAAAAAAAAAAAACTGAGTGGCTATAGCAGAGAGAGAGAGAGTATATCCCCTGGGACTGCTCATGGGTGTAGACAGAATTCCTTTCTGCCTAGTGTCCTACTCCTGTAGGGGGCAGTACAACCCAATGGTTATGAATATCAGGAGCTGTGTCCATCAATGAACGAAAGAGAAATGTGGGTCAGTCTGATCTGTTTCAGCTAAATGTCAAATTATGCATAATTGTCCCTTGGTTTTTACTAAATCCTGACACTGAATGTTTCCCCTGGTGACCACAAGCTGTACCAAAAAAACTGAATTGGTTCTTTTTGGTATTAGGAAGCCAATCCAGCTTGCTTTTGGTACAGGGCTACAGCAAACTAATGTGGCTTCTAGCTATGGCCAATCAGTGTAAAGCCTAGTACACACAATCAGAAAATCTGATAAAAAATACCACTTTTGAAGCGATCGTCCAAAAATCTGATTGTAAGTACTCAGCTTTCAAGAGCCAATCATGACAGTTTATCCGAAATTATCTAAAGGGACAAATACAAAAAATGTTCTTGCATGATACAAGAACGTACGATTTTCGTGTAATCAGTACAGTATTTGTCTGCAAAAAATCGGAAAAACAAGACCATACAGGCTAGGAAATGAAAGAATAAATTACAGTACAATACTTTTTTATTAAATTATTATTATTATTATTATTATTATACAGGATTTATATAGCGCAGACAGTTTACACAACGCTTTTCAACTTGAGGGTAGACAGTACAACTACAATACACTTTAATCTAAGTGGGAGGGTCAAGAGATAAAGAGGTAATAACTGTGGGAGATGGGCTGATGGAGTTGGTAG
Source organism: Pelophylax lessonae (assembly GCF_965119305.1). NCBI lineage: Eukaryota > Metazoa > Chordata > Amphibia > Anura > Ranidae > Pelophylax > Pelophylax lessonae. Next base: position 40,794,574 of record NC_138775.1, on the reverse strand, counting down.
GTGGGGGCCAGATAGGCTTCCCTGAAGAGATGTGTTTTCAAGTATCGTCTGAAAGGGGACAAACTAGGAGTTAGTCGGACAGATTGGGGTAGAGCATTTCAGAGGATGGGAGAGGCTTGGGAGAAGTCCTGGAGGCGAGTATGGGAAGAGATGACAAGGGAGCTAGAGAGCAGGAGGTCCTGGGAGGAATGTAGAGAACGATTTGGTTGGTATTTAGAGACCAGGTTAGTGATGTAGCTAAGTGCCAAGTTATGGGTGGCTTTGTAAGTTATGGTTAGTAACTTGAATTTAATTTGTAGGTTTAGTGGCAGCCAATGAAGGCATTGGCAAAGAGGGGTAGCAGACACAGAGCGGTTTGTAAGGTGGATGAGCCTGGCAGCAGCGTTCATGATGGACTGAAGGGGGGCTAGCCTATTTAAAGATAAGCCAATGAGAAGGGAGTTGCAGTAATCAAGATGAGAGATGACCAGGGAGTGGATTAGAAGCTTTGTGGTGTCGTTGGTTAGGAAGGGGCATATCTTGGAGATGTTGCGGAGGTTGAGGCGGCAAGCTTTGGACAACGACAGGATGTGGGGCTCAAAGGATAGTTCAAAGTCCAGGATTACACCTAGGATCTTGACATGTGGGGACGGGTTAATAGTTGAGCCGTTGATTTTGACAGAGAAATCAGGGGAAGAGGAACTTGGAGGAGGAATTTTCATGAGCTTGGTTTTTGATAGGTTGAGTATGAGGAAGTGATGTGACATCCAGGCTGATATGTCTGTTAGTAAGTTGGTGATGCTTGAGGAGACTGATGGAGTGAGCTGAGGGGTGGAGAGATAGATTTGGGTGTCATCATCATAGAGATGATACTGAAAGCAATGGGAGGCAATTAGCTGACCAAAGGGAGGAGGTGTAGATTGTGAAAAGGGGTGGTCGAAGAACAGAACCATGGAGGACCCCAACGGAGAAAGGAAAAGGAAAGGAGGTAGCAGAGTTGTAAATAGCACTGAATGTGCGATGGGATAGGTCAGATGAGAACCTGTGAAGAGCACAGTCACAGAGACCAAGGGAGTGGAGTTTTTTGAGGAGGAGGGGGTGGTCCATTGTGTCAAAGGCAGCAGAGAGGTTTAGGAGGTGTAGTAAAGAATAGTGTCCATTGGTGTAAGCTGTTAGTGGGTCGTTTATGTATTTAAAGAGAGCAGTTCTCAGTGGAATGTTGAGGGCGAAATACGGACTGAAGGGGATCAAGAAGTTTATACTTAGTTAGATGGTCACTCAGTCGGTTATAGACCAGTCATTCAAGGAGTTTGGAGGAGAAGAAGAGTAAGGAGATGGGGCATAGATTGTGAAGATTGGTGAGGGCTGTTTAAATACAGGAGTGACTAGCGCATGTTTTAGAGAGTTGGGGAAGATGCCAGAGGAGAAGGAGAGGTTGAAGATATGAGTAAAAGAGTGTAAAATAGAGTCAGAGGGTGAGCGTAGCATTTGCGAGGGAGCAGGATCCAGGGGGCAGGTGGTTAGATTGGTGTCATAAAAAAGTCCAGCAACCTTGTTAATACTGGCAGGGTTGAACGAGGGAAATAATGATTGTACCTGTGGACATGGGGTATAAAGTGGGGGAGCTTTCTGCACATTGGAGATCTTGCGAATTGTATCGATCTTATTTTTGAAGTGATTGGCGGCCTCCTGGGCAGTGAGTGAGTTAGAGGGTGGAGTCTGTGGAGGACAGAGTAGAGAGTTAAAGTTAGAGAAGAGTTGATGGGGACTAGATGAGAATGTGTGAATGAGCGTGATAAAATAGGTTTGCTTGGCAGTGAGGAGGCAGAAATAGTATCTTAGGAGGGGAGATTTAAATCGGTTGAAGTCTTACTCCACAGGCGCTCTAGAGTGTGGCTACATTTTCTGGGACTTCTGGTGTCGACTGTTTGCCAGGGTTGTAGCGGTTGAGGCTGAATTCTGCATGTAGGGAGGGGAGCAAGCTTGTCTAGCGAAGATGACAGTGAGCTGTTATAGATGGAAGTGGCTAGGTTGGGGCATAACTGGGGTGAGATTTTGTCATATAGATGGTCAGTAGCAGAGTAGAGAAGAGAAGGGTTGAGTTGGCAAAGGTTTCTTCAGGTAACTGTTAGGCGGTTGGAGGGAGAGGAGATGGAAGACAGGGAGAGAGTGAAACTAATAAGGTGATGATCAGAGAGTGGGAGAGGATTGGTGGAGTGGTTGCATGAAGTGCATAGATAGGAGAAGACAAGGTCAAGGGTGTTGCCGTTGGAGTGTGTAGGAGCCTGTATCCATTGCTTCAGGTGAAGAGATGAGGTTAGGCTGAGAAGTTTAGAAGCAGTAGTAGTACTAGCATTAACAGGGATGTTGAAGTCACTGAGAATGATTGTGGGGATTTCAGAAGAGAGAAAGTAGGGTTGTTAAGCAGAGAAGTCATCAAGGAAGGTTGATACTGGTCCAGGGGGTCGGTAGATGACAGCAATTCTTACTGTCAGGAGAAAATAGACAAATACAATGTGCTTTAAAGGAGGAGAATGTCAGAGAGGGAGGTGGGTGAAGTACTTGATAGGTGCTGCATGGGGCTAGAAGAATTCCCACTCCACCTCCCTTCCGTCCACTTGGTCTGGGGGAGTGAATCCAGAGAAGCCCACCATGAGAGATGGAAGCAGGAGAACTAGTATCGGAATCATGAAGCTAGGTTCCAGTAATGGCGAGTAGGTTAAAGGAATTTGTTATAAAGAGGTCATGGAGGGAGGTGAGTTTGTTACAGATAGAGCGGGCATTTCAGGGGGCACAGAAGATGGGGAGGCTGATATTGGGAGGAACAGGAATGGAGACTAGGTTCTGTTGGTTGCGGCTGCTGGCAGAGGGTGTAGGTGGTGGGAGCATGGTGAAAAGCCAAATAGAGGCCCAGGGTTTAGGGACATGTCACCAGAGGTAAGGAGAAGTAGGGGGGTGAGGGAGGTAATGTTGGAGTGCGATTTATATGAAGGGACATGTCCCAGAGTCTTGGAGATTTTCTCAGTATGTGGATGTAAAATTAGCAAAAGTTGTTAGGAGCAGTAATAGAGAGAGGACAGAAGGCAGGGTGATATATATAAGCTGTAGGGTGGAGAAGAGGGGTGAAGGTAAGTGAGTTTGAGAAGAGAGTACACCATTGCGGAGTGGTAGAGAGCATGTTAGAGTGGGAAAAAAGCTGAATAGAGAGACAGGGTCACCTGTAGCCTGTTTGGTGCTTGTTGGTGTAGTTTTGCTGTGTATGCTTGCTTCGTGCAATCGCTGAAGTGCAGAGCTTGAAGTGTATACCACTTGTAGAAAGAATCACTTAAAGAAAGAAGCCTTAAGGAAAGATGCCCTGCAACATGTTCCCCCCAGCACCGTGCTGACCCCTTAATGGTGCACTAAATACAACACATTTCATCCCCTCCTAAAGTTGTATTCTGTCATACAAGAATTTTCGTAACTTTAACAACCTCATCATTTTCAATATGAGACTAGCATAAAAAAAAAATAAAAAAAAAAGGACGATCATTCAACCGATATTCTGAGGGTTTATATGAGACTTTAGGATTTCCTCCTGGTAGTGGCAAGTCAGTGCAGTCTTTTTCTTCTGACTGGGATATTTAAACTCAGCAAAGCACTCAGCTCACTGCTCAAGCATTGCTTGCTAATAGTTAGCTGGCAGGCTATTGGTGAGTATCCCTACTGTCCCAACCTGCTTTCAAATGACTGTGTGCCAATCACTACTTGTATCCTAACTTGCCACCTCATCCCTTTAAAACGGAACACATACTAATTACACAGGCTCTTTTGCCTATTTATGGTGGTAATTAAATTCACTTAGGCTGGCCATACACAGAGCAAATTTTTTTCCTGCAACCACAAGCATGCTAGTTGTACCCAAGTTGAGCGATCGATCAACTTGGTACATTCAGCCTTTCCATACACGATTTTCATCTCAGCCCGTTCCTGCTGAACCGGCCGAGTTTCAAACCATGTATGACCTGCCTTAGTGCCTTATCTGCATTGAATTAACCTCAGAACCTGTGTAATTATTTTGTTTGGTTTTAAAGGGATGAGGTGGCAACCGTAATCCTGACTATCCCTATCCGCTGCCTGCCATGACCTCTTGCTAGTTTTCTGGCTATCCATGTCCAATGCCTGCCCTCACCTTCAGCTTATGTTCAGACTATATATGTCCGCTGCCTACCTTAACTTCTAGCTAGTATCCTGGTTATCCATGTCAACTGCCTGCCCCCACCTTTGTCTTTTATAATGACTACACATGTCTGCTACCTACCCTGTCACCTGCTTTCATGTGGGACTACACTCCAGTATCCTGCTGTGATATACAGGTGCATCTCATAAAAAAGTGTTATACACAGAGTGATATATTGATATATTTTAAGCATTTCTTTCTTTTATTTTGATGATTATGGCTTACAGCTAGTGAAAATCCAAAAATCAGTATCTCAGAAAATTAGAATATTACTTAAGACCAAAAAAAAGAAGGATTTTTAATACAGAAATGTTGGCTTACTGAAAAGCATGTCCATGTACAGTATAGTATACACTCAATACTTGGTCGGGGCTCCTTTTACATTATTTACTGCATCAATGCGGCATGGCATGGAGATGATCAGCCTATGGCACTGCCAAGGTGTTATGGAAGCCCAGGTTGCTTTGATAGTGGTCTTCAGCTCATCTACATTGTTGGGTCTGGTGTCTCTCATCTTCCTCTTGACAATACCCCACAGATTCTCTATGGGGTTTAGGCCAGGCCAGTTTGATGACCAATCAAGCACAGTGTTAATATTAGATTATTAAACGGGTATTGGTACTTTTGGCAGTGTGGGCAGGTGCCAAGTCCTGCTGAAAAAATGGGATTTTTGACCGTAAAAAAAATTACGTAAAAATCTTACCGTAAAATCAATTTCTCTGATGTTCATTGATGGACACAACTCCTGTCATTCTTGACCATTGGGTTATACTGCCCCCTACAGGAGTAGGGCACTAGGCATAAAAAAATTATACGTTGTTAAAAGCTAGGAAATCTACCTCTAGGAAGATCTACCATCATACGTGGCAGACGTACATTGCGTGGTGTTAGTCTCTTGGGGTTCATTCTCGCTCCTTCTCGGTGGCTCGTATCTTAACTTCCTTCAACGGGGGGATGAGCAGAATTTCGCCTTGAGTACCATCAAGGGCCAGGTCTCGGCCTTGATGTTTTTTTCCAAAGACATTTTGCCACACACTCCCTGGTGCGTACCTTTTTTCAGGGTGTCCGAGATTTGGTTCCTCCAGTGCGGGCTCTGTTGCCACCTTGGGATCTTAATTTGGTGCTTTCGGCTCTACAGAAGCCTCCCTTTGAAAATATTTTGGAGATTCCCCTGTTTATGCTGTCCCAGAAGGTGGCCTTTTTGTTGGCTTTTACTTCTGTGCGCAGGGTGTCGGAACTGGTGGCGTTATCTTGTTGCTCACCTTATTTGGTGATTCACAAGGATAAGGTGTTGCTTCGTCCCTGTCCGTCATTCCTTCCTAAGTTGATCTCTGACTTTCATTTGAATGAAGACATTGTGTTGCCTTCTCTGTGTCCCAGGCCTAAATATCGGAAGGAAATTGCCTTGCATGCCTTGGATGTGGTCCAGGCAATTAGGGTGTACCTGGCAGCTACCGAGTCTTTCAGGAAGTCAGACTCTATTTGTGCTCATGGATGGACCTCGCAAAGGGTTGTCCGCTTCCTCTGTGTCCATTTCCAGGTGAATCAGACAGATGGTGGTTTAGGCCTATTCCATCAGGGGTCAGGTTCCTCCTTTCCCTTTCAAGACACACTCTACTAGGGCGTTGATGTCTCCTGGGATTTCCATCATCAAGCGTCAATGATGCATGTTTGCAAGGCGGCCACTTGGTCGTCGGTGCACACTTTTACAAAGTTTTATACAGTGGATGTGTGGGAATCTGCGGATGCTTGCTTTGACTGCAAGGTTTTGCAGGCTGCTGTTAAGAGGACCTGATCCTCTTTGAGGGCGTATTGTTTTTTTCAGGTGGGCTCCAGTTGTTTTGGTTGAGCTCCTGTCGCCTGGTTGGCTACTGTTTAGCCTTGGGAATTTTCTGCTGTTTCCCACCCCTCATGTTTGACACTGCTTTGGGAAATCTCAAAGGTTAAGAATGACAGGAGCTGTGTCCATCAATGAACGAAAGAGAAAATGGGATTTTTGACTTACCGTAAAATAATGTTCTCTGATGTTCATTGACAGACACAGCACCCACCCCTGGAGTTATAATCCTCCTGACACTGCTTGTAACAAAACTGAGTGACTATAGCAGAGAGAAGGAGTATCCCTCCCTGGGACTGCCCATGGGTGTAGCCAGAATTTTTCTGCCTATTGTCCTACTCCTGTAGGGGGCAGTATAACCCAATGGTCAAGAATGACAGGAACTGTGTCATAAACGAAAGAGAAATAAATTCAGCATCTCAATAAAGCTGGTCAGCAGAGGGAAACTTTCTAATATGTATTCTGATTGGAGGCGGTAGAGAGGTAGGGTAGTGATATCACCTTGCCCAATCAAGGGTGGTGACATCATCTCGCCCAATCAAAGAACGCCTTGCATTCACTCAATGTCTGTGCTCCCTCTGAGGAGATCCGCCCTCTCTATTAGTCCTGGTCTCCATAGCCACAGAAAGTGAATTGAACATATTAGAGATTCAAAATGCTAAATTTTATACATTTGAAAATATATTGTCTGTAAACCCTATTAACCTAAAGCTTACTTAGTGGTCACTGGGATTATACTGGGGCTGCTGCTGGTGAAATAAAAAATGAGCAGCAATGTTTTAGTTAAGCTATGCCTCTGAATCCAAAAAGATTGACCCAAGTAAATAGCTATCAGCACAACTGATTTCTATTGTAAGGGGACGGGAGTTCTTTAAGGAACAGAAGAAGGAACTGTTGCAATCTATATATTAACACAACAGTCAACAGCTTGGGATAAAAAAATAAAAATAAAAAATGAGGCATCAGAAAAGGTAGGAGGAGAACAGGACCTCCGGAAAATAAACAGGGGATAACAGTTTCAAAGGCTGCAGACACAGACATCACATTGTTCGAGCCAATTATCAGCGGAAAATAATAACAGCAGATGGATTGAGAGTCAGTGACTTTTCATATGCACTTCAACAGATGATGAAATGCGAGCTCGGTCTGGAAAAAAAAATATAGGCAAAAACATCTTTCAGCGAGAAACTGTATTCTACAGATGGGGACCTTCGAAAGCAGCTGATTATTGTCTTAAACTGTAGTCTTAATGGAGTGATTCAAGTACCCTGGGTACAGGGAAACAATTAATAGAAGGCTCTGCTATCAAAAATAAAAATAAAAAAAGTAATTAAGGAGGGACAGTTTCTCACCGTGTGAGAAACAAGCGCATGTTTTGAGTCATTTCGTATAAAACCTGCCTGGTACAGATGAAATATGCAAAACAACAAAAAAGGGAATTACTCATAAAAGCAGCCTTTATTTTTGCATTGCAATACGAAACTTTGAACTTAAGAGTTTGTGCGTACTTAGGAGGTAGTGTGGTTATTGTGTGACTGCTAATTAGTTTTCCCTAATGCTACTAAAGTTCGCGACACACCTTACTACGATCTTACAATTCTGTTTTCCAGCTGTCCCTGTTTTATTTAGAGTGCCGGTTCACATATGTGCGGCTGCGGCAATCGCATGTAATGTCGGAGCGCACTGCTCCTTCATTACATGCGATCGGCTGTGCGGTGCGAGTTTAGCCATACACTTTGTATGGCTAAATTCGCACTGCACCCGCAGCAAAGACGCACAGGACCCTTTTTTGCAGCCGCATCAGGATCGGATCGCACAGTGATTCACACTTGTGCGATCCGATCCTGTGCGAACTGTACAGATCGCACAGCGATATGCGATCAAACTGGGGGTGTCGTTAAGATTTCATTGACACCCCCAGTGTATCGCATATGGCAGTGTGAACTGCCAGGGGTGCGTTTGCGATGCGGGAACAGGCTGCGAATTCGCAGCCTTCCCGCATCGCATAAGTATGAACCGGCACAGAAGACCATTTCTCATCTCAAAAAAAAAAAAGCTTCTCTACTCCTTTTATTTTAAAACCAAGCAGTGATGAATAAATTAAAGTTGCCCCCCAACCCCGACGCAGCTGATGAAGAACATATTGCAGTTTTCTAGAGGATGATCTGACAGTATTTCTCAACTAGGGTGCTATCGGAGTTCTCCCAGGGTGCCGCAAGCACGGGACTCAGTTTGTCCTGGATCAGTGTCATGAGCTGCCATGATGCAAATGGGCTGGATTCCAGTACCATAACAACCGATGAAGCTCTAGGGCAGCATATATGGTGTCATTCATTGCAATAGTGTTGAAGGTTGGCCCACCTGCATCATTGCAACTCATGACATTAATCCAGGGCAGGTGGCATATAGGGCTGCCCTCAGCAATCAGGAGTGAATGGATGTCTGGCCCCTCCAGACCTGCTCCACCTCCTGCCCTCTACCACACATTGGAAGCAAAAAGGTAAGGCTCTGATGTAAACAGGGGACTATGTGATCAGGGTGCTCTAAGTGATGGGGGAAATCTGATGTGATGAAGGACTCTGACTTATATAAGGACAACTCTAATGTGATGGGGGGACCTCTGTAAATTTAAAGCCGTTGTTAACCCTTACATATACTCGGTTAAGTGACTGGCCTCAGGTGATACACAGAGATGATACCTGTTTATCTGCAGCCTCTTTCTTCTACATCCATTCAAAGTCCAGAATTTATAAAGCTTGCCTGAGCTGTCAGAAAAAAGCAGGCAGACAGCTGCAGTTACATTCTGCAGAGCTCAGTGAAGAGGGCCTTGAGAGCTGATTGGAGAGAAGAGACACAACCCATTCACGCAGCACACAGGAACAGAGCTGAGGCTGTCAATCAGCTGGAGATCCCTCAACTGTCACCTTTTTTCTCTTGGTGTCAGGAAAAATGATCACAAGTGATTCATGCTGATAGCAGAGGAAAGACAGCAATTCAATATAAAGCTCTTAACTGAGACAAGTACAAACATTAGAGGGATATGGTTTGTTCACATTTAATGTCTGAGGTTTACAACCCCTTTAAAGCGGTATTAAACTCAAAACCAAAAATGTAATATATTGCAGTTTACCAAACATTTGATGTGGTGGCTGCATTAGTTTTCATTTAATGTGATAGACACCACTCTGGATGAATTAAGTACAGGGGGCAGATTTGGACAACAGCATTGTCAGTCTTGGGAAGGGGGGGGGGGCATGTTAGATGTATTAGCAGATTTAAATACAGTACCAAACTAAAGCTGAAAATCCAGCTAATACTTTGTAAGCAGTTACAGCAAACAGTTTTTACTCCTTTTGGATAAAGGTTTTCACATAAATAAATAAAAGCTGATCATTTTAAGCACAGTTTGAATGTTAAATTATTTGTTTCATCCCTGTAACTGCAAAAGAGCTTGTTCTGTTGAGAAACAACAGACTTAGGCTGACCATATATTATACAATATTCTGGTACAATTTTCCTTTAGGTTTACCAAAACCACCTAATATGAGGTCAAATCTAAATACTTCTAATTTGTATGCAATCAGGCAGGCCCTTGCACTACAAAGAAGGAAAGTGGATGAATTTGGGCGACAGGATTTAACCAGTACCGTCATACCCCTTGACATCTTTCTTATGACGAAAAGTGACGTCACTGCCGCATCAGGAACTAAGTGGTCCACGGCTATTTTCTTGGAAATAAAGTGTTATTGAATGCGGTTTGAAATGTCACTTGAGTGGCCTCATCTACAGTATCTTATATGAAATGTTGTTTTAAACATAATACGCTATGAGGAGGCTTTCTTTTGCTTCACTGAGGCACATATACTGTGGACCCATTTTTCGTATGGGAGATCGTGACACTGGGATTTGGATACTTTATTGAAGAGATACCGGATGAGGCAAATTGATTTGGAGGTTGCCTAGGATCACTCACATGCGTGTTTGACCCTTTGTAATAAGGGGTGGACTACTCTTGGTAAGAGACTGGGGTGTCAAAAGGTGGCCGTCTCCAGTCTGGTCTTAAGTTTCCTATTTCAGTCACTATCTTCTTTAACCGCTTGCCGACCGCCGCAAGTACATTTACAGTCAGCCCCTCCTGGGCAAAGCAATGTAGTACTACGTTGCTCGCCCAGGAGCCTGTAGGGGGCAAGCGCGCACTGCCGGAGGCGCGCTCCCGCCCCTGCTCGTTCACGGCCATCCCCGCGCGAGTGACCGGCGGCTCCGATGTCCGCCCGCCACTCGCGATCTCCCGCTGGAGAGGGAGAAAGCCAGGCGGCTAATGTATACAAAGCCGCCTTTCATTCTCCCTGGTTTAACAGCAGAGACTATACGATCCTGCTATGAAGGATCGTATGTCCAGGGCCGCTGCAAGGATTTTTGACACGCTAGGCAAAATCTAATTTTGCCGCCCCCCCCCCGGCTCTGCCTTTGACTGCACCCCCTTTCCCTGCCCATGCATACGGTGTAGGTGGCAGGGGTCAGGAGTGTGTAATGCACAGAATGCAGGGGAGTGCAGGGTTGTGGGGTGCGGTACCTAAAGAGTGCAGGGTTGCAGGATGCGCTATGTACTGCGTGCAGGGTTGAGGGATGCACTACGTACTGCGTGCAGGGTTGCAGGGTGCTCCTCGTACTGATTGCAGGATTGAGGGGTGCGCTAGGTACTGCATGCAGGGTTGAGAGGTGTGCTAGGTACTGAGTGCAGGGTTGAGGGGTTTGACTAAGTATTGAGTGCAGGGTTGTGGGATGCGCTAGATACTGCGTGCAGGGTTGCGGGGTGCGCTTTTTAGATAGTGCAGGGTTGTGGGTGCACCAGGTACTGAGTGCAGGGTTGAGGAGTGTGCTACGTACTGGGTGCAGGATTAAGGGGTGTGCGCTAGGTAATGAGGAGGGGGGAGAGGAGAGGGGGATGGAGAGTAGGAGGAGAGAAGGGGGGTGGAGAGGAGGGGGTGCATGGAGAGGAAGGGGGGAGGAGAGGGGGGGTGGAGGTGTATGGAGAGGAAGGAGTGGAGGAGAGGAGGGGGTGTATGGAAAGGAAGGGGGGGAGAGGTGGATGGAGAGGAGGGGGGAGGAGAGGGGGGGAGAGAAGAGGTCGAGAGGAGGGGGTGTATGGAGAGGAAGGGGGGAGGAGAGGAGGGGAGGAGGGGGGAGGATGGAGAGGAGGGGGGAGAGGAGGAGGGGTGGAGAGGAGGAGGGGGAAGAGAGGGGGCTGGATGGAGAGGGGGGGAGAGAAGAGGTGGAAAGAATGAGAGGAGGGGAGGGGGGGTGGAGAGGAGGGGGTGTATGGAGAGGAAGGGGGAGGAAAGGAGGGTGGATGGAAAGAGGAGGAGAGAAGGGGGAGAGAAGAGGTGGAGAGGAGGAGAGGAGGGGTGTATGGAGAGGAAGGGGGGAGGATAGGGGGGTGTATGGAGAGGAGGGGCGGAGGAGAGGGGGGTGGATGGAGAGGAGGTGGAAGGAGAGGGGGTGGATGGAGAGGAGGGGGTGTATGGAGAGGAGGGTGGATGAAGAGGAGGTGGGTGGATGGAGAGGAGGTGGGAGAGGGGGTGGATGGAGAGGAGAGGGGGGTGGATGGAGAGGAGGGGGGAGAAGGAAGTGTATGGAGGAGGGGGTGGATGGAGAGGATAGGGGTGGATGTAGAGGAGGGGGAGAGGAGGAGGAGGGGGTGGATGGAAAGGAGGGGGGGTGGGGAGGAGGGATGGAAAGGAGGGGGGGAGAGGGGGGTGGATGGAGAAGAGGGGGGAGGAGAGGGGGTGGATGGAGAGGGGGATGGATGGAGGGGAGGGGGAGGAGAGGGGGGTGGATGGAGAGGAGGGGGCGGAGAGGGGGTAGATGGGGAGGGGGGAGTGGATGGAGAGGAGGAGGAGGGGGGTGGATGGAGAGAAGGAGGGGAGGATGGAGAGGAGGGGGGGATGGAGAGGAGGGGGGTGGATGGAGAGTAGGAGGGTGGGGGGATGGATGGAGAGGAGAGGAGAGAGGGGGTGAATGTGCAGGAGGGAAGTGAGAGAGAGCTCTGCACTGTCTGCAGCCCCTGTCTGTAGGAAGGTGTATGTGACACAGACAGTACAGTACATTCCATACCAGCAGTGGGCAGGTCCCATTCTCATAGCTGGGTGAGGAGGACAGGTTGTGGAGCTGCTTCTTCTAGGGGATCCGTTTGCAGGCAGATGCAGCTGTCCCAGGCTGATTGCACTTCCCGCCTATCCTCGTTCTTCGGCCACCGGCAGCCTGTCCATCGGTCCTGGGAGGTCCCGCCCACGCTGCTTTTCCTCAATGTCGCCGCCGCTTCCTCTTGGAGCCAGGTGCTGTCCCGCTCCCCGCACCCCACACCTGCTGCCACCTGACTCAATGCTAGTCCAGGGCAGAACCCGACTGGTCAGTCTGCCCTGGACCATAGAGTGCCAGTGGGGGATGCGGAGTCATCAGCGCTGACAGGGAGCTGCAGGGAGAAGTGCACAGCCAGCGTGTCCCTGTCAGGGAATTAGATGGAGCCAAGTGATGGAACGGCCGGCGGTTGGGAGCTATGCCCGCAGCCCTCCCCTATAACGCCACTGAGCGCCCCCTACTGAAGTGTGCTCTAGGCCGGCGCCTACCTTGCCTATAGGTAGCGTCGGCCCTGCGTATGTCTCTATGGTTACATCAAAAGCCACGCCCCTTGACAGTTAGAAGCACGCCCCTACGGACACCCTTAACCCCTGGATCTCTAATAAAGTTAACCCCTTCCCTGCCAGTGTCATTTTTACAGTAACAGTGCATATGTATAGCTCTGACTACTGTAGTAATGTCACTGGTACCCCCAAAAGTGTCAAAAATGTTAGTCAGGGGACCGATCTGTCTGCCGCAATGTCGCAGTCCCGCAAAAAAATCGCAGATCTCCGTCATTACTAGTTAAAAAAAAACAATAAAAATGACATAAATCTTTCCCTTAGTTAGTAAACGCAATAACTTTTGCACAAACCAATCAAAATAGGCTTATTGTGATTTTTTTTACCAAAAATATGTAGCAGAAAACAAATTGGCCTAAATTTGGCCTACATTTTTTTTGGGAATTTCATATAAAAAATTTTGAAAAATATTGTTATTTTTTCAAAATTGACGCTTTTTTTTGTTTATAGCGCAAAAAATAAAAATCGCACAGCTGATCAAATGCCACCAAAAGAAATCCCTGTTTGTGGGAAAAAAAGGACATCAATTTAATTTGGGTACAATGAAACGCGCAAAAAATTTAAAAATTTAAAATTAACGCACAATTGTCCGTTAAAGTCACGCAGTGCCGAATCGCAAAATAGGCCCTGGTCTTTGAGCAGCCAAATCCTCCGGGGCTTACGTGGTTAAAGCTGAAGGACTTCATATGTGTTATGCATTTATTTATTTTTGAACTTTCTATGGTGTCTTGTTGATATTATTCTCAGGGTAATGGACTCAATCTACATTACGTTTCTTTTATGATAAGCGCTACATTTCATGATTTCTATCGTCATAGGACAGTACAAAGAGTTTTTTTTTTTTTAAATAGTCAGTTTTATTGTATATAAATAGTTTATAACACAATACAAAAATGCCATAAAATGCATTTTATATATATATATATATATATATATATACATTATATATATATACATTATATATATATGCATTATATATATATATGTATATATATTACAGTGGCGGCCGGTGCATAGGGGGCGCCAGGGCGCCGCCCCCCCTAAAAAAAGAAGAAAAAAAAAGATTACAAAACGAGCAATAAAGTTTGAAAAAAAAAAATTGCGTTCGCCGCCGCCGCCGGCCGATGTGGAGGGGGTGGGGGGGTGGGGTTACCACCCAGAAGAGGCGCCGATTGGCTGTCTTCTGGGGGGCGTGGGGGCGTAACCTGGGCGCAAGGCAGATTGTTTGGAAACCCCCACTTCGTGGATTCCTGGCTGTGATTGGTCCAGCCTCCAGCCTGGACCAATCACAGCATCCAGGACATCCGACGCTGACCCCGCTGACGTCACTCGCAGCAGTGGACCGGACCCGGACGGACGATGGAGTCGGGTGGACACCGAACGGGAGTGACGGCGGCACCGGAGAGGAGACCAGACCACCAGCATCTGATCCAGACGACCGGACCGGTCACCTCACCAGGCCGCAGCTCGAGGAGCGGAGGTCATCTGCTGGAAGAAGACATCACCACCGGTAAGTGAGTCCTCGTGGTCCTCCTGTCCTGTCAGTCCTCCATGACCATCCATCCATCCAGCCTTTCCACCGCCATCCCCCTCTGCTCTGCCTCCTCCCATGACCATCCATCCATCCATCCAGCCTTTCCACCGCCATCCCCCTCTGCTCTGCCTCATCCCATGACCATCCATCCAGCCTTTCCACCGCCATCCCCCTCTGCTCTGCCTCATCCCATGACCATCCATCCATCCATCCAGCCTTTCCACCGCCATCCCCCTCTGCTCTGCCTCATCCCATGACCATCCATCCATCCATCCAGCCTTTCCACCGCCATCCCCCTCTGCTCTGCCTCATCCCATGACCCTCCATCCATCCAGCCTTTTCACCGCCATCCCCCTCTGCTCTGCCTCATCCCATGACCATCCATCCATCCAGCCTTTCCACCCCCATCCCCCTCTGCTCTGCCTCATCCCATGACCATCCATCCATCCAGCCTTTCCACCGCCGTCCCCCTCTGCTCTGCCTCATCCCATGACCATCCATCCATCCAGCCTTTCCACCGCCATCCCCCTCTGCTCTGCCTCATCCCATGACCATCCATGCATCCAGCCTTTCCACCGCCACCCCCCTCTGCTCTGCCTCATCCCATGACCATCCATCCATCCAGCCTTTCCACCGCCATCCCCCTCTGCTCTGCCTCATCCCATGACCATCCATCCATCCAGCCTTTCCACCGCCATCCCCCTCTGCTCTGCCTCATCCCATGACCATCCATCCATCCAGCCTTTCCACCACCATCCCCCTCTGCTCTGCCTCATCCCATGGACATCCATCCATCCAGCCTTTCCACCGCCGTCCCCCTCTGCTCTGCCTCATCCCATGACCATCCATCCATCCAGCCTTTCCACCGCCATCCCCCTCTGCTCTGCCTCATCCCATGACCATCCATCCAGCCTTTCCACCGCCATCCCCCTCTGCTCTGCCTCATCCCATGACCATCCATCCTGCCAGCCTTTCCACCGCCATCCCCCTCTGCTCTGCCTCATCCCATGACCATCCATCCATCCAGCCTTTCCACCGCCATCCCCCTCTGCTCTGCCTCATCCCATGACCATCCATCCATCCAGCCTTTCCACCGCCATCCCCCTCTGCTCTGCCTCATCCCATGATCATCCAACCATCCAGCCTTTCCACTGCCATCCCCCTCTGCTCTGCCTCATCCCATGACCATCCCTCCCACTGCCATCCCTCTCTGCCTCATGCCCTCATCTCTCCCACCGCCATCCCTCTGCCTGATCACATCTCTCTCACCTCCATCCCTCTGCCTGATCTCATCCCGCCCACCGCCTGATCCAATCTCTCCCACCTCCATCCCTCTGCCTGATCCCATCTCTCCCACCTCCATCCCTCTGCCTGATCCCATCTCTCCCACCTCCATCCCTCTGCCTGATCCCATCTCTCCCACCTCCATCCCTCTGCCTGATCCCATCTCTCCCACCACCATCCCTCTGCCTGATCCCATCTCTCCCACTGCCATACCTCTGCAGGGGGCATGTACGCTTGTCACTGCATTGAAAGGGGGCATGTACGCTGGTCACTACATTGAAAGGGGGCATGTATGCTGGTCACTACATTGAAAGGGGGCATGTACGCTGGTCACTACATTGAAAGGGGGCATGTACGCTGGTCACTACATTGAAAGGGGGCATGTACGCTGGTCACTACATTGAAAGGGGGCATGTACGCTGGTCACTACATTGAAAGGGGGCATGTACGCTGGTCACTACATTGAAAGGGGGCATGTATGCTGGTCACTACATTGAAAGGGGGCATGTACGCTGGTCACTACATTGAAAGGGGGCCTGTATACTGGTCACTAAATTGAAAGGGGGCATGTACGCTGGTCACTACATTTAAAGGGGGCCTGTATACTGGTCACTACATTGAAAGGGGGCATGTACGCTAGTCACTACATTGAAAGGGGGCATGTATGCTGGTCACTACATTGAAAGGGGGCATGTACGCTGGTCACTACATTGAAAGGGGGCCTGTATACTGGTCACTACATTGAAAGGGGGCATGTACGCTGGTCACTACATTTAAAGGGGGCCTGTATACTGGTCACTACATTGAAAGGGGGCATGTACGCTGGTCACTACATTGAAAGGGGGCATGTACGCTGGTCACTACATTGAAAGGGGGCCTGTATACTGGTCACTACATTGAAAGGGGGCATGTACGCTGGTCACTACATTGAAAGGGGGCCTGTATACTGGTCACTACATTAAAAGGGGGCATGTACGCTGGTCACTACATTGAAAGGGGGCATGTACTGTGTGGTCTGTGCTAGGGGGTCTGTACTGTGGGGTTTGTGCTAGGGGGTTCTGTACTGTGGGGTTTGTGCTAGGGGGTCTGTACTGTGGGGTTTGTGCTAGGGGGTCTGTACTGTGGGGTTTGTGCTAGGGAGTCTGTACTGTGGGGTTTGTGCTAGGGGGTCTGTACTGTGGGGTTTGTGCTAGGGAGTCTGTACTGTGGGGTTTGTGCTAGGGGGTCTGTACTGTGGGGTTTGTGCTAGGGGGTCTGTACTGTGGGGTTTGTGCTAGGGAGTCTGTACTATGGGGTTTGTGCTAGGGGGTCTGTACTGTGGGGTTTGTGCTAGGGGGTCTGTACTGTGGGGTTTGTACAAGGGGCCTGTACTGTGGGGTTTGTGCCACTCTCAGTCAGTGTATCCCATAATAGGGCCCCTGCTCCCTTTTATGGGATATACTAGTACTGATGGAGCCCTTAATATGTGATATATTGGGAGAATTGGTTCACGCAAGCAAAATACAGGGGACAAAATGGGTGGGGTCTATAAGGGGTGTGGCTTCTGAGAAATGGGAGGGGCCAAAATAGAAGGGCGGGGTCTTGCGCCCCCCCCATCTTAAAACTTCACCAGCCGCCACTGATATAAAATGTCCCTTTACAGTTGTTACACCCCCAATATTCAATCAATAAGTACCTGGTGAAAGGTACATCATCCACATGCAGTGGATGATGCGGGTGGACCCCCTTTTCACCAGCCGCAACCAAGTTTAAATTACATTTTTTTCCTTTACAAATGTCAGTATTGCTGTGGCAGGCTCCATACATCGTACAAATGCACCACTTCACAGGCACATTAAGGGGACTCCCAAGGCATGATATTTAAAGGAATTTTTCATTTTTATTGTTTCACTTTAAGCATCATTAAAATCACTGCTCCTTTTTCGATCTTTTTTCGATGTTTTAAAGGCAGTAACCAGGTCTCCATACACTTTTTATGGAAATAACATGCATATAAGCCTTTAAAATGAGGACTTTTGATTTTTCATGTTCCACTCCTATAGACAGTGGCGGCCCGTGCAGAGCGCCGCCCCCCCTAAAAAAAAAGAAAAAGAAAAATAGAAAAAAAAAAATGACAAAAGAACAAATAAAGTTTTGAAAAAATAAAAAATCGTGTTCGCAGGCCTATGCGCTGGGCCTGGTGGCTATGGGGGGGGGGTGGGGTTTACGACCCAGAAGAGGTGCCGATTAGCTGCCTTCTGGGGGCGTAAACCTTCGTGATATCCTGGCTGTGATTGGTCCAGTCTCCAGCCTGGACCAATCATCATCCAGGACATCGCTGACTCGCAATGGGGGCGGTGCCGGTGCGTGCGTCAGTCACGCACCGTCACCGCCCGATCTCCTTCCCGCTGCCCGGACCGGAAGACAGAAGACTGAAGAGGAGGACGTCCACGGTGCTGCTCGTCTCGGTTCCTGGAATCCCGCCATCCCGCCGCCGTCAGAAGGTAAGTGATTGAAGCCGACCTGTGCCCTCACATGTGCCATGCCTGTACCATCACCTGTGCCATGCCTATGCCATCACCTGTGCCATGCCTATGCCATCACCTGTGCCATTGCCTATGCCATCACCTGTGCCATGCCTATGCCATCACCTGTGCCATCACCTGTGCCATGCCTATGCCATCACCTGTGCCATGCCTATGCCATCACCTGTGCCATCACCTGTGCCATGCCTATGCCATCACCTGTGACATGCCTATGCCATCACCTGTGCCATCACCTGTGCCATGCCTATGCCATCACCTGTACCATGCTTATACCATCACCTGTGCCATGCCTATACCATCACCTGTGCCATGCCTATACCATCACCTGTGCCATCACCTGTGCCATGCCTATACCATCACATGTGCCATGCCTATACCATCACCTGTGCCATACCTGTGCCATCACCTGTGCCATGCCTGTGCCATGCCTATGCCATCACCTGTGCCATCACCTGTGCCATGCCTATACCATCACCTGTGCCATGCCTATACCATCACCTGTGCCATACCTGTGCCATGCCTGTGCCATGCCTATACCATCACCTGTGCCATGCCTATGCCATCACCTGTGCCATCACCTGTGCCATGCCTATACCATCACCTGGAACATGCCTATACCATCACATGTGCCATGCCTATACCATCACCTGTGCCATGCCTGTACCATGACCTCAAAGTCATGCAATTTTTTTACAGCGTTTTTTGCCACAAAGCAATACCTATTACATTTTTCTTTTTGCGCCCCCCCAAAAATTTTGAGCACCAGCCGCCACTGCCTATAGACTTTAATAGAGTTTGAATGTTCGCAAGAACTTTTTCCCTGTTCGAGATGTTCTGGTGCGAACCAAACAGGGGGATGTTCGGCCCATCCCTAGTCATCATGAACCTGTACATATGTTTATGTTTCTCATATTTCATTTTCAGTGTCCTATTCCCTCTCTCATTTTCCTGAAGAAATGGAAAACCACGAAACATGTCGAGTTAGATTGGCTACACATACCGTAGTTACCTCTCTGGAGTAGCTTCCCAGGTAGAAGTAACCCAAATATTGGGGGTGTAGCAACCGTCAAGAGGGCCATTTTCTGCATATTATGCAATTTTAAGGCCTTTTTGTATTGTGTGTAACTATTTGTATACAATAAAATTGACTATTTTATAAAAACCTCTTTGTAATGTTCTATGACAGTACCAATAAAATCCTGTTGCCCCAATTCATGCACTTTCTTTGAATGTTACTAATGGGCCATACACACTATAAGATTTTCTGAAGACTTTTTCCTTTAGATTTACCAAAACCATATAATATGAGGTCAAACCTAAACACTTTCAATTTGTATGCAATCTGGCAGGCCCTTGAACTACATAGAAAAGGTAAATCTGAAGGAAAAAGTCTTCAGAAAATCTTATAGTGTGTATGGCCCTTTAGGATGTGGGCACCTGTACAAGTCTTTTCTGAGCAATTTTTTAAACCTTGCACTACATATTGAAAAATATCTAAAGTAAATTGATTTCAATAAATCTAAAGGAAATTGAATTCAGTTAGAGGTGGCTCTCTTGTCGACTTTTTTAGACCCTCCAGGAATTACTCACTCTCCTTTCTCTTATTCTAATCATTTTTCTTCCGTACTTTATATCCATGTGATGGTCACTTCCTCTTCCTATTCATATCTTCCTTTTACTCCTTTGTCTTCTTTTTGCATTACGTAATGTCCCTGTATATTCAGTTTGGAATTTTACTGGACATGTGGTGGTTTTCCATAACTTTGACTTTCCTTTTTTTTCTTTCTGATCACCCATATTTGCACTATTTAAGGATATAGGCCCTTTATGTAGACACTCATTGCTTGTATTATAATATGTGCTTCTTTATATCTATTTTATTGTGCATTTCTTTATTGTACATCATGGGACACAGAGCAGCCATATTCATTACTATCTGGGTTATACGCCACCTATAGGTGAATGGACACTGGCAACCAATTAAGACAGGAAATCCCCCCTCTATATAACCCCTCCTATACAGGAATACCTGTTTTTTTCAAAGAAGAAGAAAGAGGATTATGCTACAAACCCTGATCAAGACCTTTGAATCTAAGGGGATTACCAATCAGATCCATCCAAAAATAGAAAACTAAAAGTACCTTAAGTACTAAAAGTACCTGAGCCTCAGTAAAGGAGAAACAAGGTTTTGTCTGTAATGTGACTTTTTTAGGCACTGGACCTTGGGATCCGGACCCTTGGTAAAAACCAACCCCAAAGGCGTTCCTGCAGGGTGCTCTACAGGTCCAAGGGAGTGGCCCCTCAAAAACAAGGGGACCTAGTCCTTGAGGGTCGGCAAGTGACAGAAACCCGCCGTGATGGGTGAAGATTGGGTTCTTGTTTTAAGCAGAATCCTGTGGCGGGAATAGTAAGTCCACTTTAAAAATATTTGTATGCACTGTCCCCTTTAAAATAACAGATACCGAGTGCCATGTTTAGGTCTCCGCCAGAGACAGAAGGTGTATCAGCTATGACAAAGCACACCTTGTTTTTCTTAAACATTTTGCTTTTACCCTATGTTGTTCACCTGAGACAGTAGGTGTATCAGCTGTGACAAAGCACAACTTATTTGCTTAAACATTCTGCTCTCACCCCATGTTGTTTGGCGTGCAGGTTTTCGCCTAGGCGCACAAGCGCCCGCGCATTTGTCTCCCCTGTGGCTCCAGGTCAGGAAGCGTCCTCGGTGGCGTCCCTGTGGCGACGGATCCTACACGCACATGAATATTTGCCATTTACAGGCACAAGCGTGCACGTGGAGCCGGGAGGGGTGGTGTCATGACGCGATTGGCGTGCATGTGGATGCTGTCATAGCATGTCACACATGCGCAGTAACAAGTGCAAAGGGCACGACTTTTAAGGAAGCGCTCCCAGTGCGCAAGCTTCTTGCAGAGGTTGGAGGGGATAGGGAGCAGCAGCAGCTGGGTGCGTGAGTTACCGTGGGTGCATGTTTATAAGCACAGACAGGTTCTTTTACTTTGGGATAGTCAGTGCTGTGTGTGATAAGCTGTATAGCTTAGCACAAGCCTTGAGTAAACTAAAGTTAGTACCTCAAGTTTTCTTGCCTAGAGCAATGTCCTCCCGAAAGAGGGGGGGGGCGGGGCACAGCTGGAAGGGCCACTATGGTGCCACTGTCTGGATTAGAAGATCCTAGCCGTGCTTCCTCTGTGTTTACCTCCCCTGAAGGGCCAGAGGGGTCTAGCCAATCTGAGCTATTACGGTTGTCAGGCATAGTAGCCGCACCCAGTGCTTCTGTCTCAGCCTACGTCACTAAGGACGATTTGGCATTGGCGTTAGCCGGCCTTGAGGTTAAAATTGCTGGCATGATTGCAACATCGCATGGAGGAAGGAAACATGATAGATCTCCCTCACCTGAACCCCCCTCCCCCCTGTTTTAGTTCAGGATTGGGCAGCGCATGTGGAAGAAGTAGCTGTAAATGACCCTGTAGAAGGTCAAGCTGAGGTTTCCACTTCTGGGGAGTCAGGATCTGATGAGTCATTGATGAGTCATCTCTCAATCCCAGAGATTGTTAATTCAGTCTCTCACTGAAATGCTCTGGTCTGGATTTAAATGACCTCTCTTAGAGATGTCCGAAGTCTCTTTTTCCTCTTTAGGCTCATTGCGTCTTTCTCAAAGTCCTCAGGCTTTTACCCTACATTCGCTCATGGAGCTGATAATATATGATAGGATTTTTTTTTTCCTCCCAAAAGGTTTTCTTTTTTGTGTCCTATGGAGAAAAAGTTCATAAGAAAACGAAGTATACCTACTGTGGATGCTGCCATTTCTTCTGTTAATAAAAGCTTAAGTTGTCCTGTGGATAATGCCCAGGTTTTTAATGAATCAGCTGATAAGAAGTTGGAATCTTTGGTAAAAGCTTTCTTTGCTATTGTAGGGTCTGCAATACAACCGGCAGTGGCAGCTATAGGAGTTTGTCAGTCTTTCAAAGACCGTAATAAATGAGTTTCTAAGACGGTTCCTTCTCACGGAGAGTCTGTGGAAGACTTGGCAAATCTACCTCGAACTTAGTGATTAGCAGTACATGTTCTTAAAGACTCCAGACAGCAAATATTACAGTTTGCTCTTTTGTCAGTTCATATGCACAGAATCCTGTAGCTAAAAAGCTGGTCTGCGAAATTACCATGTAAAAAGTTGCTGGCTGGATTTCCCTTTCATGGGGTACGCCTAGTTGGTGATGATCTTGATAAATATATCCAAAAGATTTCGGGGGGAAAGAGTGCATTGCTACCAGTTAAAAGGAAATGCAAACGTCCCTTTTTAAAGTTTCCAACACTCAGACTCCCAGTACTTCTAATTCCAGACAGTTGTGACGGCCCCACAAAAATCCTAGCCCCAGTATTGGCGGCTCTAAGGTCTCAAGGAATAGCAGTGGTAAGATATCTAGACAATCTATTACTAATAGACCGATCGGCTTCGGCTCTAAGCCAGAATGTGTTCCGGAGAGTTCAGTGAACACAGTACAGGCAAAGATATTCTTGCAGTCAAGAAAGGTTCTAGACCTGAAGGATCTGGTTCGCTCCGTAAGAAGGAAAAAGTATCCTTTTGTAAGTCCTTGCATGAGGGTATTAGGGAAGATGGTCTCCTCATTCAAAGCAGTTCCCTATGCTCAATTAATTGGAAAGAGGGAAATCCTTTCTTCCAGTAGTCTGGAAGGTAGTGACTACAGATGCCAGTATTTCCGGCTGGGGAGCGGTTCTGGAGGAGCAACTGTCCAAGGAAAGTGGTCTTGGGTAGAAAGGAGTCTTCCCATCAATATCCTGGAAATCTGAGCAGTTTGGCGGGCATAAAAGTACTGGACGCCCAGACCTCGGGGTTACCCTGTCAGGGTACAATCCGACAATGCATCGGCTGTGGCTTATATCAACTATCAATCAATCAGCCCAGAAGGTGGTGAATCTCATCCTATCCTGGGCTGAAAAATTTGTTCCAGGCCTGTCAGGGGTTTTCATTCCGGGAATAGAAAACTGGCAGGCAGACTTTCTGAGTCATCAGCAGATGTTTCCGGGGGGAATGGTCCTTACACCCCGAGATCTTTGCATTGATCTGCCAAGGCTGGGGGTCCTGGATGTAGATCTGTTGGCATCCAGGTTCAACAACGAGTTGAAAAAATTTGTGTCCAGGACCAGGGATCCACTCGCAGTCAGAGTGGATGCCTTGGTGACTTTTTGGGATAAGTTTTCCCTGATCTATGCTTTTCCTCCGGTTCAGCTGCTGTCATATCTTCTATGCAGGATCCAGGTAGAGGGGAAATCAGTAATCCTGGTGGCTCCAGCATGGCCCATGAGGTTTTGGTACACACAAATTCTACATTTGGCAGTGGCAACGCCTTGGGTTCTTCCACTGCGTCAGGACCTCCTCTCTCAGGGTCCAATATTCCACCCTGCTTTACAGTCTCTAAATGTGATGGCTTGGCTATTGAAGCCTGGATCTTGAAGGAGCGGGTATATCTGGCCCTGCAGTCTCTACCCTGATAACCACTAGAAAACCAGTCTCTAGAGGCATTTATTACAGAAAGTTTTACATTTCCTGGTGTAAGGCCAGGAAATGGCATACCCATAAATATATCATCGGGAGAATTCTAGCCTTCTTGCAAGTAGGGGTTGAAATTAAGTTAGCCTTAGGCACTATTAAGGGTCAAATTTCAGTCTTATTTTTTTTTACAGAGATCGATCCCTTTGTATTCTTTAGTTTGAACCTTTGTTCAAGGGGTACTACATATGCTTCCGCCAGTGAGGCCACCATTGTGTCCTTGGAATCTAAATTTGGTGTTGGCAGTTTTACAGAAACAGCCTTTTGAGTCCATGCGGCATATTCCTCTCGTTCTTTTGACCAGAAAGTTTGTCTTTTTGGTTGCAGTAACTTCAACCAGAAGAGTATCAGAGTTAGCAGCTCTTTCTTGTAAAGAGCCATTCTTGATTTTACATCAAGATAGGGGGATTCTATGTCCACACCCAGGTTTTTTGCTCAAGGTGGTGTCCCCTTTTCATCTGAATCAGGACATTATACTGCCTTCCTTCTTTCCAAATCCTCAAACAGCAGAGGAAAGGTTATTACATTCTCTCGATGTAGTAAGTGCATTCAATATTTATTTTAAAATTTCAGCTCAGATTCATGAGACCGACCTTTTGTTTGTGCTGCCAGAAGGGCCCAGGAAAAGGTAGGATCTAAATCTACAATTTCTCAATGGATTCGCCAGGTATTATCCAAGCGTATGGTTTACAAGGAAAGGCTCCACCTTTTCCGGTAAAGGCACATTCTACTAGAAGAATAGGTGCCTCTTGGGCAGTTCGCCATCAAGCTTCTATGGCTCAGATTTGCAAGGCCGTTACTTGGTCTTCTGAATATACATTCACTAGTTTCTATAAAGTGGATGTTAGGACCCAGGAGGAGTCTGCATTTGGCCGCAGTGTTCTGCAGGCAGCTATGTAGATCTTTTGTGGTCTGATGGCGGTGTTTATGGTGTTCCACTCACCTCAAGCACATTGCTTTGGGACTTCCCAGATAGTAATGAATATGGCTGCTCTGTGTCCCATGATGTACGATAAGGAAATATGGATTTTTCCTACAGCTTACCTGTAAAATCCATTTCTTGGAGCACATCAGGGGACACAGAGCTCCCTCCCCTCTTGTCTGGGATGTTTATTGCTTGCTACAAAACTGAAGTACTTCCTGCATAGGATGGGTTATATAGAGGGGGACATCCTGTCTTAATTGGTTGCCAGTGTCCATTCACCTATAGGTGGTGTATAACCCAGATAGTAATGAATATGGCTGCTCTATGTCCCGTGATGTACTCCAAGAAATGGATTTTGCAGGTAAGATATAGGAAAAATCCATATTTTTCACCTGGTCATTGTTATGTCCCATTATCTTATGGAGTCTTATTGACTCGTTTATACTTTGTGATGCAGCCTTTTTTCTTGTATACTTTTGTTATGTATCAATAATAAAAAATATATTTCTCTTCTTACATCATGGGACACAGAGCCATAAATCATATCATATGGGTTATATAGCCACCTACAGGTAACCTACAGGTAACACCTACAGGTAACACCTACACTGGCAACCAATCAGAAAGGATGTCCCCTTATATAACCCCTCCCACACAGGAAGTATCTCAGTTTTTCGCCAGTGTCTAAAGGTGATGGTCACTGTGGAGAGTCTCTCCACATTTCTCTTCTAAGAAGAAAGAAGATTTGCTACATACCCTGATCAAAGATCACTGAATCTAAGGGGTTAGCTATTAGATCCATCTAAAACAGTTAGTGGGCTAAAAATATGGTACCTGAGCCTTGGGAAGCAGATAGGAGGTTTTGCTTGTAATGCTGTCCTTTTAGGCGCTGGACCCTGGGATCTGGACCATTGGAATACCAAACCCCAAAGGCGCTCCGTGCAGGGTGCTCTACAGGTCCAAAGCCGTGGCCCCTCTTAAACAAGGGGACCCAGTCCTTGAAGTTCGCCAAGACAAAGCTTGCCATGATGGCAAGAAAGGAGTCTTGGACACCTTAAAGACCACAACATACAGGGGTATACAATGTACGGCTAAAAGCAAACACACACACACATCATAGGTTGAACTGGATGGACTGATGTCTTTTTTCAACCTCACTAACTATGTAACTATGTAACTATGAGTCTTCAGACAGAATCCTGCAGCAGGACTCCGATTTAAAATATTTACACATACAGCAAACCTTGAAGGTAAAAATTGCTGGCATAATTGCCGATTGTAAATATTTTATGCCGTGTTCCCTTTAAAAAGTTAATAATAATATAATAATAATAACATTAAAGGAAATTGAATAAGAAAATTGTATAATATATGGCCAGCATAACTGGCCACTTTATCTGGTGAAAATAGAAGAAAGAAAGTCTGAAAAAGAAAACAAATTCAGTAATGACATCTAAGAATTGGTAAGTGCAATATAAGAAAAGTTTGCCTTTTAGTATAATACTGCTTTAAGCAGATCATTTTCATTATGTTATGTTTAATTACGTTACAACTGCAGAATGTAATGATACTGTCATGGACCTATTCTGAGTGAAAATTCAATGCTATGGAGGGACCAGACAAGGTCCACAAAGCTACAATGAATACTTAAAAGTGAAGCTTGAAATTGGTCTCTAATGTGGCAGTAGGGATTTAACCATTACAAAAAGTGTACCCAAAGTCACCATGTAGCAAAGGCAACTTACTCTAATTACACTATTACACTGTTCTCCATACATTCATCCCTAACCATTCTAGTGTTTAAAGTGTATCTAAATGCAAAAACAATGTTTTCCTTTTTTTTTCAGCTGATGTTTTCACCAGTAGCACACTTCCAGTCCTAGGGTGACAATGTTCACTCCCTACTATATCAGGTCAACAGAAACAGGACTGTAGGAATCAGCCCCTCCTCTTATCATAACATAGAACATGATGGTTTTGTAGCCCTCAGAGATAGCTGAGAACAATGTTATTGATAACAGACAGTACATGCAAAGAACACATGGAGTTATGAGCTCATAAGATTTCTGGCAAGATCAGCAGAATTTTTGTACTTATTGGACAGATTAACATAAAGGTTTTAATGGTATACTGTATTTAACATACAAAAAGAGAGCAAATTAGAGAAGTTTGTTGTTAAACCGGCCATATATGGTTTGAATCATGGCCGGTTCTGTAGGGACTGGCCGAGATTCCAACCACCTATGTACCCAAGTTGATCCATAGATCGACTTGGTTGCAACCAGATAGCAATAACCACTCTGTTTTCCTGACGGGGACAGCTCCCCATGCCCCCCCCCCCCCCCCCCCGGAAAACACAATAGCTCCAGGGGAGGCATTACCCCATCAACACTGACTGTATTGATGGTGGAAATAGATAGGGTGAAAATTGATAGATTTTATTGGCCTGAAAGGTACACAGTGTACTAAGGGTAGGTTTAAATCTTTCAGCATGTTCAGTATGCTCAATAAAGTGTTACTAAACCCAGAAACTTGCATTAAATATACACAGAACATGGAAATGCAATTATTTGAGTAAATACACTGCTCAAAAAAATTAAAGGAACACTTTTTAATCAGAGTATAACATCAAGTCAATTAAACACCTGGGATATTGATCTGATCAGTTAAGTAGCAGAGTGGGTTGTTAATCAGTTTCAGCTGCTTTGTTGTTAGATGGGCAACAATGAGACAACATCCAAAACAAAAAGGTTTTATAGGTTGAGGCCACTGACATTATTTTTCCCCTACTCATCTTTTCTGACTGTTTTTCACTAGTTTTGCATTTGGCTAGGGTCAGTGTCACTACTGGTAGCATGAGGCCATACCTGGACCCTATAGAGGTTGCACAGGCAGTCCAACTGCTCCAGGATGGCACATTAATACGTGCCATTCCACAGTGAATTTAACAGCCATGCTTTACTGCATTTACAGACTGATTTTAACTGTTGTGAGTTTAGTAACACTTTAACTCAATAGTTCAAATAAAGATAATGCTGTGATCTTGGGACGTAGCCTAGGACACAATCATTGGGATAGAGCACCTGGATGTGGGACTGTCTCAGCATATGCGGGAGAGTTTCTACCTATGCAACTATAGACTATGCCTGCACAATGAAAATGGCCATTGCAGTCTCCATCAGAAGTCTGTGTGACAGGATGACAACACAGGAGCACAACTGGGATACATGGACACAGTGCTGTCACCCTATAACAGGATTTGCCTTAAAGCGATATTAAAGTCTTTTTTTTTTTTTTTAAATAACAAACATGTTATGTTATCCTTTTTCTGTGCTATGGTTTTGCACAGAGCAGCCCTGATCTTCGTCTTCTGGGGTCCCCTGCTGGTACTCCTGGCTCCTCCTGCCGTTGAGTACTCGTGCTGGCTCACTCCCGAGCTGCAATGTATGCATCTATTGACACACATAGTGCAGTTAGGAACTGTCTCCCCGGCTCCCTTTTCACTGAATTTAATTGACAGCAGTGTCAAGTGAGGAGGGAGAGAGCAGTGCCGCTGCTCTTTAGCGCAGTGCTAGACCGAGATCAGGCTTAAGTATTGAAGCTGCACCTAAAATGTTTCTTTACCTTAATGCAGGCAATGCATTAAGGTAAAAAAGCATTAACCTTTACGTCCACTAACGATGATTAATGCAAAAACACTGAACACAACTTTTGAAATTACATTTAAATTTTAAAGATTTTAAAGCTTATACAAGATTTTAGTGATTGAGTTCTCAGACACTTTGAACAGCCCCACTGACCTGAATAGACACATAAAATACCAAAATCACGCTGTTTTGCGAGCCTTCCAATGCAATAAATTCAAGAAAATGCAAAAGAGCAAAAAATAATGGTATGCACACATTTGAAGGGACCCTTTCGAGCTGAAATCTAGGTAACAGATACATACACAGATGAAATACATATATCAGAGCTGTTTATCTACCCATCCAGTCCTAAGATTTACAAATCTTTGACTGGTTTTAATCTGCTGCAGTTAGTTACCATTTACAGGTAATGTCCCTCCCTAGCCTTTGACAGGACAGTGAAATGAGAAACAGCTAACTCATGAGGTTAGCTCTCCGTCACTCTACTCTCTCCTTCTATCAGCATATTCCTTGTTAGCACATGGGCACTGCAGCACAGCTGACTGGCTCCCTGTACTACTTCTCCTTCTATCTATCAGAGCTCTGCTGTACAGGGGACTGTAGGAGGCTGTCACAGGTCAAATTCAGGTACTTACACAACCTAATTTAAAAAATGACATGTAATGATCGGTTACTGAATACAGACTAAAGCCCCGTACACACGTACCGAATGTCGGCCGAACGATCGGCCGTCTTTTGTCCGGTGCTGTCCTGTCGGCTGAAAAGTGCTAAAGACTGCACACGAAATTTGTCGGCCAACAACAGCCGACTGCAGAAGTGATGTCATGTGATGGTTAACTTTCCGTGTGTTTTTTCTTCTCTGAGCATGCCCAGTCTTGCTAATCTGCTGTTTGTCGGCCGAATTCTGTACTGACTGGTGAACAATCGGCCGTTCTGGTGACAGCCAACAAATATTTTAAAGTCTGCACGACAGATTCTGTTCGGCCGAAAATGCGCTGTCGGCTGTCGGAAGCATCATACTAACAAGCCTACAATCGGCCGATCGGTCGGCGGCCGAATATTTACGGCCGACAATTGCTACATGTGTACGGGGCTTTAGGCTAACGTGATCGTAAACCCAAAACCAAAAATGTATTGTATTGCAGCTTACCAATCATTAGATGTGGTGGCTGCATTCATTTTCTTTTCTTTGGCTTTGTCTTCACTTGGTAAACTGGCCAGTAGCACACCCCCTGTATTAGTAGTAGAGCTGCATGATTAATCACTAAAAAATTGTGATCTGGATCACACCCCCCCCCCCCCCCCCCCCCCCAATCCTAAAACAGCATGACCTCAATTCTTACAGAGCTGTTCTCAGCTCACTCACAGGTATCAAAAGATCCTCCGCAAATGTTTGTCAACATTGGTACGGCTGCTAGATAATTATAGACACAATGCTTTACAATGTATCATTTTGTTCTTTTACATCAAAAGAATGAACTTTCGTCCGTAAAGGAGGGCAGTTTAACCTCTTAAAGACTAAGCCTATTTTTGACACTTGTTCTGTACAAGTTAAAATCAGTGTTTTTTGCTAGAAAACTACTTAGAACCCCCAAACATCATATATATATATATATATATATATATATATATATATATATATATATATATATATATTTTTTTTTTTGGCAGAGACCCTAGCGAATAAAATGGCGATCATTGCAATCTTTTATGTCACACTGTATTTGCGCAGAAATCTTTCAAACACAGATTTTTGGGAAAAAAATTCACTTTAATGAATTTAAAAAAGAAAACTAAACAGTAAAGTTAGCCCAATATTTTTGTATAATGTAAAAGATGATGTTACGCTGAGAATTGTGATCTCTATTCTAAGCAAAAAAAAATTGTGATTCTCATTTTATCCAGAATTGGACAGCTGTAATTAGTGGTACACGACTCTGGAGGAATGAGAAATTGATACAGAGCAGACAGCAGCATTGTTAGTCTGGGGGAGAGGGTAGTGTTAAATGTATTAGAAGATTTAGAACTACTAACAAACTGAAGTCAAACTCCAGCTCACACTTTATAAGCAGTTACAGCAGTTTTTTTTTCCTTTTGGGATAAAGGTTTTGCAGGAATAAATAAAAGCTGATTTTTTGAATCTCCCCTGTCAGTGCTAAGTGGTTTGTCTCATCCATTTAAACTGATACATTCTGCTGGAGAGTTTGTGCTGTGAAAAACAACAGACTTGCTGGCTGGATTACCAGATGAAAATAGAAGAAAGATAGCCTACAAAAGATAACTAACACAGACATCACATCTAAGAATTGGTAAGCTGTAATATAAAAAATTTTTGCTTTTGGGTTTAATACTGCTTTCATTTGTGCCTTTTATATCTGCATTGAGTTTGGCTTTAATGGCTGATGCAGAATTAAATCCCTATGGTTCAATATGTAGTTGTTTATGATATCTCTGCACCCGCGTAAAGTATTTACATGCTTCATTACAGGAATAGAGGAAATCACATTCTGGGAAATAAAATTAGTTGCTATAAATATAAAAACAACGTAATTTGCAAAAATAAATGTGGGTGACTGTAGTAATCAGCAATATAGTCAAATGTCAACAAGCAACAAAACCACCTACCTTAATACAGATATCTCCCACTCGTATTCAATACCACAGACTCAGAGCTTTCGATCTAATGAATCAGGTGTTAATCAGTGGCAGAATTTCTGACTTTGCTCGGAAATATATACTAAATAATATAGATGAGATAAAAATAAATATATATATATATATATATATATATATATATATATATATATATATATATATATATATATTTATATATATATATAATAAAGAACAAAAAAATGCATATATTTTAACTACAAATAATGCACGTATCTGGGAACCGCATTTACTACAAACATGCTACGAAAAGAAAAAAGCCTCTTTTGCAGGAAAAAATTTGCAAAGGGCCAATTTATAAGCTGCCTTAGAGTTTTTTTTTTCTCTTCTTAAAGAGAAACTTCTTTTCGTTTTTCCGCAGAAGTTGCGAACAATCATAAAAGATAACAAAGAATCGAAAAAATGACATCTAAAAATGAAAAACTATATCTACGTATGCACAGATCTAGTTATAGATAGGGGTTTAAGGCCGCAATGATTTAACAACAGGGTTTCTAGGATCAAAATATGCATCACGTTAAAGTGCATGCCCAATCATTTTTTTTTTTAAAGTGGTATTAAACACTTGGTGTTTTTTTTAGTTTACCACACTGAGCACAATCAAAAAACACTCCCCAGTAAAGTACTTGTTAAAATTCTTACCCCAACACTTGCACTTTACAACTTTCATTGCTGCTGGCTTCTGCTCTCTCAGTGCTGTTTCCCTGAACCTCTGGTTTTCATAGGAAAGAGTTAACAGTGGACAGTGCAGTCTGAATCCAGTCTGTTAGTTTGGAGAAGGGGAGGTGAGGAGAGGAGCAGCTATCGGGCTGTGTGTTTCTATTGATGCACACAATGTAGGGAACACACAACTCTAGTCCCTACATACAAGGGTGGCTCCATAGGACGGTGTAAATTAAAGGAGCAATCCTGAAACAGAAAACCTGGTACAGCAGTCATGGCACCAGCTTAACCTCTTACCGACCGCCGCATGACTATTTACGTCGGCAGTCAGCCCCTCACAGGCAAAGCAACGTAGTACTACGTCGCTAGCCTGTGAGGCTCTAGGGGGTGAGCGTGCGCCGCCGGAGGTGCGCTCCCACCCACGCTCGTTCACGGACCCCCCCGCGCATGTGAGCGGCGGACCCGATGTCTGCCGCTCACTCGCGATCGTCCGGTACAGCGGGAGAAAGGCAGGCGGCTAATGTAAACAAAGCCGTCTGTCATTCTCCCTTGTGTAAGTGCAGAGATCATACGGTCCTGCTATGCAGGATCCTATTTCTCTGTAGTTACACAAACAGCCACATCCAATAACAGTAAGAAGCACGCCCCTAGGGACACACTTAACCCCTCCTTCTCAAATAAAGTTAACCCCTTCCCTGCCAGTGTCGTTTTTACAGTAACAGTGCATATGTATAGCACTGATTACTGTAGTAATGTCACTGGTACCCCCAAAAGTGTCAAAAATGTCAGTCAAGGGTCCCATCTGTCCGCCGCAATGTCGCAGTCCTGCAAAAAAAATCGCAGACCGCCGCCATTACTCGTTAAAATAAAACAACACAAATGACAAAAATCTTTCCCTTAGTTAGTAAACGCAATAACTTTTGTGCAAACCAATCAAAATATGCTTTTTGCGATTTTTTTTTATCAAACATATGTAGCAGAAAACAAATTGGCCTGAAATGTTAAAAAATTTAGACTTTTACATTTTTTTGGGGGAATTTCATATAAGAAAAATGTAAAAAAATATTGTTATTTTTGCAAAATTGTCGCTTTTTTTTGTTTATAGCGCATGATCAAAAAATCGCACAGGTGATCAAATACCACCAAAAGAAAGCTCTATTTGTGGGAAAAAAAAGACATCAATTTCATTGGGTACAGCGTCGTACGACCGCGCAATTTTCCGTTAAAGTCACGCAGTGCCGAATCGCAAAATAGGCCCTGGTCAGGAAGGGGGTAAAATCTTCCGGGGCTTAAGTGGTTAAACTGGAAGATAAGTAAGGATTAAAAGGTAAAAAAGTGGCATACTCAGTAAGTGAATAAATCAGCTGCCGAGAGTGCTTAAAAACGAAGGGTATAATATCACTTTACGGTGGGACTGATTTACTAAAACGGGACAGTGCAAAATCTGGTGCAGCTCTGCAGAGGAACCAATCAGCTTCCAAGGTTTTTTTTTTTTTTTTTTTAAAGCTAAATTGAGCAAGCTAAAGTTAGAAGCTGATTGGCTACTATTCACAGCTGTACCAGATTTTGATTTTGCACTCTCCAACTTTGGTACAGTAAATCAAACCCTGTATGTCTTGGATAGTGTAGAAAATGACTGGAACCTCCATCAAACTGTATTGCTATCCAGGACTGTGTTTGAGATTTCCTCTCAATGACTGTCACAGTGACAAGAGGTACACCAGGCAAGTAAGGAAAAATCTTGAACAGCAACATTAACAAAGAAATGCTTAATAGTAAAGTAGGGGAAAGTTAGAACCCTTGTCAGCTTTTTATTTATGTCTGTGTCCCTGATGCAATTTTATCTCACTTCCTGTTGAGAAAGTTGTCACTTTGACAATAATAAGGTGAAAGCTCTCCAAGGCTTCATTCACATGGGTGTCAGGAAGGCAGTAAAGACAGGCTTTGGTTTTCCCATCCACCTAAAGTCTACAATAAAACCGGAGGAGGCTGTTCATGTGCTGGTTCCATGGTACTTTGTAGGTTTTGCCAGGTGTTACTCCCTGTGACAGGAGTCACTTTGGTTGGGAGGCTCGTGGAACCCAGCTTACCTTAGAGAGTTTGAGAAATCCCTCTCTCAGCTCCCTAGGCCCCTGTTATGTGTAAGTCAATCTGTGTCTATTAGGGGCACAGGGTGACTGAGAAAATGATGGACAACTACTCAGTGGACACTGAGAATGTGGTTTTGATTGCTTCAAATGGGACAGGGATATTTGTCCACAATATCCCTCAAGAACTCTATGATACGTTAATTCCACTGTATCAGAATGATAGAACAATGTATGAGCTTTGCCTCATAGACTGTTGTAGACCATTGCCATGAAGTCTGTGAGTTCTGAATGGTCGGGGCATTGCTTGGATGTGGATTCCAGGTTCTTCAATGTAGGAGATGGACAGTCTGTTACTGGTGGTCTCCTGCTATTGTCTGTGTATTAAGGTGTGATGTGTTTACACGTATGTGTTGTGTTTACACTTACATGTGTACTATACTTCGTGAGCTTGCTGACGGCAGGTCTGCTAGTAAATAACTCAAGTTAATTAAATCACTGTCATCTATTAGTTGCTAGTGGGAAAGTAGAATACTGTTTGTGTTGGTTGTTCCTTAGATAAGTTAATTATATTTCTGTACACAATTTCATCAGCAGAGGATAATGTAATCAAGCACCTGACCCGGTGTGGTATATATTCGGTGTGAGTTTGTTCAATAAATGTTCCAGATCTTATACAAGCTATTCTTGGTGCTAGTTTTGTATGGGGGCAGCTAGAATATCTGATATCTATGTTCAAGACTAAGGGAAGCGGTATTCTGACAAAAGCACACAAGCACATTGTTGGGTTGCGGTTCCGTTACACTGCCTACCAAGCTCAGTGGGGCCACGACGCAACTGTGAGCCAAGTGTTTGGCTCATGAATGTGGTGCCTTAAGGGCCCTACACACGGGCCAAATATTGGGCAGTATTTGCCAGTTCAATAGAAACCAGCCGACATTTGGCCCGTGTGTCCAGTCCAGTAGAAGCTGGACATTCAGCATGATCATAAAAGGTCTGCCGATCGGCATCCGATTAGTGCTCTCAGCTAATGGCCGCCCTCCCTGTCAGAACACAATAGCTCAGCGGGGAGATCATGGTACTAATATCAGATTGGATATACAACATCTACTCCCGAGCTCTTCAATTTTTTTTTGTTCACCCCACTGGGTGGAACGAAAATCAACTCTCAGTGTGTACCAGGTTTTAGGCTCATAAAGCAGGTAAAATAAGTATTAAACATGTCACCATTTTTCTAGGTAAATATATTTCTAAAGGTGTAATTTAAATTAAATTTTCACCACATGTCGGTAACAACCCATGCAATCTATACATATAAAGAAACCAAAACAAAAAGGTTTAGAAATGAAGTTATGTGTAATAAACTGTGGTCAATATCACTTTTTGAAATATATTTACCTAGAAAAATAGTGACGTGTTTAATACTTATTTTACCCGCTGTATAAATAGGCAAATAAAAAAATAAACTGTCATCCAGAAGACGGCCGGATTGCATCCTAATCTCCGATCAATGGCTGCTTAGCCACACTCTAAAATACGATCCACCATGTAGTACAAAAGACCGCCTGATTTATTACTAACTTATCGTTTAGATTTGCCCTCATAGTTTTGGTAATTGTAATGGAGATTGTACAGAGATTGTCCAGCTAGACTGTATAGTATATGGCTGGTTTAATGAAGCCCCATATAGTAGAACGGGCACCATTCAGAGAACACTTTGCATTTTCACAATTAATGCAAAATGTTCTCTGATTGGGTGAGGTGAAGAGGTAGGGTAGTGATATCCAATTAGAGAACAGCTGCACTCATTAGTTGCCAGTAAACAACAATGAATACAAACTGAAAAAAATAAATAGTTGTGCTAACCCTATAAAAAAAAATCAAGTGACACAAATAAACAAATTCATAAAAAACGAAATTTGCATTTAAATATGCAAAGTGCACCTATAAAAATAATTGTGCAAAATCATATACAAATATATTAAAGGGGTAGTAAAGTTAAGAAGTACAAAAATCGCTGACAGGTAGGGCTTTTATAACAGAAGAGACCCTGTAACATGTGCAGGTCAGACCACATTTACGGCCCGTTCTGTGTGCCACGATAATGGGACTCGCATGTGCGGGAGTGACATCACCTCGACTCGGCCATTCAATCGGCTAAAGATATGAAAGGAAGACTGGGCGAAAATGGAAGCGCCGGGACCAGGGAGAGCCGAGGCGGTGATGCGCTGGAGGGCACCATTTGTAGGTAGGCCTGTCATAATGTACTAATATGCAGTGCATACTAGTACATTAGGACTTAAACCTGCAGGGGGCCCAATGTTTAAATTTAGGAACAAGACTTTACTACAGCTTTAAATATATCAGACACACAATCTCTTTAAATATATCAAAGAATACATATACTTTTGTAGTGAACAATACAGCCATGCATCCAATTATATAAAATGCTTGCATCCATCATAAATAGTGCAGGGCAAGGCTTAGTTGTGACATCATTACACACAACAGATCGAGTAGTGTGCTGTTATGGCGTTTTTTTATTTTATTTTGGCACGTCACGCATGCGCGGTTGGCATGAATAGGCCATCTTTGGTGTGGGAGATTTACCCTTATAAAAGGAAATGTATGAAGTGACGACATTTAGAGCCTCTGAAGCAGCCAGGACCCCCGGTGAAACCGGTCAGGCCAATTGTTTGCCTGCTCACCTGGCCATCCCCTTCAATCCTTCCCAGGAGGTTTGAATAAACAAGCTTTGGAACTTCTTGGAAAAATGAACATGACCAACAAACCATCCCCCTCTCCAAAGGATGAGTATCGCTTTCCATACCTTTTTACAAGACTCTATGCTATGCTACAATGATACTTATATCATGAAGGGCAATACATTGGTGCATTAATATTGTTGTCTCCTTATGGACTTTGCTCACTATGAAGATAAGCGTTGCATTTGGTTTCTAGGGTAAGGACTGTGATGAATAGATATACCCTATACACTATTGTAGAGACCATATGCAATTAATCATCAGCATGATCATGTAAGGAATGTCGGACTGCATGTACTGAGCACCAATCTGTGTGAGGGAGACGAAAATATCATTTGGCTATCTCATCAGTGGATACATTTTTGTTTCACTGTCTCCTCTGGATCACAGAGTTTGTATTGTTGCTTCAATCCTTCCCATGATTTTTATTTTATGAGCATTTGCAATATACAGGAAAAAAAGTGGAATTGAACGAATCTTTGTGAAGGAGACGAAGATCCTATCTGAGTACTACATCTATGGATACATTTATTTTCGAGTGTCTCCTCTGGACCACATTGCTGTTTGAATCCTTTCTATGCTTATCTAGTTGATTTTACTATTACATAACATCTTATTTTCTCAAAATCCACGGGAGAGAGTTCCATAGCTAGGATCCAGTCAGATTTTTCCTTGGAAAATGCTATAATTTTGTGATCACATTTTTTCCTCACTTGTTCACGATTTTTGTTATACGCAGCATTTCATATCTGAGATTTATTCGATTTTTGCATTTCCACTTTAGGAATGAGCCAGTGGCAGGCATCCAAGTTTTTTTTACATGTCAAGTATGCGGTTGTTTTTTATATGATTTTATTCATATTCAATTAAAGATTCATTACTTACACATGTGGCCTTGATTCAATCACACATTGTTTTTTCGTTATACACATTTGGTGTAATGACACTTTATTTGTGCAACAAATTTACTTTGGTAATGCACATGAAAGGGTTGAGCTTCAATCCATATAGTAGGTTTTTGTGTTGTTAGGCCGTTTGCCACTATATGTTTGTGGGTACCCTTTTTTTCCCTGTAATAATAATAAAATAACACTATCAAGTTCATTTATTTTCTCCTATGTGCCTTGAATTGTCCTTGCAATATGAGTCTGGGCTGGATTTCAGTGAAGGTGATGCCAGGAGTCACCCTTGAGACATAGGGGTGGATTTACTAAAGGCAAAAAGACTACGCACGTTACAATTGCAGTTGTACACATTTACCTCAGAGTTTAGTAAATGTAATAAAGTCCTGCTTCGGCAGGAACAGGCCGACTCAGCCCGTGTGTAGTGTACAGCTCCTCATCCAACAGAAGCTGGTCTCACCCCTGTCAGAACACAATAGCTCAGCGGGGAGCTCGCCATACTAACATTGGATGTGTTTATATGCTAGAGGCTATAGCCACTGGCAATAATCGCATGGCAAAAATAGAAATCTGGCTTGCTGGTTGTACCCAAGTCGATCAATGGATTGGCTTGGGTACTTGCCTGCTCCTAGATTAATAGAATCTCAGCCGGTCCCTGCTGAACCAGCCGAGATTCAACCATCTTTGGCTGGCTTAAGGAAAATGAATGCAAATGTAAATCAACCCCAGTGCCTTTTTTTCTATCAAGCACTCAGGAACTCATGTTTGGGAGGTCATTTGAATCTGGTGTGCATTCAGGTGTTGAAACATAGATTGGACACATCATTACAGGGCATCCAGAAAGTATTTACGGTGCTTCACTTTTTCCACATTTTGTTATGTTACAGCCTTATTCCTAAATGGTTTAAATTCATTATTTTCCTCAACATTCTACAAACAATACCCCATAATGACAAGGTGAAAGAAGTTTGTCTGAAATGTTTGCAAATTTTTAAAAAATAAAAAAAATCACATGTACATAAGTATTCACAGCCTTTGCCATATGCCATCAAAATTGAGCTCAGGTGCATCCTGTTTCCACTGATCATCCATGAGATGTTTCTATAACTTGATTGAAGTACACCTGTGGTAAATTCAGTTGATTAGACATGATTTGGAAAGCCACACACCTGTCTATATAAGGTCCCACAGTTTACAGTGCATGTCAGAGCACAAACCAAGCCATGAAGTCCAAGGAATTGTCTGTAGACCTCAGAGACAGGATTGTATCTAGGCACAGATCTGGGGAAGGGTACAGAACATTTTTTGCAGCATTAAAGGTCCCAATGAGCACAGTGGTCTCCATCATCTGTAAATGGAAGAAGTCAGGAAGGTGACAAAGAACCCGAAGGTCACTCTGACAGAGCTCCAGAATTTCTCTATGGAGAGAGAACAACCACCTCTGCAGCACTGCACCAATCAGGCCTGTATGGTAGAGTGGCCAAACAGAAGCCACTCCTCAGTAAAAGGCACATGACAGCCCACCTGGAGTTTACCAAAAGGCACCTGAAGGACTCTCAGACCATGAGAAGCAAAATTCTCTGGTCTAATGAAACAAAGATTGAACTCTTTGACCTGAACCGCAAGTGTCATGTCTGGAGGAAACCAGGCACTGCTCATCACCTGGCCAATACCACCCTGTCAGAGAAACGGCCATGCTGCAAATGGCAACTCTGCCAGTACTTTCAATGGCCGCAATGGACTCAGGCCATAGACTCATTGTCAGTGAAATGGCTGTGCTGCAACTGGCAACTTTGCCAGTACTTCCCATGGCCGAAATGGACTCAGGCCATAGATTAATTCACTGGCCTATAAAAGGACTCTGCTCGGCCCAACAGATTCCTGGATTGTCTTCAGCTCTTCCTGTTTCCTGAGCATCGCTACTTCCTGTAATCCAGTTTGACCCGACTTGTTCCTGACCTGTCTGCTCTCTCTCCTGGCTTTGACCCTCGGCTTTGTCTGACCATCCCTGCTTCAGTTTGGCTCTCCCATTATCTGATCTCGGCTTGGCTCACGGACTTGCTTCCTGTCTACCTGCCCTCCAGTACCTGATCTTGGCTTTCCCACGGACTTGTCTGCTTCTGGCCTTCCTGCTATACCTTTGGCTTGCACCTGTTGCAGCTTCCTGCCAAGCCCTGTGTTTGACCCCCGGCCGGTCTTACACCTACTGCCTGGTTGTTCCTGGTTCCTTCTTGGACTGTCCGGTGTATTCCTGCCCAGCACTCTGCTAGAGACCGCCTGTCTACCATCAGGATGGCAACCAGTGCTTCTGTGGGCGTTACACCCTCTGTCTAAACCCCAGGGGTGTGCCGCACTCAGCCGCAAGGGGAGCCCTCTCTGCATCTCGGATCAGGTACATGACAAATCCGTACAGTGAAGCATGGTGGCAGCAGCATCATGCTGTGTGGCTGTTTTTCCAGTGGCAGGAACTGGGAGACTAGTCAGGATCGAGGAAAAAATTAATGCAGCAATGTACGGAGACATCCTTGATGAGAGCCTGCTCTAGAGTGCTTTTGACCTCAGACTGGGGCAAAGATTCATCATCCAACATGACAACGACCCTAATCACACCAAGCCAAGATAACAAAGGATAGTACGAGACAACTCTGTGAATGTCCTTTAGTGGCCCAGCCAGAGCCCATACTTGAACCCGATTGAACATCTCTGGGGAGATCTGAAAATGGCTTGCACCCATCCAACCAGATGGAGCTTGAGAGGTCCTGCAAAGAAGAATGAGAGAGATTCCTCAAAAACTGGTGTGCCAAGCTTGTAGCATCGTACTCAAAAATACCTCAGGCTGTAATTGGTGCCAAAGGTACTTCAATAAAGTATTGAACAAAGTCTGTCAATACTTATGTACATGGGATTATTTTCGTTTTTTATTTTTAATAAATTTGTAAAGATTTTAAACAAACTTCCTTAATGTTGTCATTATGGGGTACTGTTTGTAGAATTTTGAGGAACATAATGAAATAAATCCATTTTGGAATAGGACTGTAACATAACAAAATGTGGAAAAAGTAAAATAATGTGAATACTTTCCAGATAGACTGTACATATGGAGTGTTATCACAGCTTATTCACATGATTTCTAGACTTTTTATTGCACTATTTATAATGTTTGCATTTTATATAATTTGATGCATGGCTTTATTGTATATGTACTGTATATTTATAAATATCCTTTGATATGTTTATAGATATTGTGCCGCTGGTGTGTTTGCACAATTATTTTTATAGCTGCACTTTGGATATTTGGTTACCAATTTGGTGTGGTTTTTGATGAATTTTGATTTTGTGTGTCACTTGATATATTTTTAAAGGGACAGCACAAATTTTTTTTTTTCAATTCACTGAGCAAATACAATGGCTCCCATACTGAGCCTGTGGCCTCTTGTGTTCACTATGCAGCAGGGTAGTCACTCAGCTTAGGACTCGGAAGCTAGTGATGATCAGCCATGTCTCCTACAGTTATTTCCAGCAGAGATCACACAGGTATGGCACATACATACATATATCCATGTAAAAATTGTCATACCCAGAACTCATCTTTAATGTATATTCTTAATTAAAGCAGTGTAAGTACCTGAATTTGACCTGGTATTCACTTCTATCAGCAATCCCTGTACAGGCTGAGAGAGGGAGAAGAAGCACAAGAAGCCAGTGCTGCAGTGCGCTTGTTCTAAAAAGGGCCATGCAGATAACAGGAGAGAACAGAGAGATAAGAAAGATTATTTTATCCTTCTACTGTGTCTTCTTTCTCTGCCCAGTCACAGGCTTGGGGTGGGAAGGAAACCGTAACATTACTGCACTGCGGTAGAAAAAAAAATCAGGTCCTCAGACAGACAGAGCTGTGCTTTG
Source organism: Pelophylax lessonae (assembly GCF_965119305.1). Taxonomy (NCBI): domain Eukaryota; kingdom Metazoa; phylum Chordata; class Amphibia; order Anura; family Ranidae; genus Pelophylax; species Pelophylax lessonae. The sequence continues at coordinate 40,753,352 of NC_138775.1, read as the reverse complement.
TGGCAGAGCTGTGTAAATCGTAGGACTGGATGGACAGTAATTTATAGCCTATGGCAGGTAAAACAGCTCACATATATGTATTTCATCTGTTTTTATTTTTTAGTGGACTGCGAGAAGTTCAGCTTTAAATATAAACATATATTATGGATATCCTGATGCAATGAACAAGGCAGAAAGGTTACAAAACAGAACTAGCATGCTTCAGAAACCATCTGTTACTTCTCAATCGTTGTCAATTCCCCCTGCCTCGTCCCCACCCCAGACACGGTCCTCCACAAGTGCCGCAAAACCCAACAACTATCACATTCATTTCCTGCCGGGGAGATTTCAAAACAACTAGCAGTACAGAGAGAAGAACACTTTTACACAGTATGTTATTTTAACTAGGTGAAATAATAAAAAGAAAAAAAAAACTGTATTTGCATGTTGGTAGCCTGAGTCATTAACTTGCATCTTAATTTTGCTGGGAATGACTTAAAAACCACAAACAGTCATGCCTGTGGTACTTGGGTTATACCAACATGTGCCAATTTCCAGCACCGGTACTCAAAGACAACAGTTTTTACCATTGGGTTTATTTTATAAATTAGAGAACAATGATTAAAGTATGGTAACCAATTAGATCTTATCTTCCATTGCTCTTGCTGTACTAAAAGAAATAAAGAACTCCAACTGGCTTAATTTGGCTACTGAATCTTGTACACTATGACTGCTGTTTGTGACAACTCCAGTCAAGCAAAAAAATAATCCTGAGTATAGTTAAATTATACCTTTTAAAGGATAAGTGCACTTTTGTGTTCTATCTGCCAAAATTCTCTTTTCCTGATCATGCCAATTTATTAGAACACAGACTCCAGATCAGTCAATACCTGGGTATAGATGTGGATACCCAATGCCAGGCACCATTCATTATTTCCCATGCCACTCTACATTTTTTGGGCAAAAACATCAACATTGAGCCTGCCTCTCTTTAGACCTTAAAGGAGGAAAGGGGGGGGGGTATTAATGTACCCCAGATCCTAATGTCATCTGTTCACACTATATATTAGATTCAGCATCTCTGATCAGTAAAGAGCTCATGTCATGGATCATGTCCCTCTCTACCATCCCCTCGACTTTATTATTCTCATCCTTCTGTCTCTATCCCTCTTTCTTCTTTGCGTTCTTGTTCCTTTTCCTGAGGTGCCAATCAAAATACCACCTAACCTCTAGCTCCTGATAGGCTACAACTACAAGGAAACCTATTCATGCCCAAGGTGAATAATGTATCACTACCCCTCCACATGGTGCAATACTATTATTACATGTTTCCACTATACTCAGCATGGCAGTCGTGCACTCCAAGCTACCATTGTGTGTACCACTGGGTAGGCTGTGGTTAATATGTCTTTTCTGATTTCAAATTTCTTAGCAAACCTCCTGACTGTTACCGAGTCTCTTGTTAAATGTTGTTGTAATTAGTGCTGAGATGTCAACCATAGTCCTAGACTTCTGAATACTGTAAATTATTGAACAACAAACTCAATAAAAAATCTCAAAACAGAGATTCAGCATCTAAATTTGACCTTACACCAGTAAAATTTGTCGAAAATGTTCTCTTTTTAATATGTTTATTGAATATCGTAATAAAAAGGACATACAGATAAATAATTAGCCTGCAAGGCCCGAAGGTGTAAATGAACAAGTACAATACAAATAATCAAAACCCTTTAGAGTGGTTTGTGTAATTATATGGAGACAGAGAGAGTATAATTCAAACTAAACGTATGACCACAACAAGTAGTAAAAGCTTCTTACACCCTCTAAGCCTCTTGTCATAGAAGGCCCAGGAGATCCTGGGCTAGTGAAAGGGAGCATCGCCAGGGCTCCTCACCCGGTGGGAGTCATCAGGCACACCACCCCCATGGGATTAAACTGTGGATGTGGAGACCCCAACAAGGGTGTCTGGAGACCTGGAAGACCCCCCCCCCCCCGGCTTCTAGAGCAACCAGTCTAGCTACTGTCAAAGCCAGGGTGGCTTGTATCATACAGAGAGGTAGAAGAGAATTCAAAGAACAACTTTTGTGTCTAAAAAAAACCTGATGTTTAGCTATCAACATATAAGAAAATGAGAGGGAAAAAAATGTCCCCTTTGGAAACAATTGTTCAACCTTTTGAGTACTCCATATGGTAGCACGATGAGCAGAAAAAGGATTTCACAATTGGAGGAAAAAGAACGGATGAATAGTGAAGAGAGAGATGAAAGGGGGGAGAAGCCAAGTGGCTTTTAGAGAAAGAAAAGTCAAAGAGCAAGGGGAGGGGAAGTAGGTCTGTCGGGGTGGTCCTTTTTGGGGGAATGCCATGCTCGGGTACAGGGCTACTCAAACATAAAGTGCCCAAGGTTCTGTAAGTAGAATTTAGCACCAGTCCATCTAATGTGCTTTTCTGCTGCTGTAGTCAGAGTTAGATTTAATTTTACCTTGGCAGAGTCTAGCTGAGCCAGGGTAAAAGGGGTAGGGTTACCTTTGCGACATTTGCTCAGATCAAGGAATTCCTCATTCAGTTTCTGGATTTCAGCTCCGCGTTCACGTTTCAGTTGGGAAGAAAATGTAATCAGTTTCCCTCTCAGCACTGCTTTATGGGCTGCTCAAAGTGTTGTTGGCGAAATGCTGTTATTGTCATTGTCTGTAAATTATTCCTCAGTGGTTTTTCTAGGATTGTACATTATATAGGGTCACTCAGGAGGGACTCATTGAGACGCCATTTGAATGGGCCTTCGTCCCATAAAGAGGATCGGAGGGAAAGTGTCAGCATGGAGTGGTTTGATAGGGGTGTGTCTCGAATTTTGGATATTAAGGCTAGGGGAATAGAGGAAAATCTAATGAAACATGGGATTTTTGACTTGGAAAAATCTATTTCTCTGATGTTCATTGATGGACACAGCTCCTCATCTCCTTGACTATGTGGTTATACTGCCCCCTACAGGAGTAGGACACTAGGCAGAAAAATACGTGACTACGCCTATGGGGCAGTCCCAGGGGGTATACTCCCACTCTCTGCTCTAGGTACTCAGTTTTGTTACAAGCAGTGTCAGAAGAGAAAAAAACCCAACTCCACAGAGGGGTGGGTGCTGTGTCCATCAATGAACATCAGTATAATGGTTTTTATGGTAAGTCAAAAATCACATTTTCTCTTTCGTTCATTGACGAACACAGCTCCTCATCTTCTTGACTACATGGGACATCCCAAAGCAGTGTCAAACATGGGGGGTGGGAACAGCAAGAAAAAAATACTTCCCAAGGCTAAATATAGCCAACCAGGTAACATGGAGCCCAACCATAAAACAACTGAGTTCACCTGAAAAAAATGAAAACACCCTCAAAGAGGACCAAGTCCTCTAAACAGAAGCCTGCAAAACCTTGCGGCCAAAGAAAGCATCCGCAGATGCCAACACATCCACCTTATAAAATTTTGTGAACGTGTGTACAGACGACCAGGTCGCCGCCTTGCAAACCTGCAGCACTGACGCCTGATGACGGAAGGCCCAGGTGAAGGTTCAGAATCCAACCAAACTCCCTCAGAGTTCGCAGAGTAATCTCCACATTGTCCAACAGAGCAGCCAAAGACTCTGCTCACAAAAGCAGATCGTCCAGATACCCCAGTACCGTTATCCTCCGCTGATGCAGCAATGCTAGCACTGGGGCCAATACTTTTGTGAAGACCCGAGCAGCGGAGGTGAAACCAAAAGGTAACGCCACAAACTGATAATGTTACTCGCCCATGGCAAAGCATCCTTGATGTCGATGGAGGCGAGGAAATCCCCCTGATGTAGGGACGCCACCACCGTGCGTACAGATTCAGTTCAGGGCTTCTGTACCTGCACAAAGCAGTTTAGCGCCTTGAGGACGAGAATTGGACGCACCTTGCCTTCCTCCCTGGGAACTGTAAATGATGTCGGAACTGGAACAATCACCCCTTGAAGCACTGCCCCAAAGAGATCCCCTAAGTGATCTGCGGACAACTGCAGGTTGGAAGGGAAGAACCTGTTTGGATGATATGATTGAAACTCGATCTTGTAGCCAAAGTGAATGACTTTGTGGACCCACTTGTCCTTTATCAGGGAGGTCCACGGATCCGAAAACCTGTGAAGACGTCCCCCCACCCCAGATACAGTGAGGACGCCCCTTCATGCGGATAAAGCCTTGTCCATAGGTCTGGCAGAACCGGCTCGTGGCTGGCAGGACCAGGTCCTCTTAGAGCCCCCAGATAAGGGTCTGAAGGGCTTAGATCCCTTCCCTTCCCCTTTCTCCTCTGAAGAACTTAGATCCCTAATAAGCCTCTTGTGAGCCGAAAAGAAAGGCCACCATCTGTGACAGGACTCCTTACCCTTGGAAGCCTGAGGAAGAAGAGAACTATTTCCCCCTGTGAGGCCTTTGATGATGTCATCCAAGGAAGCTCCAAACATGCGATCCCCCACAAATGAAAGATCGGATAAGGCCTTTCTTAGAAGCCTGGTCAGCAGACCAGCATTTCAGCCAGATAATACGCCGTAGGAGTGCTGCTGAGACAGTCTAGAAGTCCTGGAAGCCACATCCAAAGAGGCGTCACAGATAAACTGTTGCCCTTGGACCAACTAATCCACACAAAGATAGGGGGAAGCTGTTCCCCCTTCAGGTCCCGGCGTGGAAGTTTTGCCCACTCCGTCATAGCTTGCAACACCAGGGCAAATGCCGAACCAGCCACAGTGAACATATGACGAGTCAAGGCCTCTGACCTGCTATCAGCCGGATCTGAGAAGACCAAGGACTCTCAACCAGGATTACAGTGGCTTTATTCAACCTGGAAACCGGGCAGTCCACTACAGGAGGAACTGTCCATTTTTTAAGGAGGGAATCCTCATAGGGGTACCGCATTGCAAAACACTTAGGGATTGCAAAGGTGCGTGTCAGGCACCCCCACTGTTCTTTGACAATATTGTCAAAGAAGGCGGTCGACCTAGCGTGGAGCTGCAGCCTGCATGCGCTTGCTGGCCAGACTGGGGGGACCCTCTGGATCTGGATTATCCAGTCCGTCGCCCAGTCTTGCAATTTATTGTAGATATCAAAGGAACACAATAATAAAAAAAGGAAAAAAATTAAATTTAAAAAGAAAAAATTGCTAGAATCAGAGATCCCAATAAGGAACTAGGTCCTTACTCCTGACTAGGCAAAAAAAACTGAGTACCTATAGCAGAGATTGGGAGTATGCCCCCAGGGACTGCCCCATAGGTGTAGTCAAGTTCTTTTCTGCCTAGTGTCCTACTCCTGTAGGGGGCAGTATAACCACATCGTCCAGAAGATGAATAGCTGTGTCCATCAATGAACGAAAGAGAAATATGTTCTATCCTGGCATACGCGTGATGTGGGGCCGAGAAGTGGCTGTAGTCCGTGACATTGGGGGTTTAATTCCCTCCAGATATCTATCATGCCAAGGGAGTGAAGAACCTTTGCTATTATTAGGTTTTGTTTGGGGTGCATTTTGATTTCAGGATCCCCTTACTTAAGTGGTTTCCAAAATACAAATCTCACCCAGTGAAGACAGGTCTCCCTGCAGAGCAGTGTAGCCACAGCCTTACCAATGTCTAAATCCTGCAAATCAATGTGGGAGGGGTTCCAAGCAGACCATAGGAAAGAGAGAGACAAAAGAATACAAGGCAACAATTAGAGAAACAATGAAACAAAAAACCCAGTAACCCACCCAGGGGAGGAAGGGTCCAGCCACTTCTTACCAAAAAACCTGAGAATGGTGATATCCCTGAAAAGTGGGGAACATCAATATGCCACTGAGAGTAAAACATAAACGCATCAGTGGCAGATGGAGGTGCATTGTATCCACTTCGGTCCACCCGCCTAGAGATATAATAGATAACTTTAAATAAACAGAGCGATGTTCCTTAAAATATCGATGGAGGGAATAGGGCCTGAACAATTGTCACCAAGCTGCTCTTTAACCCCTGTCAAGCAATCAGACAGCAGAGGTTTCTTTGTTACCCGCCTGGAGCATCAAAGGGACAACTGCACAGGGTCAATCACAATATTGTGTAGAGTAAAGTATCCAGTGAGTATGGTGGGTCTCACGGTTCGCCCCACCAAAGGCAAGAACCCTGGGAGCCACCCTGGATGACATCCCAGCTGTATCCTAACAACAAATATGCCCAAGTATAACTAAAAGAAGGTGTAAGAAAAACCTTGAAAACTTTAAGACAAATTAGACTTTGAATTTGTCAAACATTGGGGAACAGAAATTCCAGGTTTTCTAGAGGAGTTCCTCTAGAAAACAAAGAGGCAAAATCATGCTAAAAGCTAGCACTAATCGTGGGGAGAGAAAAGCCATCCAAAAGATCAGTTCCAGAAAGTGCAAAACAGGATCCAGTTGTCCTTAATCCGAATGACTTACTCAGTGAGGTTCAGAGTCCCTTGACCTCTTCAATTGTTGTTTCTGCTAAAACGGAATACGTGGACTAGGAGAAGGCCTTTTGACAGATGAGGGACCCCTGGCGGTGGCAGGAGGAGGGATCTCTTGGGTAATCAGTCCCAGGTGTAGAAGCAGGCGTTCACCTTCAGAAAATGATGAGACGCTGTGGGCCTTGTTCCGATACGAGAAGTTTAGGCAAAATGGAAAGGACCATCTGTATGTTATGTCCTTTTGAGCCAGAACTTGAAGAAGGGGTTTCAGAGAGTGATGTCTTTGAGCAGTAAATGGGAGGAGGTCCACAAAGACCTGGACCCAATGTCCCTGAATAGTGAGCCCATCTGAATTCCTGGACAATTTCATCACCTCTTCCTTGGGGTTTATGTCTCTCAGTAGACCATTAGATCGCATTGGTTGCAAGGCTCTGTGCACTCTGTCCAATTCCAAACGGTGTTCTGGGATATCTGGGATTAAGTCCTTGATGAAGGAACAAATTGCATTGTTAACTTCTTTCACTGATCTAGGGGGTCCTCTGACTCTGAAGTTGTATTGTCTTAACCGGTTTTCAAAGTTATCTATTTTGGACAATGCCGTTTCCAACTGATCCTGGATATCCTGTATTCTGGAAGTGTTTTGGTTATTTCTGGCTACAGATTGATCAGCCTTCTTTTCCATGACTTCCATCCATTATATCAAATGCTGCAGTTCAGCATGGATGGAGGAGGTGATCTGTGCAGCTGTTTGGGCCAGACCCCTGGACAGCATTGTGGAAAAAGTGGCTATCATGGAAGGGAAATCAGTAGGGGTAATATGGGGGTTGTGGGCCCCCTTCTTACATACATCTAGGGTGGCCAGAAAGTCACTCATGGGTGTCAGGATAAGGTCTTCACATGTCCTTCCAATCAGTGATTAAGTAGATGCTGGGGAAGGAGCAGCATAGGGCAAACTGTGACACGTACTATAGTAGGTATTGCAGGGCTTGAGGCATCTTGGTCAGCTATGGATTCCTCTGTATCAGTCTGTGCCTCGTGTGGTAGCAGCCATCTTGGATAGACCGGCCTGCCGCGGGATGTGGTCCAGCTGACTGGATAGATTCCTCCTAGAAGAGCCTCCGGACATCAGATTGCTCCCTGGGTAGTCGATTGCTGGTGGAGCGGGACAAGAACTAGTGCTCTGAAGGCTGTGGTGGGGATCAGAAAACCGGAGCAGTGCGGAGCTCCAAGGCTAAGCTGCCTTCTTGGAGTCCTCCATGCATGCGCCTTTGTCGAACATTTTCATAACATTTAATTGTTTAATAGTTATAGGGGGGGGGGGGGGTCAAATCAACATTTGGTTTTTTTTTTTTTTTCGGTTTTTTTAACCATAGTGACGAGGAAATTCAAAAGAGCAGAATGGCAATTTTATCTCCAACAAACAGAATTCTAGCTGTGGTTTTTGTTTGGGAACAACTGTACAAATTGTAATGAAACATGATTAATACATCTGAGATTTTTTTAAATAGCAGTTCCGGGTAAAATTTAAAGGACTTTGTAAAGACTGGCTGACTCAATTATTGTAAGAAAAAATGTTCTGATGATCACCACCATATAAACATTTGAACTAAAAACTCACCATAAAAGGCCAGCACAAAACAACAACAATTGCATAATGTGTTAGTATGCATCATATACTAGCACATTATGAAATACTTATCTTAGAACAAAGCCCTCCATCAGCACACTGTCGCCCCTGACAGGGCTTCCATCTTTATCCGGTCTACCTTCCAGGTTCGCGCCCTCTGGCCATCTGATTGGCCCCCCACTATGACGTAATGCATGCGCGCGGACATCACAGACCACGGCACAGATCTCTAAAGAGATGGCATGGATATGCCGTCCCTTCAGAGAGCATGCACCAGTGACATCACTGGCTGCATGCAATGTGAATATCTCCTAAACAGTGCAGGTTTAGGAGATAGTCACTGTATCTACAGGTAAAACTCATTTTAAGCTTACTTGTGGGTACAAGTAAACAAAAAGGGTTTACTTCCACTTTAAAGAAGACACTACTCTCTCCAATAAAGGCACCGCAGCCTGGGGAAGGAAACTACTATTTATACTACACAATTTAAAATAAACCCCCCTCTAGTGGTTGCTAGCTGTCACCAGAATTAAAAAATTCTCCTTTAAAATAATTCTCAATATTGTGACGTCTTCCCAGAAGCAGAAGGTCTTTAAACCGTGAACCAAAAGCCTTTTTTCCTATGGACATCATCCAAGCTTCCATTTATATACCAATGCTTGCCATGTACCACCCATGATGAGTACCTGTGCCATCAGTGGTAGCCACCTTGCGTTTTGGGAAACAATATTGAATACATAAATAAATCACCACTGCAAAGGAAACAAAGGCAAACCTTGTCACAACCAGGGCATTTGTCTTCTAATAGGTATTCTTACAAAACACACTTTTTTTTATTTTTTAAAAGGCAAACACCTGTCTCCCTAGTAATTTATTAATACCAAGCCTGTTTGACCCTCCAGTAATGCACCCACGGGGACCAGTAACTCCATCACAGCAACACATAACTTGAAGGCTTTATAACAACAAACGTTGTTCCCCGCTGTTCCTCACACCTTAACAAAAAGGCTCTGATAAAGTGCTGGCTCTTCCCACAAGCTCCTTCCATGTTCTGTAAATACAATGGAAGTAAATACTATTTTATTTCATATTGCTCTAAACTCCCTCATGTATGCTCCTATGTGACCAAATTAAATGATATAGCTTTTTTTTATACTTTTTCAGCTACCAGGTAAAGCTCCTTAGAACTGTGCTGCTGTTTCCTTGTAAAGGAAGCCTTAAAATAATTTCCAGGTCTTGGGGAACCCCTGCTAAAAATGATACTTACAGCTCATGGTACATTAGCATGATCAATAAATTGCACAAAGGTTTAAACTGAAGTTTAGTTAAAATAAACTCCATACAGCATTATTCACAATACCTACCTGTAATGAACAGTGATGGGAATAACGGCCTTATAAATAAACAGCGTTACTAACGGCGTTACTTTTTTCAGTAACGAGTAATCAAACGAGATACTGTTTCCCCCATTACAACGCCGTTACCGTATAAAATGCAGCGTTACTATAATTGAGGTAACTGAAGCGGTTTTCAGTGAACCCAAGTCATGACTTGATAGGGCTAAGTGTAGCCAAACACGTTGTCATGGTGACCCAACACACTAGGTCCTGCCTGTCCATCTCTACGATCCCCCGCTGTCGAGATCAAAATCTGCTGGTGACGTCATCCCCAGGCTCTTGGCTTTACGGCATTCCGCTGTCCGCTCCTCCCCTTGCTTGTGCACTCGGTCCTGGCATAGAGGGCTTCTGGAGGCCAACGAGGGGCCCTCGCCACCAACTATTGTGACCATCAGTTCGCATTCTTTTGGTTCTGGGTTCACCAATAGCCACCATACCCTCCCACAGCCATTATTCAGGCCATATTGCCAAAGGAGACTGACACATATGTACTCACACCTGAATAGCGCACCACTTTATATATACAATTTCCACTTCACAAGCATTTGAGTACTTATACTGGTAGGAGCTGCAATTCGCCTTATAGGCCTTATAGGCGTGGTCAGTATTCACCATAGCAGTGCACCTTTTCTTTTGTTTTGTATACAGAAGCGCTACGACAAAATGTACAGGCTTATGGAACAAAGCTAGTCGTTCAGCGGTGGCTGCAGAGATCACGGATGACATCATTGCAAAGAAGCTGCTGGTCCCTTGCAGTACGAGATGGAATTTGTTTTGTGATGCCCTGGCTCGAATCTGTGGGGTTCCTATGGGCGAGCTGAACAACATCTCGTCCATGTTCAGGATGACAGCCATCACAGAACGAGAACATCAGTTCATCATGGAGTTCTACTGTCATGAGGCCACTTACAGTAGCCTTAGACATTCTTCAGGGAGAAGACAACTGTTTCCATGGTACACTCCTACCCACACTGGAGACATTGATTTACAAGTCCTTGGAACTGAAGAGGGGCCTGCAAATCCTAGTTGACATTCCAGAGGCAGTTGTCATAAGAACTTTAATTTATTTAAAAATTTTTAACCAGTCACCCAAGAATTGCATCTTATTTATTTGGATGGATGTAAAATTAAGTACAAGCTATTCATACACAAATATAATTTTAAACTGATAATAATGTACGATTGTGTGTGTGTATATTTATATATATATATATATATATATATATATATATATATATATACTGTATATAGACATAGTATATAATATGTTCTTTGCATTCTTATCATTTCAGGCAATCAAAACAAGATTTGCAGAGGTGCTGGAAAGCTGGAAAGCGAGGATGTTGTCTTGACTCCTGTGATCCTGCCCAAGTTCAAACTACGTTGGCTTCAGACACAGGTCAGGAAGGACAAGACCAAGGCAAGTCTGCTGGCGGAGTGCCGGAAACTTGTTCTAGACCAGGACCAGCAAGCAGGTACCACTACCTGCACATCAACACACCATCTTAGCAGAGGCTCAGCCATAGAGGACCTCTTCTATAGCTGACAGTCAAGTCACAAATTATTTCAAATCAGGAGCACAAGAGATACAGTAGACTCTCTATATTAATTTGCACTGATAATAAAAATTTCACTCAGATATAATGCAGCCACTCCGTCCAGTGCCCCAGTAGAGAGACTCTTTAGTCTGGGGAAACTTGTCATCACTCCAAAGAGGAATAGGCTCTCTGACCAGAAGTTTGAGAAGCTTCTGGTTTTGAGATACAACCACTGGTTTAATACTTAGGATGGATAGCTTGGATGGATGGGGAGAATGGAAGGATAGCTAAGATGGTTAGATGACTGGGTTGGGTGGATGGATTGCTATGGTGGATGAATGGATGGATGGATGAATGAATGCATGCATGGATGAATGAGTGTTAGGAAGGAGTTTATCGATTGATGAATGAATGAATGTTTGAATGTTTAGGAGCTAAAGTTGGATTTATGTGGCAAATGACAGTGATCTGAATAGAGGCAGAGGGGATTACAACAGTGTTTTTTTTTTTTAATTTAACAATAATAATACAAATATACACTCTTTATAGTGCAAATAAATTAAAAATATGAAATGGATACCCTTTCCTTTGTGCATTGTAACTTTGATAATCTCGTTCTTTGGGAAAAATGTTTTTTTTCCTGTTTGCTTCAAATTCTCGCAATTGCTGTAATTTGCAAGTGCGAGTTTGGACAACCCTTATGCGACATGTGGGATACGGTTGCGGGCCGACGCCTCTTTGTGTGGTCGACTGTATCTCTATATTCTTTTATGTAATGTTTACTTAATCTGCAATGCACTTTTCTGTTATGTTTCTTACTTATATTAATAAAAATTATTGATACTAAAAATATGAAACTGATATATGTAAACAGGTGTTAAAAATGTTCATTACCTGTTTACATATATCAGTTTCAAATTTTTAATTTGCACCACAAAGAGCGTATATTTTTGGTACATTGTTCAGTACTGTAAAATACTTCAAGTAGGCTACAGTATATCTACAAGTTGTGAAGTTGGGTGACGGTTTTATATTTTTAATTTGCACAACAAAGAGTGTATTTATATTTTTTATTTATTTTTGGTACAGTTCTTAAGAAGCATAATTTTATTTTACACTTGTTTGTTGGCCAATTGTGGTCTGTGCAATAAATATTAAAAGTTCTAAACCATCTATTGTGTTTTATTGTTCCACTATTGTAATAATCATGTTAAAAATAATATATTGAATTTGATAGATGTCTCATTGTCCCACAGTAACATTAAAAGAGTGTAGATTAGTTGTACAATGTTTTATAATAATAATTGATTCTATTTAGTGTCCATTTCATTCATTCATTTAACATACTGTATATCAAGTAGGCATGTAATGCTCTCAGGCATAACACATATGTTATGGAAATTCCCCTCCTTCTTCTCCAAGCATAAAGTGTAGGTTTTGTAGTACTTCCTGAAGTGGGTGAGGATCCTACAAAATCCCTCCAATCATGAGGCTCTCATCCAATAAATGTAAACAAGAAAAAAGTGCCCATAGTGTAATACTGTATGTTTATTAAGAAGAAAAAAAGCAGATACACTTACAATTAGGTGCATAAAATTATTAAAGTGTGAGTGCAGTTCGCTGCTCAGCGTGCAATCCAACCACCGGAGGTTGTAATAGACTGCCATCCCCGCTTGACACGTTTCCCCCCTCCTACTATGTGTGTATTTTTCTTTCCACTTTTCTTATTTACATTTACTGCATGAGATTGTTGTAATTTAGAAGCAGCGCTGTATAACTTTCCAACTTAGTTTAGCAACTTGAGGTTTAGTACCTTATATTATAGCAGCAGCTTCATTTCACATCATTGAACACCTATAATTGTAACCATAGCGCAGGTATTCTATAATCAATTACTAGTAACTATAACTACATACTTTTTTTTTTAAGTAACATGCCCAACACTGGTAATGAAATATGTCCCAAGTAGTGCAGGCAGCTGGATTTTGGAGAAATCTTCACTGTAGAGATGTTCTGTCCTATCCTATCCCTGAACTTCTGGCATTGCATTGTTAAAGTGGTTCTAAAGGCTGAAGGTTTTCTTACCTTCATGCATTCTATACAAGAAGGTAAAAATGCTTCTGTGTACAGCTCTCCCCCACGCCCCCCGTAATATTTACCTGAGCCTGATCTCAATGCAGAGATGTGCATGAGAGCAGCTGCTCTCCTGGCTCTCTCCCTCCCCAATGGCTAAAACACAGCAGCGGAGGCCTATAGCTCCTGCTGATGTCAATTACAGCCAGTGAGACAGGAGCGGGGGGCAGGGTTAAACCCCGTTATGTGTACCAATAGACACACAAAGCGGGGCCCAGGGGCGAGCATGCTTGTTATGGGGGCACTCAGCAGGGGGAGAAATCCCCAGCGCCTGCAGGAGACCTGAAAAGAGGCAGATTGGGGAAGCTCTTTGCAAATCCATTGGGTGAGTCTAGGATGGAAAAGGACCTGGGGGTACTGGAGGACAACAGGCTTGGCAGTGGCATGCAATGCCAAGCCGCTGCAAGCAAAGCCAACAGAATACTGGCATGTATTAAAAAGGGGATTCACTCCAGAAACAAAGAGATTATTTTCCCACTCTACAAGACTCTGGTCCGGCCACATCTGGAGTATGCTGTCCAGTTCTTGGCCCCGGTCCTCAGGAAGGATGTGCTGGAACTGGAGAAAGTCCAGAGAAGGGCAACAAAAATAATTAGGGGAATGGAGGGCATCGGCTATGAGGAAAGACTACAAGCATTGAACTTATTCTCTCTGGAGAAGAGACGATTGAGGGGGGATATGATATCAATGTACAAATACTGTACTGGTGATGACCCTAGCATAAGGAACAAACTTTTTAGAGAAAGAGAATACAATAAGACACTTGGCTACTCACTAAAATGAGAGGAAAAACGGTTTAACCTTAAAATACGTAAGGGGTTCTTCACTGTCAGAGCAGTAAGGATGTGGAATTCTCTTCCACAAGCAGTCGTATCAGCAGGTAGCATTGATAGTTTCAAAAAACTATTAGATGGGCACCTTAAAGACCACAACATACAGGGGTATTCAATGTACAGTTAACAGCAAACACACACACACCTCATAGGTTGAACTGGATGGACTGATGTCTTTTTTCAACCTCATAAACTATGTAACTATGTAACTAAGTATACCATGTTTGTTATTTATAAAGAAGAAAATGTCTTAGTATCACTTTAATAGCTTCAGGTATAACAGCAATACAGATTGTCTGATGGGGACACGTCCCTTCCTTCCTCCTTGTCCCATGAGAAAAGTTTGCTTCACCTATTACACTGCTTGTAAAACAGTCTATCAATGGGGAAGGGAGTCCTGTGACGGATCAGACTCTTCCCCATTCACAGATTGTGTTACATGCAGTGTAAATAAAGAAAGAACTTTTCTCAATGGAGGAGGAGGAGGAAGAAGGGGGTGCATCCCCGTCAGACCATCTGTACTGCTGCTCTGCCTGAAGACCTGATGCTATTACCCACTGCAGCACCAGAGGTTTAAAAACAAGAAGAGGACATGAAACCCTTCAAATACAATCTATCCAGAATCCAGCTATCTGAACAACATTACAAATTATATAATTATATATATATATTTTTTTTTTGGGGGGGGTCTAAACGTCAGCTTTAAAAAGGATAATAAATAAAGTGGTTTACTTAATGCATTTAATAGGAGAAAATGATTTATTTTAACACCCCCACCCCTGCTCTATACAACAAATATGTTTCTGTAATAATCTTGAAATGAATAAATGATAACCTAAAACTGTGGTGTTCCATAGCGGTCAGTGTAGAAAGGACCCCTTGCATTGGTGGTTAGTGGAAAATTATTGGTGGTCTGTGTAGGTAGGAGATCAATTCCCAATTGCTCATTGCTCAAAGAACCCCTAACAACCTCAGAAGGAACCATGAGGTCCCAGGGAACCCATGTTGGGAAAGATTGAGTTAGAATGTACATTAATTATTACAGATCTTTGCTAGATCTAAAAATAGGGACATTTGAAAAGGAAAGAAAGAAGGATAGGGGGTCGGTTTCCAAAAGAGACAATCCCACCAACAGAGGGACAAATACTGTCACAAATAAGATGTAGGTTGTGCTTCCTATGAACAATTGCTAGGATTCCCCAAAGGAGCATGTACACCATGTACCATACAGAGTATTAAACATAAGTCTGCTGTTTGCAGCAGTGCCCGATCATGCTTGACAACATCTGACAATGACAAGGTGGGGGAAGACCAGAGAGGTGGGGGGTTGCGGGATAGTTTTCGCAAAAAGGCCAAGCAAAACAAAGCCTCACTATTTAGATGAGTTTTGCATGGTTAATCAAATAGATCAGTGTTTCTTCTAAAGACATTCCCTTGAGGATGCTGCAGAAAGTAGCATGCCACATCCTATGATTCACATAAGACGGGAACAATCAATTCTAAGACAGTGTGGAATGGGCACACCTTTTTAAAATCAAACATAAAAACTCAGCATTGAGCCCGGGTTCACACCTCAGAGATTTGAAACACTTTTCTATAAGTGCTTCAATGCACAACATGAGGATTTCCATTGTAGCCTACTGTGCTTGTTCACATATTAGAGTGTCATGTCGTTTTGGGCACGGAAAAGTATATGAGCTTTTTTGCGGCAGAGGCATGTGTTTCTGGTCCCTATAGATTTTAATGGCGGTCCAATTTCTTGCCTTTCCTTATCCAAGTTAATAGCTTTCCACTGCCTAAAACAAAAACACTCAAACCTGAAAATGCCCCAAAAATGCATGTGCAAACACTCCAAAACTGCTTGAAGAAACTCAAGCTCAAGTGTGAACGGAGCCTAATGCCCCATACACACGTGCAGATTATCTGCAGACTTTTGTCTGCAGACTTACCTTTTCTATGTAGTGCAAGGGCCTGCTGGATTGCATACAAATTGAAAGTGTTTAGGTTTGACCTCATATTATATGGTTTTGGTAAGTCTGCAGACAAAAGTCTGCAGATAATCTGCACGTGTGTATGGGGCATTAAAGTCAATCTGTTAAGCAAAAACATGGGAGGTGCCAATGTTGCTTAGGATTGTTAAGGAAAATTCTGGCGCTGTCATCAAATTCCTTGCTTTGCTACACAGTGAGTAGCTGACCTAGAGCAAGCATGTAGAATGGGAATTTGGACATCTCTGAATGCACGCTTGTTCCAGGTCAGTAACTTATTTTCATCCTGGCACTTATCTTCTGCATTTGGCTGCTCTGCTAAATCCCTATTATTGTCCTTTATTTTCTGAAGAGCTCCAAGCCTGAAAAATGTAATATACCCTGGATCTCAACATAATGATTTTAGAGAGGGAGGTTGCAGGGCATATAATCACACAACTATATGCTGCTGAGTCACCCAGGAATGCAGTGCCAATCTGATTAATCTAGTTTCAGCCGACTACAAAAACTACTCAAAATGGGGTATATGACTTGTAAGGTACCAGGAGCTGCATTTGCCAAATGGGATTTTAAAGGGCATTCTGCAGGACTTTCATGCTTATCCTTGCTTTACTTCCTAAAGTCTATCAAAAAAGCCAAACATTTTATCTATTTTTGCATAGTGTGGAATTATCAGAATGCCCTTCGGGGTTCTTTTGCTGTCTGTTTCCTAGCTGTGGAGATTCAAAATCCAAAATTTTCCAGTAGTCACCTAAACAGGGGAGAAATCTTCCAGTGGGGAAATTTGAATTACACGCTATGTCTATACTTGGCCACACACCAGTAGAATGTTTGAAAATATTTGTTTTTGGAGTGTTCGATTTTCCAATATTTAGTAAGGTCAAAATGGCATTCACCTTCAACAGTACTCATGACAAAATTTGAAAGAGCAGATTGGTAATTTTTTTTCTTGATCAAACAAAACTAACTGTGAATATGGATTTTCATTCAGGAAAAACTGTACGTATTGTAATGAAACCTGTTTAATAAGTTTGGGATTCCATTCAGATAGCAGGACTTTCAAACTAAATAAGCTGACTCAATGGCAAAAAAGAAAATTTAGATTTTTCTGAATTTCTGAACGAACAAAAATCTAACCACACATGACCAACTTAAGCCCTCGTTCACAAAGACTGTGGCTTTGAAATTGTGCGAGTTCACTTGAAATCGCATAATTTCCAAGCCTCAGTTCAGTGTGATTTCAGGTGCGAGTTGGCTGACATCATGTACAGATTTCTATGCAAGTAGGACCTGTTAAATTGCATGACAAGTCGCACTGGTGTGAACGGGGGCTAAGAGGATTTCTCCTGACTTTGAAGAGATTCCGCTTGTGTCTCCCAAACAGGAAGTAATATTTTTCCAATTTTGCTTTTAATTCTAGGAAGATTTAAAGTCCACTTTTTATTTCAGAAAATAAAAAAGCATTCTCTTTCTTTTAGGACAGACTTTTCCCTCTGCCTCCAGTGTCTCCTATAGAAAACTCCTTCAGTACTTCCTGCTATTCATCCCAGTATTTGGGACAGGAAAACTGTTAGTGAACTTAGAATGTAGTTCAGCAACTTACCTCATTAACACACACCCTGCACCTGCCCTCCCCCTCCAGGAGAATATTCCCACCCACCTCTGAAATTTCATGGGCTTCCAATGCATGCAATGTCATTGAGCTATGTTGTCCCTCTAAATAACAAGTGTTATCTTTTACCGTTTTGTATGTTACCTTCATCCTGCATAGATTGTTCATTTAATAGAGTGTGCAGGAGCTGAGCGATCATTTAACAACCTATTTGGAGCAGAGCTGTAGTGTTGAAAACAGGAGAAGTGTGTCCCTGGAAGTCTGTAAAGCTCACCATACACTATACAATCTCCTTTAGATTTACCATGAACTATGTAATGCAAAGGCCTGCCGGATTTGATACAGAATTATTGGATAGATAAGTGTGTCCTCCTATTTAGTTTGGTAAATCTAAAGGAGATTGTACTGAGATTACAATTGAGATAGAATTGGATTGTGTGACAGACCAAACCAGGACAGGGGGCTTTTGGAGAGGACTGCAGGTGACTTCTTGCTTACTGACTATGTGAGTGATATGTGTATCAGCGCTGCTCTAGATAACAAATAACGATGATAAGGTGCCAAGTGCAAAATTTACAATCAACAATAATATAAATGACCAACAATTCATGACAATCATGATTAGTAAATAAAATTGTCCTTGTGATAATAAAGTGCCAGTGCTGTGAATCAAATGTTCTTATGATGATCAATAAATAGATAGTCCTTGTGATAATGAATAGGGTGCCCGTGCTCTAAACCAAGTTTTGTGCAGATCACTCAGTGCTTCCCTCCTGTGTCCCCACTCACCAAACAGATGGGGAAGTAGTGCATATATTGCATTTCAGCATTGAAGATCTAGCTTTGCTATTTTCTTTATGATTTGTTTGTCTTTGAATAGAAGGTTCTCCCAGTGATGACTCCCCAGTTCGAGTATATAAAAAATCAGAAAGAGATCTCCAATTGTATATTTATTATAGTAAAAGAAAAATGATTCACTTACATACAAACAGTATAGTGTGCTTAATACGATCCGTTGGAGAGCACCACCTCGGCGTGCGTTTCACCACCAACCGGAAATGACGTCCGGTGCGTTCCACCAACCGGAAATGATGTATGTGACACTAGATTCCTGCTTTATGCGTTTTGCCCCTCCTCCTGGGCATCTTCATTCCATATATCTACTGACTATGGGCCCTGGCTTTTAAGGGAACACTACTCTTTGCGAAGTATGTGCCTGGGGGATCTTTGGAGTGGTCTTGCTTTGGATTTGGGTCCATGTCTCCCTAAAAAGCACAAATTTGGATCCTCTATGCCCAAACCAACAATGACTGCTTTACACTGTGATACTCTGAGCAGATGTTAATATCATCAGCTCAAAGCAACCCAATTCTGCTGTCTCCTGATACAATCTGTTTAAGGTGTTATGTGTTAAGTGTCTTTGTCCTATTGTGCCTCCTAGGTGTGCATTCCCATTGGTAAATGAGAGTTACCCATTGTTTCTGTCTGTCTGATCATCTCTTGGAAATTTGATTAATATTGTGACCACTGTACCTTGTTATCGAACCATTGTGGGATGTTATGTGTTCATGCTTTTAGATTAGATATTTATTAGTTCATGTTAATTTGATCACTGTCAGCTATTTGTTTTTAGATGTGTATTAGCATTATGTTTATGTTAGCTGTTCCTTAGCTATTTTAATTATATTCTTGTTTAAAGTTGCATTGTTAGGGTAATGTGATCACGTTCTACGTGATCTTCTCTGCTATATATTCTGTTTTAATAAAGAGAGTTCCAGTCTGCATCTAAGCTAGCGTCGCCTAGTCTTGGGTGTCCAGATATAATACCCGGTTCTTAGGTCCAGACTGGAGAAAGCTATATCTTGATGGAGGCACCCAAGCTGGGTGCTGTACGGTCCCGTCACAGATTGTATAGTGTATGACCACCTTTATACATCTAAAATTAACTAGTTGCACTTTCAGTGCCATTAATTGTTAAAGTCACCCCAAACTTAAAAGAAAACACACATTTGTTGAGTGCAAAAATGCACAAACACGCAGTAAAAAATGTGCACACAGCCAAAATGATCTATAACAGTGATGGCGAACCTTGGCACCCAAGATGTTTTGGAACTACATTTCCCATGATGCTCATCTACACTGCAGAGTACAGGAGCATCATGGGAAATGTAGTGCCAAAACATCTGGGGTGCCAAGGTTCCCCATCATTGATTTATAAGCTACTCTGCTGTGCTTGTCAAATGTAGGTCAGCCCATTGAACTCATATTGTTTTGGGAAAAGCGCACCAAAAATGTGTGCTCCCACTACGCTGTGTGAATGGGGCCTGAAAACAAATTGGTATGTATGTCTCCCTTCCTCCCATGTACTTGTATAAGGCTGGCCATACACTATGTAAAATTTGATTGTTCAATTTCTGTACAATTTCCTTTAGATTAACCAAAACTTTGTAATAGGCTAACCCACCTGAACAATCCATTCAATTTGTATCAAGCCAGGCAGGCTCTTACACTACGTAGTTAATGACAGATCTACAGTAAATGAGATTGTACAAACAAATTGTGTATGGCCACCTTAATGGAAAAAGTAGGAAAGTGCGTGGAAATAAAAAAAGGTGGTGTAATAACTAGGGAGGTGTGCTCTAAAAAGGTAAAACACACCCGATTCTGTGATGCATTCGGTGATGATACAGGAAGTCAGGGCTCAGAATGCATTTTTCTAAATTTTGAACTGAGAGGTGAAGATTTAAAGCTTCCATGGACTAGGTAGGTTAGAGATAAGCTTTACATTGGGATTCCTTGGGCAGAAAGAACATTAGAAAAGACTTCTATTTATTATGAAAAGTGAAGTTCTGCCTAAGTGAACTTAGTCTTTAAGGCAATATTTTAGGATTTGAGCTAAGTGATAAGGGTTTAGTAAAGGGGGGTGGGGCATTGGCTCTAGCTGCTGTCAATCAAGGTCAGTCAGTCAGTCAATCAGGAGAGAGAGGGGGTGGAGCCAGGTCACGGCTCCTTTTCTGAATGGACACAGGAAGCTGTGACTCGGCTTTGGTGCTCCCACAGCAAGCTGCTTGCTGCTGTGGGGGTACTGTACAGGAGGGAGGGGCCAGGAGCACAGACGAGGGACCCGAGAAGAGGAGGCTACGGGTCACTTTGTGCAAAACCAACTACACAGAGCAGGTAAGTATAACATCTTTGTTTATTTTTGTTTTTTAAAAATGAGATTTTACATTTACTTTTAGGACTAAAGCACAGGCATGCATAAATCGTAAGCTTTGGCTCTTCCGTCTTTAAATTCCAGATTAGCATTTCTTATTGACGGGTCCCTTTAAGTTTGATTACTTTGCTTCCTGAAAACCACTGGTTTACTGACTGGTTTTGCTCATTGCATGTATATTTGTAAGGTTAAAAAAAGATACTAGTCTATTCAGTTTAACATGTGTAGGTGTATGTGTGTCAATGTGTAATCATTTCCCACATCCCTGCATGTTCACGAAGATGCATGTCCAAGAGTCCTTTAAAACTATTATTACTTCCCCCTGACACCATGTCAAACATGAAAAACACCCTACACAGCTTAAGGTTAAACTGCTTCTCCTCCAGTCTCACTGTGTGGCCCCATATCCTCTTACACTCCCTGTGACTGAATCGTTTTCTTCCTTTGCTGGGATCACCATTGAGATATTTGTATATCGCTATCATATCTCTTCTCTAACGTCTCTTCTCCAGGGAGAATACATTTAGAGCTTGTAGTCAGTCCTCGTAATTGAGATCCTACAGTCCCATTATTCATTTTGTTGCCCTTCTCTGGACTCTCTCCAGTTCCAGCACATCCTTCCTGAGGATTAGTGACCAGAACTGGACAGAATACTGTGGCCGAACCAGAAAAAAACGGCAGGATTATAGTTTATTCTATGGAGTAAATTCCCTTTTTTATGCATGCTAATAGTCTGATAACTTTACTTGCTGCTGCTTGGCATTGCATGCTATTGTTCAGTCTGTCCTCTACTGGGACCCCCAGGTATTTCTCTATCCTGTAATCATCCATAGGTTCTCCCCCTAGTGAGTAATTTGCTTTTACATTTTTAGCCCCCAAGTATGTTACTTTACATTTTTCAACACTAAACCTAATTTACCATGTAGTTGCCCACCCCCTTATTTTATTCAGATCTTCTTGTAAAGTCTCTATATCCTGATGTGAAGTTATTGCCCTGCTTATTTTTGTGTCGTCAGCAAACACAGACATTGAGCCATTTATACCGACCTCTATATTGTTTATGAATAAATTAAACAAAATTGGTCCTAGGACAGAGCTTTTGGGTACCCCACTTATCACTCCAGACCATTCTGAGTACACATTATTTATCACCATTTTATCACCATGGATTCATGTTAGCTTCCAACTTACTGGAAGATTTTTTTAGACCAGCATGGCTTTCATCTCATCTAAGGACTTATTATCACTAGCAATAATCTCTTCATTGTTCTCAATGTTCTAACTGCGCAGCATCAGTCCAATATGGGAATATTTAGAGTGTTGCATAATTCTTATGTTGAAGATGTTGCTGTAGAACCCGTTGTCCGCCTGGCCCTTCTCAAGGCCTCACAAACAAAGCATCAATCCAAGCAAGCCCTGTTCCTGCAGGTCCTCGTGGAAGTCAGAGAGACAGTGTTTATTTAGGAGGGTTTATTGATGGTGGGAAAATAAGACGTTGTTGGTTCTGTTACCTGCATTTCATGACTTACAGCCATAACTACTATTATATACACACCGATAAATTACCTTTCAAGTATGTTCAGGTTTATTTTATGATCATATAGCATCCTATTTAGTTTCATTCTAACTTGTGTTGTTCTCATAATATAACATGCTATTAATTTTATAGAAGAATTAAAGAAAGATTGCATTTTTCTGCAACCGAGGTACATTAATGGTATACTGGTAGATAGGGGAGCTGGATTTTAGAAAAACAAAAAAAGGTGAACTTAGCCTTTAAAGTGACACAAAACTCTGATTAAAAAATAAATAAAAAATTGATTCAAGTACAGTGCCTTGCGAAAGTATTCGGCCCCCTTGAACTTTGCAACCTTTTGCCACATTTCAGGCTTCAAACATAAAGATATAAAACTGTAATTTTTTGTGAAGAATCAACGACAAGTGGGACACAATCATGAAGTGGAACGAAATTTATTCGATATTTCAAACTTTGTTAACAAATAAAAAACTGAAAAATTGGGCGTGCAAAATTATTCTGCCCCTTTACTTTCAGTGCAGCAAACTCTCTCCAGAAGTTCAGTGAGGATCTCTGAATGATCCCATGTTGACCTAAATGACTAATGATGATAAATAGAATCCACCTGTGTGTAATCAAGTCTCCGTATAAATGCACCTGCACTTTGATTGTCTCAGAGGTCTGTTTAAAGCGCAGAGAGCATCATGAAGAACAAGGAACACACCAGGCAGGTCCGAGATACTGTGGAGAAGTTTAAAGCCGGATTTGGATACAAAAAGATTTCCCAAGCTTTAAACATTCCAAGGAGCACTGTGCAAGCGATAATATTGAAATGGAAGGAGTAACAGACCACTGCAAATCTACGAAGACCTGGACGTCCCTCTAAACTTTCAGCTCATACAAGGAGAAGACTGATCAGAGATGCAGCCAAGAGGCCCATGATCACTCTGGATGAACTGCAGAGATCTACAGCTGAGGTGGGAGACTATGTCCATAGTACAGCAATCAGTCGTATACTACACAAATCTGGCCTTTATGGAAGAGTGGCAAGAAGAAAGCCATTTCTTAAAGATATCCATAAAAAGTGTTGTTTAAAGTTTGCCACAAGCCACCTGGGAGACACACCAAACATGTGGAAGAAGGTGCTCTGGTCAGATGAAACCAAAATCAAACTTTTTGGCAACAATGCAAAATGTTATGTTTGGCGTAAAAGCAACACAGCTCATCACCCTAAACACACCATCCCCACTGTCAAACATGGTGGTGGCAGCATCATGGTTTGGGTCTGCTTTTCTTCAGCAGGGACAGGGAAGATGGTTAAAATTGATGGGAAGATGGATGGAGCCAAATACAGGACCATTCTGGAAGAAAATCTGATAGAGTCTGCAAAAGATCTGAGACGGAGATTTGTCTTCCAACAAGACAATGATCCAAAACATAAAGCAAAATCTACAATGGAATGGTTCACAAATAAACATATCCAGGAGTTAGAATGGCCAAGTCAAAGTCCAGACCTGAATCCAATCGAGAATCTGTGGAAAGAACTGAAAACTGCTGTTCACAAACGCTCTGCATCCAACCTCACTGAGCTCAAGCTGTTTTGCAAGGAGGGATGTGCAAAACTGATAGAGACATACCCCAAGCGACCTACAACTGTAATTGCAGCAAAAGGTGGTGCTACAAAGTATTAACTTAAGGGGGCTGAATAATTTTGCACGCCCAATTTTTCAGTTTTTTATTTGTTAGAAAAGTTTGAAATATCCAATAAATTTTGTTCCACTTCATGATTGTGTCCCGCTTGTTGTTGATTCTTCACAAAAATTACAGTTTTATATCTTTATGTTTGAAGCCTGAAATGTGGCAAAAGGTCAAAAATTTCAAGAGGGCCGAATACTTTTCGCAAAGCACTGAATGTATTCCCAACTGAGAAGAGTACCTTTCATTGCTCTATTGCTCTCAGCCTCCTCCAAATCTCCAAATTCCCTTTTTTTGCTATTGTGATCCAACTTACTGTTAGAGGGTGGCTAGGTTTGTTCTTCATGCTTCCACTGTATGTAGGAACGTAGCTAACTTTTCTTACATGCTCCTGAGTTGCATTATCCACTATGGGATGTATAGTTTTCATGGAACAGTGCACATGACCACAACTGATGTGCACTACTTGTTCCACAGAAATGGAAGCAAGGGAGAAAAAAAAAAGAGGTTTGGGGGGGCTTACACAGGACATTACCAAGAGGTAGAAAAACACAGTAAGAAACAATTTCACAAAAAATGTATTACAGGGCCATTAAATAGTGGATGTGTATGAATTCTTTTAAAGAAGAAGGATATTGTTTGGTGTCACTTTAAGTACTTCCTCCACCCCCATCCATTAGAGCACAAGAAAGGCACCCCTAATAAAAGTCTGATTTCAATTTCAGCTTTCCTGTGACAAGTGCATATAAAGACAGATTTCAGGTAATTACTGTACACTATATGAATGTAAACAAAATTGTGTTATGTACATTATGTAAATCTCAGTGCTGGAGCCTCTGATAGCCATAAGAAGATGGTGTGAGATTCACCCAACCAGTGTCTACCTAAAATGTATAATTTGGCTGGATCTACGCTAAATAACAACAACCTCATGTTTGAGTCTCTGAGGATGGGTGGAGAAGGTGTTTATGCTGACATAGTTCAGGCATGTGTCAGGCTGAGAACTCCAAGCTCAGTAACTGGAGTCTCAGATTTCAGAGAAAAGCGGCTATACTGCATGGGGAACATGGGGCTAGTTGCACAGAAAGAATTGCCCTTTGAACCACACACATTGTAAACAATGGATTACTCGGAGATGACTCAACAAATAAAAGCACAAAACAAGTTGAGGATAAGTGACCTGCTAAGAAGCCAGACCCAATGGAATGTGTCAAGTGTCCGGTGCCATACAAAAGCTCCCTCTGTCTGCATGATTACCAACGTTGTCACTGGGGGTTATGGTCAGATCACAGCTAAGAGGCTGACTAATGTTTAAAATATAAAGCTCAGAATGAAGAGAGACATGTTTTATTAAACAAAAAAAATCAATATTATTTTATAGTATTTATTCATCCTTTTCTTTGCATTAAGATTGCCTACATTCAGAACTCTTGTTTGGATCCTGATCCATTTTTCTTAAGAAAAACTATGGCCTCCCATAAAAAAATGTGTTTTGCAGTACTTATTATAAATTTGTTAGGACGTACACCACCTTCAAGATTTCCTAAATGCCTGCTAAGCCTGCCAGTAAAGTCCACCTAATGCTGATTGCTGTAATAGTGTGGCAACAATGCTGCACTGCTCCTGAATTAAGAACAGAGTTGCCACTGTCATGCTTGCTATGCTTACTTGCAGCCACTTGCAATTCAGGGTTACACCCAGGATTATACTGGAAGAGGAAAAAGCAGCATAAGGAAAAAAATAGTTGTGCTGCAGTGCCCATGTGCTGAGTGGCATGCTGATAAGTGGAGAGAGCAGAATAGCAGAGAGATGAACTTACCAGTCTCTTACTTCTCTTTTTACGGTTTAGTCACAAGCTTGGTGGGTGATGGACAAGCCTAATTTTATTACCTAACTACATCGGAAGAAAGTCAGGTCTCTAGGCTGGTTGTGCTGTGTGGCAGAACATTGAGAGTAATCATGCAAAAATAAAAACTCATAGTTTATATCAGGGGAACACTTTTTGCAGTCATTGACCATTTTCTGCTATATTTGATATGCTGAATATAATGGCCCATTGATAATGTATGGGCCTGCAATTGAGTCCCCCTATTTCAAGTAAGTTGATCACCACTGATATAGATATTGATCACATGTCATAAGGTGAGTCAAGACTTTCATAAGAAGGGAAGAGAAGAAATGTGAAGAGAGGAGAGGAGAAGGGGAAGGGGAGAGAGGTGAAGAGAGGAGAGGAGGAGGAGGAGGAGGAAGGGAAGAAAAATGAAGAGGAGAAGAGAAAGGGGAAGGGAAGAAAAGTGAAGAGAGGAGAATGGGGAGAAGATAGAAATAAAGAAGGGGGAGATAAATAATATCAGGTCAGAAGTGTAGAAAAGGATTGGTGGGGCAAGAATTCTTCATTGAAAAGTTTTGAGGGTTTGATTCATTCCCACAAGAGACACGCCCTCTATTATATTTCATTTTGACCCTTATTGCCATTCTATAGGGTGAGTTTCCCAATTATTCCAGTGTCTGGAAATTGTGTGGGCCGCTGTAATAAAGTGTCATACCAGACCCCCTTTTTTAAGTGAACTGATAGGCTCCTTTTACTGCTGCTTTTTTCTTACATCGTAGCTCTGTTATACAAATCTTAAAGAGGTTGATACCAGTTTAGATTCAAGAACTGCAAAAATTTGTGTCCATTTTATCTGGTTAGAGTTTAGCTTTAAAGGTCCTCAGTATAATAGATAATAACACAGAGGGGTGAGTCTGGACCTGTCACTTTCTTACGGATAGAGGAAACTTTGTGCCTAAAGCTAAAACTTACTTAGAATAAGATTTTTGGGTGTGAAATTTGCTGCATGACTCACAGCATACGCATTACAACAAGCACAAAGTGCTGCCATATTTTGTGAATGGTCTTGCCCATAGGTTTATATGTTACAGTTTCCACATTGCATAAAAACAGTGTTAAACCCTGCCAAATTATAGTTATCAAATGTAAAGTTGTATTTACTAGATTCCTACAGGCCACACAGACAAAGGCATGTGCTAAGGACATGTATGCATGCCCAAAAGTAATGGTCATTATCTAAACCTACACCCAGTAAATATAAGATATGTCAGTTGCATTGCTTGCTGTAAGCACATGCGTGGGCACCTTACTGGTGCTTCAAATAGTGATTACAGAGCATCGTGCATAAAGGTATCTACTCGAAGATTTATGATTTCTTATTTTTCCATACTCCACTAGGAACATAAAGATCTTTGCCTGGCTGCTACAAAGAATCTGAACTTCTCAGGCTCTTCTATAGAAGAAACCCTCTGAAGCTTCCTCAGTGTAATCATTTTGCAAGCATTTTGTATTCAACTGAATAGGTTACTTGTAGCTAATTAAATGTAATTTCACACATACTGTTTAGCAATTAGCGTGACTCATACTTATGATGTTTTTGAACCAAAAGGCCTTCGAACACATAAATAACACAGTCTAATACACGCTTGGGTAAATGCATGGGGCACGTGCAATCAGCACCCCACTTATTTCTGGTACCTGACTCTGTCAATATTTGTTTCCAACGTTTACCTGTACCTTTGGACACCACATTATCATGAACCAATAACACATTACTTGGTTCATCATGAACAGACATATTCACACCAACATTACACCTCTCAATGATGCAAATGTACTCCACTCCCCTTTTTCCAGCATTTGTTAGGGCAGAGTCTGCACAGGGTACACACAGCAGATGGCGGCTATAACCGACATGATTCTCACAGGATGCCACATACCCTGGTGTCACCCACTCAGCAGGCAGCTGTCCTACCACCTGACCTTTTCTAATATTACCTGCATTTCTATCCAAAACTTGAACAGACGAGCTCTCGTCTGATCCACATACAGCTTTTACCACAATTCTTATCCATTCCCCTGTTTCAGGGACCCTATCCGGTTTGTCACAAAAAAACCTATTGTTGAACTGGTGTCCCCAGTCTCTTTAATCGCATTCGTCTGAGCCCTGGTCTGGATCTCTGCTGTTTTCTGGTCCACACTCGGTCCTTCCAGCTCATGAGATTTGGCCACTGGTGCAGTATACGCGCCCTTCACCGACAACTGACCAGCACCACCCTGGACCATAGCAGCAGAAATGCTTCCCACCTGGCTGTTAGGAGGTGAAACCTTGGACACATTTTTCTTTTCTCCAAAGCCTCTCCCATAAACCATATCTTCAGGAAGCAACCCAGCAGCATACCAAGAGGTAACATTTAACAAAAGTTATACATTTAGAAATAAACTTTTCATGGTGCTGTACATCCTGCCACTCAGTGCTACCACCTAGTGGTACTCCGCAGTACCAGACCGTCAGACTGTGGAGGAAACACCCCAGTATAGATTGGCTGTTCCTCCCAAAGTTCATGCATCTCCTTTAATACTTTTGTTATGAACCAGACCCTTGATTCCAGACCCAAGTCCCTCCTGGGGAATTCCATGACACTGGGAATGCAGAAAGACTCCCTTACTGAGACTTGAGAAGTTGCAAAGGTTAACAGAACCTCCTCCTAGCTGGAGGTTACCACAGCCTGGTGCTCTACCAGAACCCTGCCAGGTGCTGGACTCATATCCAACTTCCCAGGTTCAGCATCAGTGAACTGCTCCAGATCATTACCAGTGACATTGTCACTTTGACTCTCCATGCCAACATAACTTTTGTGGGTCACAGACAAAGTCCCTGCTTTGTGCTCGCCCTTATCTGGCCCTTCTATCTTGTGAGCAATATCACAAGATAGAAGGGCTACAATTCCCATTTATCCAAAAGAGCATTTGTAAAGGTCAGATACTGATGATGGATGAGAAGATTTTAGTCACAATGGGCATTCCAATTCATCCAAAACCTGTTTATTAGGGCTGCAGTCTACTGTGCAAGCCACTCAAGTTCCATCACATCAAATTCATCATACCATGTCTTTTTTAACCTGACTAAATAGTCACAGTTGTATTGGAGCAGAAAATGCCTTTTCCTGCACTGTTAGAATAACACAACTATCTTTGTATGCTGTAGCATTACTGGAACTCCTCGCTGAAGTACCTGAACTGAAAAATGATTTTTTTGGTGACATCCACCTAATTGTGTTCTTATAGTGAAAATGTAACAGTCAGGTGTCCGAAAAACTTTTGGCTATGTAATGTATTTACTGCCCTGTACAGAATGCTATAGAAATTTGAGAAAAATTGCATTTTTGTAAAATCCATTTCTCTGAGTTCATTGATGGACATTGCACTCCATAAATCATAACTACTGGGTTATATTGCCTCCTCCAGGAGTAGGACTATGCAGACACAAAAACACCTGACTACGCCCATGAGCTGGTATATAACCCCTCTCTCTGCTCTAGGTAATCAGTTTAGTAGCAAGCAGTATTAGAAGTATCAGAACTCCATAGAGGGGTGGCTGCTGTGTCCTTCAATGAACTTAGAGAAATGGATTTTATGGTAAGTACAAAAATCCCATTTTCTCTTTCGTTCATCGACCGACACAGCACTCCATAAATCATAACTACTGGGACGTCCAAAAGCAGTGGCAAAAATAAAAATGAGGGGTGGAGAAAATAACCCAAGGCTAAACATAAGAGCCCTTAACCTGGACACAGGAGCCTTAATCGGGTCACAGGAGCACCATCTTAAAAAAAAAGTTTAAAGAAAAACACCCCTCAAGAGGGAACAGCCCCTCTTACACAGCAGCCTGAAAAACTGTGTGGCTAAAAGAAGCATCTGCAGATGCCAAAGTATCTACCTTATAGTATTTTGAGAAGGTAAGCACCAACGACCAAGTGGCCGCCTTGCAAACTTGCGATATTTGTGCCTGATGACGGAAGGTCCAAGAAGCACTTAGCGCTTGAGTAGAATGCGCCGTGACAGGGAAAGATGAAACCTGACCTTTAATGGAATAGGCCTGAGTCTGATCCATCTGGAGATGGTAGCCAAAAAAGCAGCCTGCCCTTTCCTTGGTCCATCCGTAACCACAAAAAGCGAGTCTGACCTCCAAAAGGACTCAGTAGCTGTCAGATACACCCGAATCACATGAACCACATCCAAGGTATGCAAAGCAAATTCCCTGGGATGAGTCCGCTTGGGACAAAAGGAAGGCAACACAATGTCTTCATTCAAATGGAAGTCAGAAACAACTTTGGGCAGGAATGATGGACAGGGACGAAGAACCACTTTATCCCTATGGAACACTAAATAGGGACTGCGACAGGATAATGCCACCAATTCAGATACCCGGCGGGTCGAGGTAATAGCCACCAAGAATGTCACCTTCTAGGATAAGGTAGGTAAGGGAATCTCCCGATCATTCTCAAATGGGGGTTTCTGGAGAACCAAAAGTACTAAATTGAAATCCCATGGCGGCAAAAGAGACTGTACAGGTGGAGGTACGAACTAAAAAGTACGTGGCTAGGGGTCACTGAAAGACGATTACCAGGGCAGACACCTTTCCCTTGATGGTACTCAAGGCCAACTTCTGATCAATGCCCTGTTTGAAGAAAAGTTATGATCCGAGCCACAGAAAAGGATTGAGGATGAGCACCAATCGACTCACACCAAGAAATGTATGCTTTCCACATACGATAGGATATCTTGCTGGAAGACGACTTCCTTGGCTTCACCATAGTAAGGATCACTGATCCAGACAGACCTCTATCCCTCAGTACCTGGCTTTCAATAGCTAAGCCATTAAATCCAGAGACTGTAAAGATCAGCCCTTGAGACAACTGGTCTTCTCTGAGAGGAAGCCCCCCAAGGGATGTTTATGGCCACCAGACTGATTGGAAGATCCTCACCCTTGATTCCTCGCAGGAATTGTGGAAAAAGCCTGAGCCGAGGATGATACTGGCCTTACCGTGGACCTTGGATGGCTTCGGCGTCTGCCAGAGGAACCTGTAATCTGGCCACGAACCTCAGTATCCTACTATGGAGCCAAACCTGCTAAAGGAGCTGCATGTAGGAATATGCAAACAGAACTGTCTTGAAGGTGGATACCACCAGACTCAGAACCTGTATGCAAAATAGGAGAGAGAACTACCTGTTTGACAGCAGTCGGGGAATCAGGGCCTGTGGTTTCTAAAAAGGACCACCCTGGTCAGAATTAGAATCAGACCTAGGTAAATCAATTCCCTGGACAGGGATAAGGGGGACCTTAGGTAGTTCGGACATCACCTGAACCTTTGCAGGAATTAAATCTGCACAAGGAGACCCAGGACCTAAAAAACCTGAAAAGGACAAGCTTTGTCCCCCTTTCTGGGTACCCCCAAAATAATTAGTTCATGGATCCCCTTGACGCTCAAGAAGGAGGTCCAGGAGGTCGGAAAACAGCGAACATGTCCCCCATCCCCAATAATGGGTGAGGGCAGACTTCATGCTGAAGGGGTCTTGTCTGCGGGTCCGGAGAAGCTAGCTCTAGGCTTAACAGACCAAAGATGCTTGGAACCTCCTGGGCAAGATTTGAAAGATCTTTTTCCCTTATTCTCCGTCCCAGAAGCACAAAATAATTTTCTATGTGCTGAGAAGGAGGGCCCCCTGTCTGCAATGAGGCTCCTTCCCTTTCCTAGACTTTGGCAGGAAGGTACTCTTCCCCCCCATGATACCCTTAATGATGTCATCCAGGGTAGCCCCAAACAGGCAATCACCTTGAAAGGGCAGATCAATGAGAGCTTTTTTAGAGGCTTGGTCTGCGGACTAATTCTCAAGCCACAGCACATGCCTAATCACCACCGCTGAAACAGAAAGTTTGGACAGCACAGGAGCTGTACCCAAAACTGCATCACAAATAACTGCAGCCCATGGACCTACTAGCCTGCTAAATCAACATAAGCAGTGAGGACCTGCTCACCCCCCGGGCCCTGGCGCAAAAGATTGGCCCATTCAGATAGGGTCTGAGACACCAGGGCTGAGGCAAAGACTGGCAGCAATGTGAAACCAGCAATAGTACACATGCTGCGTGCCACAGCCTCCACTTTCCTGTCAGCCGGGTCCTTAAAGGACAGGGATTCCTCTACGGGGATCATGGTAGCTTTCTTCAACCTGGAATTAGGAGGGCCTATCACTGGTGTACTAGTCCACTTTTAATAGTGACTTCTCAAAGGATAACGTACAGTAAAATGTTTGGGGACCACAAAGGTTGCTCCCATTCCTTACAGGAAAACCTGTCAAAATAAGGCACATACAGTAAGGAAACACCTTAAGAGTGTGAGGTGACTTATGCGTATCAAACGACACAACCACGTCCGTGGCTACATCAGCCCCATCTTCCATTTTTAAAGTCTCACGCACTGCAGTGATAAGTGCCTCTACCAGCGTTTTTTTGATTTGCTGCTGCGATCATGGAGGAATCATCCTCACTATCGGATGGATCTGGGGGTGTGATATTACGCCCCCCTGGATGAGCCGTGTCCACTGCAGCATCAGGCTCAGAATCAGATGTGACAGACTGAAAAGGAAAAGGCGGGGGACACTTCCTCCTGGGCCTTTGCCCACACGCCACTTCCACCCAAGGTACTTAGGACTGCAGGACCGCCGTCAATGCAATAATGGAAAGCTGGGGTTCCAAGGGACCTGCCACCTCCATGAGGGGGTCAGTGGGGGAGATGTGAGCCTCAGGCTCCATAAGGAAAGGAAGACCTTGCATTACAAAAACAATCTTTTAGCACCACTAAAGGATCCCCCCAAGGCTCAGGGTACCTATCAGCAGAGAGAGAGTTAACAGGGACCCCCAAGGAGAATTCGGACCCAGAATCACCATGGATGCCATCTCTGTTCATATGTCCCGGGCACAGGAACAGGAAACTGAAGAGGAAGAGGAGGAGGCACTTCGGCATCCCCTTGAGGCTTTGGTCATCTCCAGTGTCTCCCGGACTAAGGGAAAATGGCCCCCATGACATCATCGGGCTACACAAACATGGCCACCAGCTGGAGACCAGCCAGACTAAGGAAAAATGGCCGCCATCAGCTACAGATGCTATAGCATGCTGCCAGGATCTTTCCTGCGCCCTCTGCAACGCTGCACTCTCTGTAAGGGGACCCCCCCGAAGGTAGGACACACGTTAGGGGAGACTCTGCTGCCCACTCAGCACCAGTTTTTGCACTGAGACCCCTCTGTACTATACCCACACTGCAAACAATAGGGCATGCATCTAGGAGTCTCCTAAACTGGAACCCCTCCAGACTACAGTGCAGGGCATACACTATCCCAGGACCCTTATAAGTTGGGATAGCGGGTGATACCCCAGGGGTCTTCACTGCATCTTCTGCCCTGGGACCCCCCACCAGACTCCAGATCCAGACAGGGGGGAAAGGGAGTGGGGGAAGCCCAGCTCACTGAGGGATTTAAGGATGGGAGGCAGGGAGCCTGCAGGCAGGTCCAACTTACCCTTCCATGGTGCGGGTAACGCTCAAGACAGAATCCTCACCACCAAAGTAGGGGAGCTGTTGGCTAAGGGACCTCTGCGACTCAGACCCATGCCCAGTCGTATGCGACCCTGCGAGAAGTTTACCTCGCTAGCCAGCCTCTTTCCGTGAGCGAAGCTGCGGTCTGCACGCGCTTGCTAACTGAGCAGGGGGGGGAACCACTGGATCTAGATTTTCCAGCCTGTTGCCCAGTCCGGCAGTTGTTTTTTCTTCTGCCTAGTCCTACTCCTGCATGAGGCACTATAACCCAGTAGTTATGATCTATGGAGCACTGTGTCCGTCAATGAACTAAAGAGAAAAAATGTTTTCATCTAGTTTCTATAGGACAACCCTAGTCATGTGACTTCTAATTTACAAGTGAAGTGGTTTATTCCAAAGAAATGGCTCATTGTCTTCAGTTTATCAGCATATCTGAAGTTACTTAGAATATGCTACAACACATACAACCTGCTGTACAGATGACCAAAACTGAAACTGCTAGGTAATAGAACTAATTGTAAACCATTGACATAACCTGCTTCCACATCAGAAAAATCAGCTCAAGTTCTGCTTACTCACTCCATATAGTTATGAGTCACTAATGTTCGGAGTTAGAGTGAATGTAGTCACTTGTACTACTCCGCCAAAGGAAAGGGAGAGGTTTCCCAATGAAAGGACAGGTTCCTGTGTGTTTCCTATCTCCAGCCTGTCCTATAGATAAGCCAATGGGATAGCCGCCATTCCACATTTATTTTAAGGACTTTTATGTCATAAATTGAAGAAATTCAATGCACAGCAAAAAGTAGCCAGCATCTCAATTTTAATTACTGCAGGAACAATACCTTCCCTACAAGTCTACAACACAAGTACCCTTAAAGGAGATCAACTGTCCTTCTAAAGCGATTGTTTTGCAATTTTCCCTAAAATATAAAATGTCATACTTACCTGCTTTGTGCAATAATATTGCACAGAGTGGTCGCTTACCTCTTTTTTGGCAGTCCCCTGCCAGCACTATCCACTCCTTCTTCCAAGTACCCCCTTAGCAAGCCAGGTGCTAAGGGGGAACCCGTGCTGGGGCGCTCATGAAACGGTGCCAGCAAGCCACTCCCCTGTTCCCTCCTTACAGGAGTTTGACTGACAGCAGCAGGACCATATGGCTCATGCTGCTCTCAGTGTCTCCTGTGAGACCAGTAAGAGAGGAGTGGAGCTGCAGCTGGGACAATGCTGGAAGGTGTCAGGTAAATGTTTAGTGTTTGGGGGGATAGTTAAAGGGGTGTTTATTTACCATAACAGAGTGAATGCATTAAGGTAAAAAAAACAAAAAAACATTTAGAGTTTAGAACTACTGTAAGGATTTTCTTCTCCCCAGAGAAACTCTTAATTAATTCTGAGGTCACAGGGAACACCTTCCAAAAAATTACTCTATATATACACATTGCGGTACAGTTAGCATAATGAGTTATAGAAAATTTTAAAGAAAAGAATAAAGAAAATGATAAAACTAGAGCTCATGACACCTACAGTAGATCATTTTACACAACACTCCCCTATTCCATACAGTAATAATCATCAAATAAAATGACTATAAATGGCCACAAGAGAGACACAAACTGTGAAAATTGTAGCTTCCCCTACACTAGCTGTCAGTGGAAAAAAGGGCTCATTCATTAAGGGTCAAAGGAAAAATGCACCCTCACATTTGTAGTCAGTGGAGGAAACCCCCTTTAAATTGGTGATGGGTGTAGAAGTGACCGCTTACATTGGTTGTAATTGGAGAATTGCCCCCTTACATTGGTGGTAATTGTAGGTGGGAGATCAATCTGCTCAATAAATCCCTAGATCCCCTTGTGTCATGGGCCTGGCAATGGACCATTAAGGCTCAAGCATTATGGCATGGAAAGAGGTCACAAACATCCCCATTGATAGAAGCAATGGGTATTCCCATGTGGTGTTCCCATCTATTTACTATGGTGACCAATGTATTTGATCTAAAACTTGAACATTTTAACAGGAAATCTTCCAGAGAAGGCAAGTTCCAGTGACAATTGTTCCTTATTTTTGGAAATATCTTCTCTCAAATTATGTTGTTTCTCCCAAAGGAAAACAGCCAAGGAAAAAAAAAACATTTTTTCAGTGACTTTAACAATTCCAGACTCTATCCAAAGCGGAAAAAAAAGTTTTAGCTTTGTATATATTTTAAACAGTTGAAATGTTATTACGATCAGATAAGTAGTAATGCTACAAGATTTTCAATCTTGTCCATCAGGTAGTTTTCAAAAGGCTCCAGGAGTTAGCTTTTCACATAAAAACACCAATTCTTGGGCAGCCAAACAAAGTCCAGGACAACTTTAGGTATGAGTACCCAAGATGACAGCATACCATTTTTCTCCAACTGGCATTGTTATCTGTGGATAACGATGACAACTGATAAAACTTGTAGATGCAACAATATCGGACGTAGCCTACTCACCTCAAAAAGTTGTCAGGGTCATTGTCTTATTGCTGCATTGAGATTAGGCGACCATCAACTCATAAACTGTAAAAATTCATGTAGTTTAAAACTGCAAAAGAGAAAAATGTGATTAAGTCATCAGTTATTTTGGAAATAGATATTACCTGCATATACTGTACACTATGAACTGCAAGTTGCAAAAATTAAAGTGTACAGGTGCATTTAAAAAAATTAGAATATCATCAAAAAGTTTATTTATTTCAGTAATTCCATTCAAAAAGTGAAACTCATATATTATATAGATGCGTTACACAGATTGATATATTTCAAGCATTTCTTTCTTTTATTTTGATGATTATGGCTTACAGCTAGTGAAAACCCAAAATTCAGTATCTCAGAAAATAAGAATATTACATAAAACCAATTAAAAAATAATTTTTAATACAGAAATGTTGTTGGCTTACTAAAAAGTATGTCCATGTACAGTATAGTACGCACTCAATACTTAGTCAGGCTCCTTTTGCATGAATTACTGCATCAATGCGTTGTGGCATTGAAGTGATCAGCCTGTGGCACTGAGGTGTTATGTAAGCCCAGGTTGCTTTGATATGGGCCTTCAGCTTGTCTGCATTGTTGGGTCTAGTGTCTCTCATCTTCCTCTTGACAATACCCCACAGATTTTCTATGGGGTTTAGGTCAGACAAGTTTGCTGGCTAATCAAGCACAGTGATACCATGATCATTAAACCAGGTATTGGCACTTTTGGCAGTGTGGGCAGGTGACAAGTCCTGCTGGAAAATGAAATCAGCATCTCCATAAAGCTGGTCAGCAGAGGGAAGCATGAAGTGCTCTAGAATTTCCTGGTAGAGGACCAACACCAGCAGATGACATGGCTCCCCAAATCATAATTGAATGTGGAAACATCACGCTGGACCTCATGCAACTTGGAAACAAAATAAGGTGAAAGACACACCTTTCTCCTGCGCTCAGAAAACGAGGCTCCCTGACTGCTCTTCCCACAGGACTTTGCAAAAGGTGTCTCAGATGGCTATGGTCTTGCTGCCCTAAAGGACTGGGGCAGTCCAACAGTACTGCAAACAAAAAACAGCGATCCGACCTAGCGCATTATCCTCAATAATGGTTTTATTGTTGTAACATTAAAAAATGGCTACTCACAAACGCAGATGAAATCAATCATATCGGACTCAGAAACTTGAGTGTCAGAAGTAGTCCATAAGAAAGTCCATTGTCCTATTAGGATGACGGCTGACGCGATTCAAAGCCTATGCCTCTTCCTCAGAGCCGTCATCCTAATAGGACAATGGACTTTCGTATGGACTACTTCTGACACTCAAGTTTCTGAGTCCGATATGATTGATTTAATCTGCGTTTGTGAGTAGCCATTTTTATGTTACAACAATAAAACCATTATTGAGGATAATGCGCTGGGTCGGTGCGCCCTTTTTGTGTTTTTTGTTTGCAACTTGGATTCTGGCTCTCCACTCTTCCTCTAGACTCTGGGACCTTGATTTCCAAATGAAATGCAAAATTTACTTTTATACAAAAAGA
Source organism: Pelophylax lessonae (assembly GCF_965119305.1). Taxonomy (NCBI): domain Eukaryota; kingdom Metazoa; phylum Chordata; class Amphibia; order Anura; family Ranidae; genus Pelophylax; species Pelophylax lessonae. The sequence goes on along the minus strand of NC_138775.1, from coordinate 40,715,935 downwards.
CGACTTTGGACCACAGAGCAGCAGTCCAGTCTTTTTTTCTCCTTAGCCTGGGTAAGACGCTTCTGATGCTGTCTCTGGTTCAGGAGTGGCTTGACACAAACTGTGCAACAGTTGTAGCCCATGTCCTGGATACGTCTGTGTGTGGTGGCTCTTGAAGCACTGACAACAGCCCTAGTCCACTCCTTGTGAATCTCTCGCAAATTCTTGAATGGCCTTTGCTTCACAATCCTCTCAGGACTGCGGTTATCCCTGTTGCTTGTGCACCTTTTTTCTACCACACTTTTTCCTTCCACTCAACTTTCCATTAATATGCTTGGATACAGCACTCTGTGAACAGCCAGCTTCTTTAGCAATGACCTTTTGTGACTTACCCTCCTTGTGTCAATGTATCAATGTCTGACTTTTGGACAACTGTCAAGTCAGCAGTCTTCCCAATAAATGTGTAACTGACTGAACTAGACTGAGAGACCATTTAAAGGCCCAGGAAACCTTTACAGGTGTTTTGAGTTAATTAGCTGATTAGAATGTGACACCACGAGTCTACAATATTGAACTATTTCACAATATTCTAATTTTCCTAGATAGTGAATTTTGGGTTTTCACCACCGGTAAGCCATATTCATCAAAATTAAAAGAAAGAAATGCTTGAAATATATCACTCTGTGTGTAATGAATCTATATAATATATGAGTTTCACTTTTTGAATTGAATTACTGAAATAAATTAACTTTTTGATGATATTCAAATTTTTTGAGAGGCACCTGTGTATGTATTGAAAAACTTTTTTTTTTTTTTTTAGTTTTGGATAGACCCTCTGTATTTTGCTTGGTGCACTGAGACAAAGAGTAAAAATCCAAAAGATAACAGTTGTCAACAAAGGTAAATTATCAAATGGGGACAATCCTTCTAGTGACATATGTCTAAGACAGGCCCTTACTTTGGTGAGATTTCCTATTATTTCCTTTTGTGTCTCCAGAGCAGGCAGAGAAAGGAACCCTCCTCAGATGGACACAGAGAACAAAAAATAACATTTGGGGCTTTTAAAGCAGACCTCCAGCCTTTCCTTCTGTCTTGCATAGTTGTTCAGGCTCCTTTCCTGCTCACCCTGATTTCACTGCACACTGTGAGCTACTCATAGTGTGCGTTAGAAGTTGCAGCAAGCCACACAGAGCTTGCCTCGTTTTCTAAATGAAGGCCATCCAGCATAATTTAGCCCTTTTCTCCCCTGCTTGATTGCCCTGACCTGCCTCTTTTATTCATTGGACTTTTGTTCTTTCATTGATGGAGGCTTATCATCACATGTGGTGTTACCCAGGGTGGTCTGTATGCAATTACCATCTGCCTAGGAACACTTACCCTTTCAGACAGATATACACCCTTCAAAGGTATTTGATATTTGAAAAACCCTTCTGAAGAGGCAGCCCATTGCTTGCATCAGGGCTCTTGAGAGTTGCACTGAGATAGGGTGCTGTCATGTTTTTAGTATGTTACGTACAGTACCCTGATGACCCCTCCCACCAGTCATGATCTGTCTGCATTGCACAGAGAGACCCTGTGATGACATCATGGTCTGAAATAAGGTGAGTTGTGAAAACAGAAAGGTTTTATTTAAACATTTCACTAGTGTGTTGATGATGGGGAGAATGGATCCAGGGAAGGTAAAACATAAGCTGAATAAACTACACTTTTAACCCTTCCCTATCCAAAAAAAAAACACATACACTGGCTATGCATATACTTTAAACCATTCACCTACTTGCACTGCCATTATTGTTTAAAATGTTGGCATTTCCTGAAGATTTGGGATTCGCCCAAGTGACACAACTCATCAACCACAGGATCACTAGAAAGGGATGAAACCTTTCAGAATCTTTTCCTGCCAGCAAAGGAGAAACCCACCAAGTAAAAGCTTATTCCTTCTCTAGCCCCCTCTAGTAGGACATAGGCTTGACCTTTAACAATGACTCTTTAGTGTGAGGGCCCTAAACTATCAATATACTTTGGTAACTCTACGAAATTGGACAAATGCATTGAAAGATGTATAGTTGGATTTACCCTTTGAGGGTACCTTTTCATCACAGTTTAAAAAGATGATAGGGAGGTAGTTGTCATTCAATAAAGAAAGTTCTGAAAAAACTAGGGCTCATTTAAACTACTGCATTTTAACATATGTGTTGCAATGCACTAAAACGTATCTGTCTAATTTTCCCATAAGTAAACAGTCTGTTTCCATTCTGGACCTGCGGTGATTTTTTAAAAACACATGTATATTTTTTTCAGTAACAATGCATCAAAATGCATGTTACATGCGTTTTGATGCGTTGGCAACAGGTATTAACAAGTTTTGGTCAATTGCTGGTAATGCTATCTACTCCAAATCCTCACTTTAAAAACACATTGGAAACACAAGTCGAAAACGCAAGTTCAAGCAAAAAGGCAGCACACATTGGCATAAAAACATACAAAACATAGAAGAGTGACAGCAGGAAAAAGTGATCCATCAAGTCGGCCCCATTATTATAATTTTTTGCTTTTACTTTTTTGTCTAAGTATAGATATATAGTATGTTTGTCCCAAGCATGTTAATGAACATCAACAGAATGAGAAAAAAAATGTATCAGCTGCATTCCACTCTTAGCGTCCCTTGCCGTATTTATTAGTTGTCAACAAAGTGACTGAATAGGACAATCTCTGCATCTGAGAACCAACCTTACCTGAAGTGTTTCACCACTCCTAGCTTGCTCAAAAGAAAAGTGTAAACTCTTCTTCCCCTATTCTTCCCTACCCTTATCCTAGTTAGCAAGCCAGGAGTGGTGCAGTGTTAATTTCGTCGACTAAAACCGACTAAAACGTTTTCGTCGACTAACACAATTCAGATGACTAAAATACGACTAAAACTAAAATGGCATTTTAGTCTTAAGACTAAAATACGACTAAAACTAAAATTGCATTTTAGTCAAAAGACTATAACTAAAACTAAATCGAAATTTGCTGCCAAAAATTAACACTGGTGCATGCTCAAAGCATAAATAATAACATATTAGATTTTTCACTCCAGGACCAGCAGTAGTATATAATGAGTTTGGAAATTGTAGAGAAATGCTTAAATAATGCATTACAAATTACAATTGAACTACACCCATTTGATTATAGATGACTAAAATGAGTTTTAGTCGACTAAAATGTAGGGCGTTTTAGTCGACTAAAATATACTGGAGTTTTAGTCGACTAAATACGACTAAAACTAAAACACTTGCAGAAGACTAAAATAGGACTAAAACTAAAATGCCATTTTAGTCCTAAGACTAAGACTAAAACTAAATTGAAATTTGCTGCCAAAATTAACACTGGAGTGGTGAAGCTGGTCAAGGAAGGTTAGTTCCCAGGTAGAAAAATAGTTGTATGCAGTCACTAATATGTAATTTATTTATTTATTTATTTATTTTTTAATCCCAGCGCTTAGTGTACTAAATTTTTAGCTGCTGCACCAAAACAATCTGAACACATGTTGTACTATAATGTACAAAATATAAAAAGATGCACTGCCTGTTTAGAAATAAAAAAAAAAAAACATACAGTATGTAAAGTTAATAACATATAATGTACAGAATAATATAAGTGAAAAAGTCCCAAAGTGAGAAATAATTCTTCCGCTGACTGATAAGTCGATCAGTTGCCTATAAAAAAGGTGTTCACATTGCAATAAAATGTGCTCCAAACTCATCCCATCGGTGGGACCAGCACACCTTTTTTTTTTTATTTTGCATTTTTAACTAATAAATGCAGCAAGAGTAGTGTAGCCGATATATTTATTTCTCATATTTCTGATGGGGAGGTAAGAAAGGCTATGATGGCTGGTACTCAAATCGTCCATGTACAGGAGGGATGAGTCTTGAACAGAACTGTGGATTTGGGTATGCTTCTGTTTAAACTCATAATGCATAACACTGCAGCTGCCTAACATTACAAAAAAAATGCATTTCTGAGCTCAGCTCACTACCAAAGAACGCTATTTGGGACTTTTCTGGCATTCCATAATCAAAAAATAATATAACGATAAAATCAATTATATTAATTGTTACAAAAATCCTTAAAATATACACAATAAAAGCATGTAGGCTTACAGTATCACACAGTATCTTACATCACCGTGAATTATATCTCAATTATGCCAAATATCACATAATGTAGTGCTAGATGTAGATTTCCAAAAGCATACAATCTACAGTATGCACGTGGGATGCTCCCAACGTGCTTCAAATGCTTGTTCAGGGGATGGAGATTATTCATATCCATAAAAAATCTGTGCAAATGCATAGATCTGAAAGGACCCTTAGGCATTTATTGAATGCAAAAGATATGCAAAAGTTTTGAGTATATCTGTGTCCCCCGCGCCTGCAGTCTAGATAAGCTGATTTCTTTAGCTCTGCAATAACTTGAGTTTAAATCAACTTTAAACACAGACACCTAAAAAGTGGTCAGATGTGTTATATTGGCCCAGTGCTTTAAAAAGCAAACGCAGGAACTGCAAATTTACGAATCAAGCCGCAATCTCATCAAAAATCCATCTTGCTGAAAATCTGCTTGGCCAGGAACTTTGATTATTTTTCCCAGATGACACTTGAATCTTTTAAGCAAGGGCTTAGAATATTCATTCATACAACATTATTGTAACATGTGGGGCTTATGATCATCCCCAGTGGTATTTGTGCACGTGTGCATTTAATTGTGTTAGCATGCATGTGTAGTTTGGCAAACTTACATTGTGGACATATTTTGGGTTGTTTTCTTGAAATTCATTCAAAAGGCTTAGTTGGGAAATTTACTGTCTTACCAGTACTAAACAGAAATTTACCCTTTGTAGCAAGTGCCCTAAAATCAGACGAGCCTTACTAACCTAAGAACTGTGTATTTGGCAAAATTAAAAGATTTTAATGGCATTTTTTTTTCGGGGGGGGGGGGGGGGGTGGTACGTGTTTATAAATCTATATATTCTATTTTAGATTATGAAGAATGTAATAAGAAGAGATAACTCAGAAACAGAGTCAGAGAGCTCTCACTGTTGGAGAATCAAAGGCATAAAAGAAACAAGGGATTGAATTAGCCCACCAGGCTTCACCTATGACTATCAGCTTTGGGTGGATTTACCCTTGAAAAAATTTAGATACATTTAGATTTAAATATTTTAGAATTTAATAAAATGTACTGTATGTCTGCTGTTCAAAAGTCAATAAGTGACTTCTCCATTTAAAATAAGAAAGCGTTCTTTATTCATAAATCTGTGTTTGTACAACAACAAACAGGCATATAAATTTTGCTGAGTTTCGGATGGTTTAATTGCTCTTGGCAAGGACTGAAAAGAATAGAAAATGATGCATAGGAACTGGGATCTGGGAAGGGCCTGGATGCTTAGACAGTTAATTGAGATTCAACACATTTCCACTTGGGATACTGTCTATGTAAACTCCTGAGCATACATGTCTACACAACACATCGACTCCACCCTGCTGCATTAATAAGGATGAATACAAGTGATTTTAGTATTAAATAATGCCAGTTGTTCTTACTCATGTCTAATAAGTTAACTAGATATTTATCGTTTTTTACTTTTTTTTGTAATTAACTCTACACTCAAAAACAAATTCATGCTTATTTCAGGTTCTTATATAGCGCTGTCAATTTACGCAGCGCTTTACATATACATTGCACATTTACATCAGTCCCTGCCCTCAAGGAGCTTACAATCTAAGGTCCCTAACTCACATTCATACATACATAGTAGGGCCAATTTTATACAGGATCCAATTAACCTACCAGCATGTCTTTGGAGTGTGGGAGGAAACCGGAGTACCCGGAGGAAACCCACATAGGCACAGGGAGAACATGCAAACTCCAGGCAGGTAGTGTCGTGGTTGGGATTTTAACCAGCGACCCTCTTGCTGCTAGGTGAAAGTGCTAACCACTACACCACTGTGCCGCCCAATGCCTATTTACTAAGATCTACTTTTTACTGAGTTCTAATGCGAATTGATCAACGCTGCTCTACCACCTCTCTCCTAGGCAATGTCAACCTAATTTGGGATATCAGCTGGTATGGAGATGACAATAGAAATATATCCAACTCTAAAAAACTATGGGAGCTTAGAAATTTAGGGTTTTACAAATGCCTGTGACCATGTTGGAGAGATGCGTCCTCTCTATTTGTACTGGTGACCATTGTTACTGGGATAGAAAGTGATGAGAAATCACATATTTTTCAGATGTCACTGGAACAGAAAGTATAGTAAAATCTTCCCATGGGGACACCTGTTCCTAAAGACAAGTGTTCAAGATGGAGATTTTCCTCACTTTGGAGAAAAATCCATTTGTCTCCTGTTGGGGAAATAAAGATATCTCCCCAAAGGAAGGAAGATAGACAGCAAGAAAAAAAAAACAGAAATAAATAGAAACAAAGGGTTGGATTTAAATTGTTAGTAGATTAATCAGACTGCAATAAGGTAAAGTAGATCTAGTAAGGCTGCTCTGAACAAAATACATGCCCCCTTTAAGGGATGTCCCTCAAAAAAGGGGCCCAGATTTTAAAGTGTAAAGAGAATTTTTGAATCCTTATGGTTAAAATGACTTCAAAGTGTTGGGAGATGAATGGTAGTAGTTTCTGGTGAAGAGAATTTGACAGGCCACCGTGTCCTACACAAAGTTGACCCAAAAAAGTACCACTCCATTTAACACTAACTGGTTGGGGCACTTCTTTATGTAGACCTCAGCTCCTATTCGATTCAATTTCTAACCCCCCCCCCCCCCCAACTAGTTCTGCTACTAAGTCCTTCTCCGTGATCCAGAATTCGGGTGATGTTATCAACTAGGCTTAAAAATCTTACAGAAACAGTATTGTCTAGCACCCTCTTCTTGGCAGCCACCACTTCTTAAGGCTATTACATACCCTTATTCAGATGTCCTTCACCCAGTCACATGGCGAACAGACTTTTCTTCCTCCTCTTTTTTCCTTCAGCAGTGGGTGATCATGGATGTTTCAGAAAATGCTGCTAAAGTAATTATGTCAGTGCAGCAATTTCTGGTGAGCATAGGTTGGCTGATGACGCACCCTGAGAAGGTTTGTCCATGACAACCTGGAATCATAGAACGTGTCATTCAACCCATAAGTGTACCAGTGCTGAGCAACAAAGGAGGACTTGCATGGCAGCACTAGAGTATGTAGAGGGTGAATATTGACTGCCAATTGGAGGGCTTATTTAAAAAAAAAAATAATAATAATAAATCTGTTGGACACAGGCTTTAATGTTTTTAAAACCTTGTTTCTTAGCATTGCCTATAATAATTCATGTCCATAGGGAAATCTGTATTTACTTACAGATTATGTTTTCTGTTTGCAGTGCTATATTGCAATATACTAAATATCCTTATAGGAGGACTCTAAATTGTTGTTTAATCTACAGGAGGACTAAGAATTTTGGTTTCACCTATAAAAATTCAACTTATCACTGCAGGTAACCATAGAACCTATTCAGAACTCCACAATTTCTCCAAAACTCCACAACTTCTTAGCAGATGGGGCAAAATGGAACCATTCCCCAAATTGTTTTCCTTGAAGCTCAGCCAAAATAAATTTGGCAAAATTTTAACAAGCAACAAAATGTTTTAACAATTAAAGCAATGTTTCCAGTCTTTTCAAGCTGTAATGCTTCTGCAAAGAAAAATACATTTTTTTTTTGCTTTAATAAAAACACCAACCTGTATAAACATGAAACATAAGACTTTACCTAGCACCTTGGATAAACTGTACGCAAAAAATGTAACATCCAAAAATACATTTAAAGAGCTAATTATTATAATAGATGATTGTGAATTAAGATCTTCTGCAGATGTTTGAGCTGGCGTTACAAGCTTTAACTAACAGCAAGTCAAATTTAAGCTTGGGATATTTGATTTAGCGAAGCTGAAAAAAAAAGCCTATATATTTATATATTTTTGTTGGGTGCAACAGGCATATTTTTCCATGCCAGGCAAAGAATTATGGGCCGCATCTGTTAGCCATTCCTTCATAAATAAGATTTTTGTTCATAGCTCGAGATTTTATTGCCCCACAAGTAAAAATAAAATAAAAAAATAAAGACCTAGCACAAACATTAGCCAGTAAGAGTCACTTAGGGGAGTAGGGCATTAAGCGGTAGCAGCGGGAAGGAAAGGACAGCTAAGATTTAGCAAATATTTCACAATTCGTCATCAGAGAAAGGTAAAGGAGAGGCAGAATTCAGAAACCTTCCATTTAGGTTCATAAATCTCAATACAGTCTCTGATCTTTTTTTTTTTTTTTTTTTTTTTACAGAATTAGTAATTAAAAAATATATTTCCTCCAAATTAAAAGGAAACTATAATTCTTTTCATTTCACTTTTTTTTTTCGTTATAGATCATCTAGATGCAGAGATGTATAGTAACTAAGTAGAACTACTTCACTACTGTACTTAAGTACCGAAAGGCGGTATCTGTACTTTCCTAGAGTAGAATTTTTTTCTCCTACTTCCACTTTTACTTCACTACATTTTTTCAATGATTTCAATACTTCTACTCCGATATTTTTTTTTGTGCTGCATAGTTACTCAATTATAAAAATTACCACTGCCAGAACAGTAGATGGCAGGTTTCATGAAGCTCAAAACATGTGTATTATCTGCGCATACGAAAATAAATGCTACTGTATGTATAAATAAAAGCTGCATTTGAAATAATAAAAAACAATATGATGTTCAAACTTTTGACTTCTTTCTATAATAACTACATAACACAGTACTTGTACTTTTACTTTCAGTACTTGAGTAGCAATTTTTTTCAAAACAACTGGTACTTTTACTTTTACTTTCAGTACTTGAGTAGCAAAATTTTTTAAAAAACTACTTGCAATACTTAAGTACAAAAAATGTTGAATACTTTAGTACTTCTACTCAAGTCACTTTTTGATCGAGCACTTCCACTTCTACTCAAGTCACTTTTTGATCGAGCACTTGTACTTTTACTCAAGTATGGGTTTTGAGTACTTTATACAACTCTGTCTAGATGTCATGAACCTTGTAAGGTCTTAATAACCTATTGCCATGTAAAATTGGTAAATTAACAAATACATGAGAGATGCTATACTGGTGTATTAGATAAGCAATTTCTACTTTCTGCGCAGTAGTGCTGCACGTACCTTACTTAGCCTTCTCAACACTATATTACAAAGAAAGCCTTTAAAGGGTAACTCCAAAAACAAAAATTACAAAGAAAAATAATATAGCATATACAATTGCTAAACAAGTCATATTGTATTTGAATGTTATTAAAAATTATCTTTCCCTTTCAATCTGAAGCGATGTAAATGTCTGCAAAAAATGCAATGAAATATGGCAACATGGATGGTGTACAGAAGCCCCCCCCCCCCCAAATGTAATTTCGTCCTGTGACAAAAGTCAGATTTTGAGCATCCCCCGCAACATTTTTTCATTTGTGGCGGGATACTGCCAAAAGGAAATCAATTCTAAAGGGATGCAGACACTTTCCTCATTAGATCCCTGCATATGCAGCAGCTGATTGATAATTATAAAATCACTCCTATTCGCATTCACTTTGCCCATGGACACAGACAAACATCTATTTCTACAGAATAGCAAAAGGTAGGAATCAGCAACAAAATGCGTTAAAATCCAAAGTGGAAATACTCTTTAAATAACGTTGAGGTCTCAGGGAATCCCTGCAAATAATTACTATATCTACAGCTTATGGTACATTAGTGGGAAGAGTAAACTGAGATGTAAGAATAAATAAAATAATAAGTAATATGGTGTATGTAGCATATTGCCTTGTGACCTCACAGTGGTTATCATTGGAGAAATGCCCTCCTACATTGGTGGTCAGTGTAATACCCTCTTACAATGGATGCTCAGTGGAGAAAGCTCCCCATAGATTTAGTAGTCAGTAGGAGACCACTACGTACGGTGTATGTGTGGCAGTTTTTGCCTTGGTAATAACTCGACCATACCTGTAATTAAAGGGTATGTAACTCCTAACAAATACCTTCTCTTACTTCTCTCCATTTAGGCTGTTAAATATACAGTTGAAAGCTTATTGTTATATCTATTTACTAAATTAAAATATATAACGTCCTCCGCTCCGTGGCTGTGCTGACTGTTATCAGTTATCAAGGAGACTATTGTCACCCTTGGATATGAAGTGTGTTACTGGCAGAATCATCAGGTTAAAATAAAGGAAACAATATTGAAAAAAAGAAAACCAATGCAGCCACCACATCTAAGGACTGCTAAGCTGCATATTGCTTTTATATTAGGATTCCTCACTCCTTTAGACTGTTAATGTGCATTTTGTTTCGGCGATGAACTTCATCAGGGCAGCCAAACACATTTTAATTGGTTCTTTTTGTGCACCACAACACACATATCTATGCATTGTAGTGTGTTGAATGTCAGATACAATACACACGTACTGTGCATTCTAGTGTGAACATGTTAACTTACATAAACTTGCGCTCATGTAATGGGAGCCTATACCCCACTTTTCCCTGCACAGTTGTTTTGTTTAAAAAATGCCTTCTTAGCTTGCTAAAGAGTAGCTCCACTTTTGCTGAGAAAAAAACAATCACCTCTGGTTGATCTCTGTACATTGCAAGGATTTTAACAAACTTTGTTGCAGATTCCTAACTTTTGTTAATCTGAATAAATCCCTGTGTGTTTATCTGTGTCCATGACGTAAGCAAATCTAATGGGGGTGATTTCATAACAATCAGCCAGCTGTTGCATCTGCAGGGCTCTAGTGAGGAAAATTGCAGGGTCTGCATCCCTTTAGACGTAATTTCCTATTGGGAGTATCTCACCAAAAATGACATTTGTGTTGCAGCGGATGCCTGATATCTGACTTGTATCTTAGTGCCGACTCCTGGGAAAATCAGTGGGCCAATCACACAAGCAGGAAATTAGGTTTCTGGGGTGTGGTCAGTATACATTCTGTGTACAGAACACCTCCAGGTAGCCATATTGCATTGCATTTTACAGAAAATTACAGTGCTGCAGATTGAAAAAGAAAGGTAATTTTTAATAACATTCAATGACAATATCACTTAAGTTGCAATTGTATATGCTATAAATATATATATTTTTTTTTGTTTGCAATTTTTTTCCCACAAAAGTGGAGTTACCCTTTGAATTTAATTTTTTTTTTCTAAAAATATTCCTGCATAAAAACACATTGCAGGCACTCTTTTCTTCTCCTTTTCTTTGTAATAAACATCAGACTACATATATTTGCACTTTATTGCAGATACAAGCATAAGTACCCTGCATCGAGTGGAAAGAACCCACAAAACGTGTACAGCCCTTTTCGATGCTACGCCATTACTACCATCTGACCAATTACTCGCTTTTACGGTCAATGTATTTTTATAGAGAGGTCTAAGTCACCAATTAACACCACCCACGCCATGGTGGTGTGGCAATATGTCTGGGTATATATATGTGCTATGTGTTATTAATGAGCAATACTATTTATTCATTGTATTTTGTTACAACTCAATATGTGTATATGTATTAATAAACATGATATTATACATTGATTTTCTTCCCCTTATAGCTGGGTGCTTCATTTAAAGTCCCAGACCTCCCTCCTCTTTCATCCCAGATGCGTTCGCAAAACACCTTCTGGGTCCTGACCCAACCCTAATATATAACATTCAGTATCACATCACATATAAACAAATATTGAGCAGTGCAGATGTTTATAACACAAACGCTCAAGCAGGGCTGAAACACGTCATTTCTAGAAGTTACTTCTCAATGTTGGTTAATTGGTTAACGCCTCAGTGGGAAACACTGTCACACAGAATAGATATGATGAAAAAAAAAAGTGATCCATCGAGTCAGCTCCTTTTTTTAAACATATGCGTTTAACCTTAGACCTGCTGTATGTTAATCCCAAACATTGTTAAACCAGTTGCGGACACAGGACATGCTATGTATGCCCAAAAAATATGATCAAATTACACATATTTTTACATTGGATAAATTATGTTTAGAAACACATTTCAGAGATAAAATATGCATATAACAGTATTTAAATAAAGTGCCGCACTAACAAAAATAAAAATCGTAAAAACTTGTGATACAACAATTTAAAAAGTTCATAGAGTTCCTCGAATGTGCAAAGAAAAATTATTAGTCCCTCAAAACCAGTGAAGTCTGTGATCCCATCATCACCTCTTAAGATGAGGTCCACCCCAAGAAATAGTAAGATATGCGCTTTCCAGAATATGAAAGCCTTCTAATTTAAGAAAGGTCAATTGGGCAGGTAACAAATAGTCATCTGGGGCATCCACAGGCATGAGCGATACACTATATACTCCAAGCCATTTTCCCAGGCATCAACAAGGCCATGAAAGAAATATAGGAATCTGGTAGTGTAAAACCCTTAAAAATGTTTATTTCCTATATATAAAATATCACTCACATAGATAAAACTAGATTGCACAATTAACAAGCAAACTTGCCGGCAAGTAAAGATGGCAATTCCCGTCACGCAATGACGCAAGCACGTCGCTCCGCTCTACATGTTTCGTTACCAAGGACTTATTCCGAGGCACCAAGTACTTTTTAAACTGTTGTATCACAAGTTTTTCCTATTTTTTATTTTTCTTAGCCCAGCACTTTATTAAAATTTTATATTTACCATGAATAATATCTCATAGTGTACTTACAGCTTTTTTTGGTTGTCAGGTGTTACAGAAGTGCCTTTTTCACTTTATGGTCATACATATGACATTATTGTTAGTTTGTTTTAACTCTGTTCCATTCATCTGCATATTATATCAGTTATAGAAGAATTCCAGGATTGGCATCCAATAAGAAAATAGGAGAACATTTTGCATTCATTCAGAAAATGCAAAGCTTTTGTGCTGCTGGCCAACTGTCAGTAATTTCCAGCTTCCAGGGGGATCAGCCAGGTATGGTATATGCATAGTTACATTGGTCCCAGCTGGAACAATGTAACTATGTATAAAATATCTATACCTGGAAATCTTCTCTAAAGTAACCTCACACATATAAAAAGTATATATATATTTTTTATTATTTGCCCCTATTTAAACCCTTAACATGAAGAAGCTCTATACAGTCAGTCAAACAAGACCTGGAGTGGACTGTGGCTCAGACCATGAGCTTCTTATGGCAAACTTCAGGCTTAAATTGAAGAAAGTGGGAAACACCATTAGAAATTTCAGATATGATCTAAATCGGATCCCTTGTGAATACTCAGTGGAGGTAACAAACAGATTTAAGGGATAAGATCGGATAGACAGAGTGCCTGAGGAACTATGGAAGGAAGTGTGCAAAAGTGTACAAGACACAGCAATGAAAACCATCCCAAAGAAGAAGAAATGTAAGAAAGCAAAGTGGCTATCTGATGAGGCCATACAAATAGCTAAACAAAAAAAGAAGGCAAAAGGCAATGGAGAAAGGGGAAAATATACCCAACTGAATGCAGACTTCTAGAGGATAGCAAGAGAAAAATACCTTCTTAAACAATCATTGCAAAGAATTAGACAACAACAGAATGGGAAAGACTAGAGAGCTTTTCAAGAAAATTGGAGATATCAAGGGAAAGTTTTGTGCAAAGATTGGCACTATAATAGACAAAAAAGCCAGGGACCTGACAGAGGCAGAAGAGATAAAGAAAAGATGGCAACAATACATAGAAGAACTATACAAAAAACATCTGAATGTCCCATAAAACCACAATGATGCAGTCACTGACCTTGAACCGGATATCCTGGGGAGTGAAGTCAAGTGGGCCTTAGAAAGCATTGCTAACAACAAAGCTAGTGGAAGTGATGATATCCCAGCTGAGTAATTTAAATTCCTAAAAGACGATGCTGTAAAAGTGCTTCACTCAATATACCAACAAATTTGGAAAACTCAACAATGGCCACAGGACTGGAAGAGGCCCGTTTACATTCCGATACCAAAGAAGGGCAGCACCAAAGAAGGTTCAAACTACTGTATGATCGCACTCATCCCAGACGCTAGCAAGGTTATGCTTAAAATTCTACTAGCTAGGCTTCAGCAGCATGTGAACCAAGACGGACCACAAGTACAAGCTGGATTTTGAAGAGGCAGACGAACTAGAGATCAAATTGCCAACATTTTCTGGGTCATGGAGAATGCAAGGGAGTTCCAAAATAAAGCCTATTTCTGCTTTATTGACTACAGTAAAGCCTTTGATTGTGTGGATCACAACAAGATGTGGCAAATACTTAAAAAAAATGGAATACCAGACCACCTCACCTGTCTTCCATAAAAACCTGTATGCAAGTCAAGAAGCAACAGAACAGGACATGGAACAAATGACTGGTTCAAAATTGAGAAAGGAGTGTGGCAAGGATGTATATGGTCACCCTACTTATTTAACCTATATGCAGAGTACATCATGCAAAATGTCAGGATCGACGAATCAAGCCGGAATTAAGATCACAGGGAGAAATATGAACAACCTGAGATATGCAGACTATACCACTCTAATGGCAGAAAGTGAAGAAGAACTAAGGCTAAGTTCACATGTAGGCATTTTGGGGCGTTTTTCTGCTCTAGGATCAGCTCAAAAAACGCCCAACAAAACAAATCCTATTCATTTGAATGGCCCCTGTTCACATCTGAGTGTTTTGACGTTTTAAGCAAAACGCCCAATGCTCAAAAAAGTAAATGAGCTTCTTTTTGGGCAGATTACAGGCATTTTTATTTTTTTTCATTGGTCACTTGTCAACCTAAAAACGCCTGCACAAAAACGCCTGTAAAAACGCCCATAAATACGCCTGAAAAAACGCCTAAAAAACGCCTGTAAATAGCAACGTCAAGATGTGAACGTAGCCTAAAAAGCTGGCCTGAAATTGAACATTAAAAAAACTAAGATCATGGCAACTGGTCCCATCACTCCTTGGCAAATAGAAGGAGAAGTAATGGAAACAGTAAAAGAATTTATGTTCCTATGCTCCAAGATCACAGCAGATGGTGACTGTAGCCATGAAATTGAGAGACGTTTGTTTTTTGGGAGGAAAGCTAGACAACATTATTAAAAACAGAGACATCATCCTACCGACAAAGTGTCGTATAGTCAAAACTATGGTATATCCAGTAGTAACCTTTGGCTGTGAAAGTTGGACCATAAGGAAGACTGAATGCCAAAAAATGTATGCTTTTGAACTAAGGTGTTGGAGAAGACTCTTGAAAGTCCCTTTGATGACAAGACGATCTTGATCTGAAACTTGAATACTTTGGCCACCTAATGCAAAGAGAGGACTCATTGGAAAATACCCTGATGCTGGGAAACATGGAAGGAAAAATGAGAAGAGGGTGACAGAAAAAAAGATGGATAGATAGCATCATCAAAACAATGAACATAAAGTTAAGCAAGCTCTGGGAGGCAGTGGAGGACAGAAAAGCCTGGCGTGCTATGGTTCATGAGGTCACGAAGAGTCGGACACAGCTAAACGACTGAACAAAAACCAACCCTTATTAACGTTTAGGTTACCCTAATCCGCCCTAGCTTACTCTTTCTCACCTTCTCTCCTTAACCATTATTTTCTAGCTGATGTTTCCTTTTATTTATATTTTCTAACCGTTAATATATACACTTTTTTAATTGTATTATTTTTGTTTGTTAATTTCTTTATTGATTATTCTTTTAGAGTAACCATCAGGTTCTTGGTCACGTCCCTGACTAAGGCCTTTCTCCCCTGATTGATCAGTTTGGCCAGGTGGTCCGCACTAGGAAGAGTCCTGGGGGTTCCAAACTTCTTCCATTTACGGATGATGGAGGCCACTGTGCTCATTGGGATCTTTAATGCTGCAGAAATTTTCCCGTACCATTCCCCAGATCTGTGCCTCGATTCAATCCAGTCTCGGAGGTCTACAGACAATTCCTTGGACTTTATGGCTTGGTTTGTGCTCTGACATGCACTGTTAACTGTGGGACCTTATTTAGACAGGTGGGTGCCTTTCCAAATCAAGTCCATAGATTTACCATAGGTGGACTCTAATCAAGTTGTAAAAACATCTCAAGGATGATCAGTGAAAACAGGATGCACCTGAGCTCAATTTTGAGTGTCATGGCAAAGGCTGTGAATACTTATGTACATGTTGGTTTCTCGTTTTTTATTTCGAATACATTTGAAAATATTTAAAAAAAAATGTATTTTGTCAATATGGGGTATTGTTTGTAGAATTTTGAGGAAAATAATGAATTTATTCCATTTTGGAATAAGACTGTAACATAACAAAATATGAGCGCTGTGAATACTTTCCAGGTGCACTGTAAGTACAGTGACATTTGCTTTACAGGGTTAGATAGATTAGGTTTAGAATGTGGCACAGAGCAGGTTTAGCATTAGATAGGTTTTTGCCTAGACCTAGCCTTTAAACCAATTTTATTGCCCTTCTATGGACAAAACCAATGGAAGACTGCACAGCAAAAGCAAAGCCTTTACCATTAGGGCACAAATGCTTGAAAGGAGGTTTTTTTTTTTTGCATCTTTTGTGCCGAACATAGTTTTATCTAGACAGCGATGACATGGAGCATAATTTATATTAACTTATATCATAATAAAAGCCCACTGATCCAGCCTCAAGCATACACAGAATCCAACTGGGAGTTTATTCAAGTAAAACATTACATTTCAAATGTCTGCAAAAAAAAAAAAAGTTCCGTACAAGCTTTCAGGAAAAAGGCAATTTTTCTTTTTTTTTTTTGAAAGCAGTCCAATCTGCTTACAGAGTGAACATGGAAAATTGTAACTGCGACGGCTTATGATGTGGTGAGCTTTATCCCTTCAGATTGCCTTAGTTTGTGAGAGAGTGGATTCAACAAGTGGTACAGGAAAAAAAAATTGGGAAGTGCACTGTACATTCCAAGGTTTTATGAATAAGGCCCTATGCAGATCGTACACAGCGACGTGTACTGATCTCCCTGTCTGACAAAGAACGCTGTACGCCATGCCAACGTATATTTTCCTTGTAAATCTGTTCAGCTGTCTTGAAAGCAGCCAAGTTGGGCTCTCTCCGGCCAAATTTCAGAATTTGTATAAATATGTTCATTTGTATGTGTTTTGCTTTCTACACATGCGATCGTTTATCCATCAGCATGGGATATTTGGACATAAAATATAAGTCTTTTTGACATTTGCAAACAGGGTGAAGAGAAATAAGCAAAGATGGGTATTAGGTGTGGTGCCTGTATGCTAAAGGGAAATCCGGGTGTGCCGTCCACAGATGGGGCCCTGAGGGAGGTCTCTGACAAGACAGGCATGCTGTAGAAATAAAATACGTAAGCCAAGCGGGTCTTCTTTAGTAAGGAAAGGACAACCATCACAAAATATGTACAAAGATTTTGTTTTGTGTTGGCTACAAAAAAGCATGCATGCCAACAATGAGCATTGCTGCATATGTAATGTTACTGTTATTTCTGCCTATTGTCCATTCAGGGAAAAGTGAGAGTGCCTCCTGATAGCTCCCCCTCAGCAACTTATACTCATTGAACCACGCTTCTTCATAGCCTCCCTGCCTCATCAGAGCTCTCACATTGAAACAAGGGGTGAACTCCTGCTTGTGACCTTCCCATGTGATAGTGCTCATACCTGAAAGGTCAACTGCCAAGCCTGATAACGTGGAAGGAACAGTGACAACATCAACTCAGATAAGTTCCAATACCTTCCGATACCAGAGCTAAAGCTAGCTATACACTGCTTGAATTTTGGCCAACTACTGCTGAAATTCAAGCTGCAGGTGTCTAGGTGTCCCCTCTACCCATCCTCTGCTCAAAAAAGTAGTATTTTTTTTTTTTTAAGATTTATACTTACCTAGGTGGATGTACCATCTGTCTGATGCTGCATCTGTCCCCCGATACCTCAAACACTGAGAACTGGGCGATCAAACACCGCCAATCGCTCAGTTCTCACAGCTCCATGGGCAGAAAGCTGCAGAATGTCAGTCAGCAGCTCTCTGCTCTGCCCCCCTGCGCTCACTGGAGTGCTAGGCTGTGGAGGGGGTGGGGAGTGGCTTGCTGAGAGGCTAATCCGGATGCAGGTCCAGGTATGTGGGAGGACCTGGACTCTTTTAGTTGCGATCTTGCCCAAGCCTGGACCGGCTCTGTGACGTCAGCCGACAGCAGGCGGGACTCCCACCGCAGTACTCGCTCGGTTGGATACACCAATTTTTAAAAATGGATAAGACGGAACCAAGGGAAGCATGCAAAGCTCAAAAAAGGAGGGTGCAAGGTTGAGAAGGGATGGGAAAGAGAGAAAGAGAAAAAAAAAAGGGGGGGGGGGAGGTGAAGAAACCATGCTGATGAAAGTGTGTTAGCTTAAAGGTCAGGAAAACATCAATCCCTATCACAGATTACCAGCAGGGCCTTGCTCTTATCTGAATTGACAAAGATGTTCCAATATGACCATGTTTTTGTGTATTTCTATCGCCTGTTTTGGGCGGTAAGTACTAAATCCTCCAGTGCATTGATGCTCCCAACTTTGTTGAGCCAAATAACAGTGGAAGGTGGATTGGGATCCTTCCAACGTAATGTAATACAAGCTTTGGCGGAATTAAGCATGTGACGGAGAACTGATTTCTTATAGATCCTAACAGGGATTCGTGAGCAGCTTCCTTAATTTTAACCATTCTCTAGTATTTCCAAATTAAGAAAAAAAGTTTTGGCTTCAAATATCTCCAACAGAGACAAAACCTAAATCTAGTTTTAAGTAGAGCAGGGAATATCTGACAATGTTTTTATTGCTGTTTGTACCTTCCTGCCCTGTGATGATCACCCCCCCCCCCCATTTCTTTACGAGGGTCATGGGGAGGTGAAGTGAGGCACAATCTCGAGTCACAGACAGAAACAAAAACCTGGATAAATGGGGAAAAACATAGTGTGTCAGGTGATCAGCTCAAAAGTCTAATAACCTTTTTTCTTGAGAATAGGTTGACCGTAAATAGGAGTGGTTGCCAACACATTGGTGGCACCAGAAGGAAGTGAAGGAAAGAAATTTACTTTTTCCCACTCTACATGTTATACATTTAAATAATTTATTGATTTTTCAAATGAACACACCACTGGATACGTTTTTTCCTAATATATCTGCCTGGAACTCAGGTTTAGCATATGACATACACATTTTAATGTAAAGCTATCCTTTAACCTCTTACTTTGTCCCTTTTTTTTTTTTAAATAACAGTGTTATTGAAAAATTGTGCGGTTGGTGGAGAAGAAAAAACACAGCATCGTTGAGTAACATATGAACAATTTTACAATGCAGACATTTTGTTCATATAAG
The DNA here is from genome assembly GCF_965119305.1 of Pelophylax lessonae. Lineage (NCBI taxonomy): Eukaryota > Metazoa > Chordata > Amphibia > Anura > Ranidae > Pelophylax > Pelophylax lessonae. The sequence continues at coordinate 40,696,568 of NC_138775.1, read as the reverse complement.
AATAGCAAAATACAACATAACATGAAACATCATGGTAAAGATCTGGTGGGATCAGTTGTGGGCTCAACAAACTGAGATGCGAAACAAAAGAGAAAGAAAAATAAAAAAAACGAAGACAAAAAAGAAATGGGAAAGAAGAGAGGAAGAAGGGAAAAAGAAAAGATAGAGAGAGGAGGGGGGAAGGGCAATTATGAGCATCCAATTTTTCCCGACTTGGGCTGTTAATTTCTCCATTAATTCCACATCTTTGATCCTAGCATAAAAGGTCTTGGGAAGGGGGGGGGGGGCGTTTTTTCCAATGCAATGCTGTAAGGATATGAAGAAGCAGCTTTTCTATGAGGTTTAGGGAGTGGAAGGTTAGCCAAACAAGGGAGACAGAATTTTGGTGACCAAGGGATGGGGAAATCCAAATAGGTCACACAGGGGAACAGGTATTGACTCAGGAGGGCTCTGAGATGGTGATAAAGAGGAGGGAAATTTTCTTTGTATAATGTTGCATAGGTCGGGGTTATGTAAATTCCTAAGTATTTTCGGGCCTTTGTTTTCCAAGAGTAGGAGAAGCAAGGTGACAAGTGCGTAATTTCATCATGAGGAACATTGATAGGTAGAGCCTCTGATTTAGACACATTAATTATATATCCAGAGAGAGCACCATAGCGATCTAACTCAGCATGTAGGTTAGGGAGGGAGGTCCTAGGATGCGTTAAGGTAAGGATGATATCGTCCACAAATTATGAGATTTTGAATTCCCATCCCCAAACCGGTGTACCCCGAATGTTCTGATTATTTCGGATTGACGCTGCCAGAGTTTCAACACATAAGGCAAACAATAAAGAGGAAAGCGGGCACCCCTGACGGGTGCCATTAGCGACAGTAAATGAGGAGGAGAGGGCAAAGGGAGTCTTAATCTGAGAAGTAGGGATACAGTAGAGGTGAGTAAGAGCTCACAGGAACGCACCTCGAAATCCCAGATGGCACAGAGTAGCAAACATAAAGGGCCAGCCTAGGCGATCAAAGGCCTTCTCTGCATCCAAGCTAAGTATCAAAGCTTCCATGCCTTCCCGATTTGCCACATCAATCTGGTCAAAAACTTCCAGGTGTTGTCCCTCGCCTGTCGGAGAGGGACAAAACCCACCTGGTCCTTGTGAATCAAGGATGGAAGATCAGTGTTTAAAGGGAAAGGAGTTTGGTAAAAATCTTCAAGTCTGAGTTCAACAAGGTTATTGGCCTATACAGTAGCTAGCACACAAAGAAGGGTCTTTATCTGGTTGCGGGATCAGGGTAATTGAGGATCTTTGCATGTCTGTGGGAATAGGAGTGTCCTGTAGAAACAAATTGAAGAGGCTACACATGTGTGGAAGGAGTACGGGTAGAAACGTTTTGTAGTATTCATAGGGGAATCCATCAGGGCCGGGGGCCTTACGGGCAGGCAGGGTCTTGACTGCCAAATTGATCTCTTCTGATGTTATAGGCGCATTAAGGGGCGCTAGATCCGAGGCTTTGTCCCTTTTTAACGTCCAAAGATGTCACTTTAAAAATCGTTTTAATTTTACATTTATAAAGGCTTAACTGACCAATTAAGAAAAGTCCTGACGATGTCAGATATAATCATGCAGGAGTATAACACACCAGAGCAGATTGTGAAACCTATTATGTAAAGCAAGTTCCTTAATCTACGGCAGACTCTCTGCACTTTGCAGCGACTAGTCTAGTCATCGAAAAAATGTTTTTTCCTCCCTTGCTTTCTCTCTACAATGGGGACAGCCCCTCCTAATTAGGACATTTTATGTGACTTTTTAGCGTGCACAAAAACAATCTGCCACAAAAGGTAACACAAAAAATGATCAAAATCTGAAGTCGGCGCTATCACTTCAGCGATCAAATGTCTGTGGCAATGTAGAAAAAAAAACTCTATTTATAATGCGGCTCTTTTTCCATATAAAATGTTTGTGAGGTGCAGAGTGAAAACCAGAGGGCTTTTACAGCTGCGACCTGCTTAGATCTCCAATCGTTTATTTTACAAAGTTTATTTCTTTTAAACAGTACAAGTGAGGTTTTTTTTTTCTTCTTTTCCAGATCTTATCCTTTATTGAAATAGCGGCGTCTGGTGTAAATTTTAAGTCCATTAGATGCGAGATTAGCTTCTTGAAGGATAACAAATTTAACATTACCTTTTCTGTGATACTTTCAAGTAACAAACAGACATAGTTACAAGGTGACATGCTAGTGACTGGTTATAAACTTCTAGCCTGCACCCAAAAGACATATAAGCGGGTGTATTGTTTGATTTATACAGTGCTGAGCTATCTGTCATTTTATATGGCGCTATGTATATATTATTAAGCGGGAGATCTTAGCAACAGTACTTGAAAGCCAAACTCCACATTTAAAGCTTACATCCAGGAAAAAGCAAAATACACAGCTAAAACAAACATTTGCGTGAACCCATAAACTTATCAAAAGAGATGTAGTCCCTTTTTCAACAAGCTTGAGATCCAGGTGCCCCAGGGTACAGGATCCCGACCTCCAAAGCATTTAAGCATTGCACCATGCCCAGGACCCACTTCAGTGACAGGACAATGAATGTGTAGCAGCACCTTGATTGGGTCATTCCCCTGCTCTATCTATCAGTAAGCATGTTTTAGTCATAGACAGAATGGAAAGGAAAATTCTGCGCTTGAGTTCTAAGCAAAAAGTTGTAAAAACACCTAACCAGCTGCCACCACCACACCCTGATACAAGGTATATAACAAATAAATGTGTCGCTAATACTAACAAAAATTAATGATAATAGAAAAAATGGGGTGAATTTACTAAAACAGGAGAGTTTCTAAAATCTAGTGCAGTTGTGCATGGTAGCCAATCAGCTTCTAAATTCAGCTTTTTCAATTAAGCTTTGACCAAAAAAAAAAAACTGGAAGCTGATTGGTATCCTTGCAGAGCTGCACCAGATTGTGCACTCTCCAGTTATATTATATCAACCCCAATATGATTGCATGAGTGAACTTAGACATACTTTATGCTGCTGTGCTTTGCCAGAGTGGTCATCATAAACATACCATCAGGTAATCATGTGGGATAATACAAGGCACCACCAGGGGGCATCCAACCAAAGGAAGGTAAATTATTAAAGCGATATTAAATCTAAAAGCAAACATTTATTATATTGCAAATTACCAATTCTTAGATGTGATGGTTGTTTTGTTTCCTTATTTAGGCTTTTTTTCTTCAATTGTTATCCGGTAATTCAGCCAGCAAGTTTGTTGTTTTTTCACAGTACAAACTCTCCAGTAGAATGTATCAGTTTACACAGATGAGACAAACCACTTAACACTGGCAGGGTTGATTAAAATGGCCAGTTTTTATTTATTCATGCAAAACTTTTATCCCAAAAAGGAAAAAGAAAGGTTTGCTGTAACTGATTATAAAGCGTGAGCTGGAGTTTGGCTTAAATTTGATAGTTGATCTAAATCTGCCAATACATTTAACACTACCCTCCCCCCCCCCCCCCCAGAATGACAATGCTGCTGTCTGCTGTGCCTCCTGTGCTCATTTCATTGAGTCGTATCTCACTAATCCTGGAGGTGTGTTACTGGGCAGATCACCAAGTGAAAAAAAAGAGGGAAAAAAAAAGCCAAAGAAAAGAAAACAAATGCAGCCACCACATCTAATGATTGGTAATCTGCAATATATTACTTTTTTCAGTTTTGGGTTTAATACTGCTTTAACTGTAGAGCTCAGCTCCCCAAGCCTCGGACAAACAAGCAAGCAAAGCTGAATTTTCCACAGATCTCCTCCCGGTGTTTGTCCCTCAAGTAACATGTGCTTCCCTTTTGTGCCTTTTCCTTGCATGTAACTTGATGGACAAATACAAGGAGGAGGTCTGTGGAAAATTCCGCTTTGCTTGTGTGTATGGGCAGCTGAGCCCCCCAGGTAACAGCTTACCTTCCTTTGGATAGTCGCCCCTGGTGGTGCCTTGTGTTGTCCCGCAGGATTACCTGTTGATATGGTTATGATGACGACTCTGGCAAATAAATGTATTCTGGACTTCTGGAAGTTGAGCTATTTTCTTGTTTTTTGTGCTACTATACTCACTTCCACTTCAGTGATGCGGTGTCCAAGAGCTCCTGGCTGGCTGTGGACACTTTGACTGGTCTTCTTCCAGGTTCCGGATCCTCAGCCACATTGACTGACCAGGTCAAGATGACATCACTTCTGCATACCCAAGGGAGTTCATTTATTTTGGCAGATGCTGAAATTGTATACTGAGCTGGTAAGAATACTTTAATTCAGAAGAGACATAGTATGTCCTCTTCTGCATTAAAAAGCCTGCCTAACCGCAAACTTTTTTTTATTAAAGTGATATTGAAACTTCAATTTTTTGGGTACTTTCAGCAGCTGATTTATTTACTTACTGAGCATGCAACTTCTTTTCTTTTAATCCTTGCCTATGTCCCTGTTTAACCACTTGCCAACCGTGCTATAGCCAAATAATGGCTACAGTGCGGCCGACTAGTTCTGGAAGGCCATCATATAACGGTCTCCCGTGCTAGCGATTCTCGCATGCCCCTGGGGCGCACATCTGGAGGTGTCCATGATGGCTGGGTCAGTGGAACCTAGCGCATCACGGATCAGGGTAAAGGCCAATCACAGCGGCCCTTTACCATGTGATCGCTCTGTCCAATGACGGAGCATTCACTTGTCAACAAACCAGGATCATGGCCAGTTCAGCTTGCGCTGCTGCCGTGTTTCTCTCTCTTCTCCTCACATGCTGTATCGATGTGAGGAGAGGAGAGAGAAACACCACAGCAGAGTTAGTTGGCACAGTCCTGAGTGCCAATAGCATTCATCAGTGCTCACAGTGCCCCTACAGTGCCACATCAGTGTCCCTACAGTACCACATCAGTGCCAACAGTGCTCATCAGTGCCCCTACTGTGCCACTACATTGTTCATCAGTGAACTATGGTGCCACTTCAGTGCTCTTCAGTGCCCCACATTGCCCATCAGTGAGTGCTTATCAGTGCGCATCAGTGCCCTATGGTACCACTACATTGCTCATCAGTGCCCCACGGTGCCACTACAGTGCTCATCAGTGCCCTACGGTTCCACTACAGTGCTCATCAGTGCCCTACAGTGCCACTACAGTGCTCATCAGTGGCCTACAGTGCACATTAGTGCCCTACAGTGCCCTTCACTGAGCGCTTATCAGTGCACATCAGTGAGTTCTTATCAGTGCCATCAGTAAGTGCTTATCAGTGCTCATCGGTGACCTACAGTGCACATCAGTATCATACAGTGCCATCAGTGAGTGCTCATCAGTGCCACTACAGTGTCCTATTAGTGCTCATTAGTGCCCAATGACGGAGTGCACATCAGTGTCCATCAGTGAGTGCTCATCAGTGCCACCCTGTTTTTACATGTGTAAAAGTTTCACACAGGTGGTATTGCCATACTCAGGAGGAGTAGCAGAATGTATTTTGGGGTGTAATGTTTGCTATGTACATGCTGTGTGTTAAAAATATCTTATAAATGTGTAAAAAAAAAATGCGATTTCATTTTCTTTCCACATTTTCCAAAAACATGTGGGAAAAAATGACATGTTCAAAAGACTCATTATGCCTCCTAGAATATACGTTGCGGTGTTTGCTTTCCAAAATAGAGTCATTTTGTGGGCTTTTCCATTGTCCTGGTGCTCCAGGGCCTTCAAGAGTGCAATAGGTAGCCAAGAAGTTAGATATGTAATTTAAGCTCCTAAAATACCTGGCGGTGCTCCCTGCATGTTGGGCCTCTCAATGTGGCTAGGCTGTGAAAAAGTCCCACACATGTGGTATCGTCATACTTAGGAGGAGTAGTAAAATGTTTTTTGTGAAATCAAAATCCTCATTTTGCAAACAATTGTGGGAAAAAAATTACAACTTCAAAAAACTCATCATACTTGTTAGTGTCTCAAGAAATTAGATAGGTCATCAGTACATCAGGTTTTATCAATTTTCAATGATTGGTACCATAGTTTTTAGACTCTACAACCTTCACAAAGACCAAATAATATACACTGATTTGGGTTATTTTCATCAAAAAAAATGTAGCAGTATAAATTTTGGTCAAAATTTATAAAGAAAAATCACTAATTTGCAAAATTAAAAAAAAAAAACAGAAATGAAGAAAAATGCATTTTTTTTTTTTTACAAAATTTGCGGCCTTTTTTTTTTTTTTTTTTATTTATAGCCCAGCAAAATAAAAAACTCAGTGAAGACTAAATACCACCAAACAAAAGCCCTATTTGTGTGGAAAAAAAGGACAAGAATTTCATAAGGGTATAGTGTTGCATGACTGAGTAGTTGTCATTCAAAGTTTGAGAGTGCTGAAAGCTGAAAATTGACCTGGTTAGGAAGGGGGTAAAAGTGTGCAAAGGAGAAAGGGGTTAACCTGGTGCCATGTCTGCTGCCCATGGTTTCCAGTTTAAGAGTGGCTCCTTCCTCTTGCAGTGTCCTATGGAGCCACCCTTGCATGCAGAATCTAGAGTTGCATTTCCCTACACTGTGTGCACCAACAGAAACAAACAGCCGCAAAGCCTGGGACGGCAGGGCCCTTGCCTGCTCCTCGCTCCTCCTCCCATAGCCCTTATCCATGCTAACAGACTGATTAAAGACTGCACTGTTCACTGTTAAAGCGGAAGTAAACCCATCTATTTAACAGTTTAAAAAAAAGTTAAATTTTTTCAGCACGTCGGGAATGTAACGGTCACCGGTCACATTGGTTGTGCTCTCAACCAAACTGTCAAACTATCCAATGGCTGATGTCATAACTGATCACATGTGCAGTATCATGGCAGTTAAAGATTAAAGAGACAAGGACTCATTGCTCAAGGTGGTGTAATTGCCTGATGACTCACACCGGTGCATGCCCCGGCTCGCCTCCGTGAAAACTTGATAAAGGAATTGGCAGCACTCCAGGTTGAGTCAAAATCCAGATTTATTGACTGGCCATCCAAATTATGACAATCGTGACAAGGTAGACGTGTTTCACACACTGACTGTGTGCTTAATCATTAAGCACACAGTCAGTGTGTGAAACGCGTCTACCTTGTCACGATTGTCATAATTTGGATGGCCAGTCAATAAATCTGGATTTTGACTCAACCTGGAGTGCTGCCAATTCCTTTTCCTTTATCAAGTTAAAGATTAAACAGGGGCCAAGATGGCAGCTTCCTTAGCTGAAAATGATAGGAGGGTTAAGGTCAGGTACTCTGTGCAGGTCAGTGAAGTTCCTCCACCCCAAACTCGCTCATCCATGTCTTTATGGACCTTGCTTTGTGCACTGGTGTCCAGTCATGTTGGAACAGGAAGGGGCCATCCCCGAACTGTTCCCACAAAGTTGGAAGCATGAATTGGTATGTTGACACCTTGGGAGTTCCCTTCACTGGAACTAAGAGGCCAAGCTTAACCACTGAAAAACAACCTCACACCAAAACCCCCTCTCCACCAAATGATTTGGACCAGTGCACAAAGCAAGGTCCATAAAGACATGGATGAGCCAGTTTGGGGTGGAGGAACTTGACTGGCCTGCACAGATTCCTGACCTTAACCTGATAGAACACCTTTGGGATAAATTAAAGCACAGATTGCGAGCCAGGCCTTTTTGCCCAACATCAGTGCATGACCTCACAAATGCGCTTCTGGAAGAATTGTCCAACATTCTCATAGACACACTCTTAAACCTTGTGGACAGCCTTCCCAGAAGAGTTGAAGCTGTTAAAGCTGCAGGGTGGGCCAACGCAATATTAAACCCTATGTACTAAGACTAGGATGTCATCGAAGTTCATGTGTTTGTAAAGGTAGGCGCCACAATACTTTTGACAATATACTTTATATTGACATATATCCCCTATCCTGGTCCCTCTCTGCCGATGGTTCCTGTGCAGAGGACTGCTGATGCAGTTCTGCAACGGTATCCTAAGACCAAAATGTACCTCTGTCTCCTTGAGCTGACATCATCCGCTTTTCTCTCCTGAGAGGACCCTGCCTGGGGCATCCAAGAGGGGAAGGGGGGGGGGGTGTCTATGTCTCAGGGAGTGACATATTCCCCCAAAGAAGGACCCCTCTAGAAAGCAAACAAAGCAGAAGACTCAAGCCGGCTTCAGGTAAGTCAAAAAATGGGATTTAGAAATGTTTTTCTTTCTTACTAACTGGATCATATAGGGTGGGTGTGGAATGAAAAGTTGCCCAGAGTGGGGCTTTAAAAGTTCCACCTTATTTTTTTTTATTTTCTGGGGAGTAAGAAAGTTATCCTTTAAATCAGTTTAAGCTTTGTATGAGTATAGGCCAGCCTTTTCAAAATACCATATGAGATTATTTTTCTCTGAGGACTCAACTTCCTCCTACGAGTAGCTAAATAAACAAGGAGGCTTATGCTAGATACTATTTGGAAAATGTAGCCATCTATACACACGGTTCCGCTTAACACTAACAATGTCTCGCTTTAAGCTGGGAGCCAAGCTTATGACAAAGGCCAGACTCCCAGAGCCAGCGGGGATTTTAAACATATCGCTGCCTTCTCCGGGACAGAAAGTGTGCCGGTCCGACGTTTTTACGGGATATCCCCCCCTCCAAAACATCGCACAACTCTATGCTAAACCTTTACTTTGCTGTCAGCTGGAAGTGATCAATTCCTGAAATCATCACCTGGTATGTGTAGAGTATATATTGTTTATTTGTAGGTGTATTATCCAAGCTGGTGTATATTTTCTCCTGCAGTTCCACCTGTTCCATGCTTCCTCTTAGATACAGTTGCACAAACAGATTTTTCCCCACTTTGTAAAGAAAGTCTAGTTCCAGCCTTTCGATAAGCCAGTTCTTTATTTTGGCATGCTGACTTCAACTTGTTACGCACATTTTCATTTAGTGGCTACAGGCTGCAGAAATGTATTTCCATTCAACAGATCCTCTATGTCTCCACCCAGGGCAAATCACAATAATATACATTAGATGGAAAATCTATCGCATGTTGGAAAGGACAGACGTCATTTGTTTTTCTCTGAAGGATCGCATACTTGGTATAATTTTCACATACAAATTTTGGAGAGAAATAATAGGGTATGTCTGGAAACATAAAGCTCTAGGCTAGATTCACTCTTGAGCTTCTTCAAGCATTTTTGTTGCATTGCGTATGCACATTTTTGCACGTGTTTTAAGGCTTGAGCATCTTAGCCAATGGAAAGCTAGCTACCAGGAGAAGAGGAGGCAAAAAAACATGTGAAAAACATGTTATGCACATTTTACAGGCACTCTTATTGGAGGCTATAGGACCCAAAAACGTGAAACTCTGGCCCACATGTAGCTCATGCACTTTTTGAGCCTCAAGCCATAAGCTTTAAGGCAGACCCTGAATGATGCAATTTTCTTTATTGTTTGATTCTTCCATCAGCACAGTCAGTGTTGATGAGGGGAATCCCTCCCACTGAGCTATTGCGTTCTCCCTGCTGGGAGAACACAGTGATTATTGCTAGTGGCTATAGTTGCTGGCAATAATTGCATGCAAAAATCCAACATGCTGGCCGTACCCAAGTCAGCTGATGGATCTACTTGGCATAAAGATTTTGCACACTTTTGGTGGACTTTAATATTTTGTTATATGATTTTTTTATTATTATTTTTTTTTGATTTGTTTGTTATACACTATATATTAAAGTTTTCAAAATATAGTTTGACAGCGCAATATTTTTTTCAGCTGTCCATCGATGGGTCAGCTTGGATCCCATCAGCCTGCCCATAGATGGTTCAAATTTTGGCCGGCCCCTGCTGAACCGGCCGAGATTCGAACCACCTATGACTGACTTAAGTCAGAGGTCTCCAAAATATGGCTGCAACGATCCAACTGTAGCCCTCTCAATGTTTCAATTTTTACTATAGAGTACCTTTAACCTTTTTGCTTACAGACCTTTTTTTGTTTTTTGTTTTGCTCACACCTTATAAATGCATAACATGAAAATTCACGTGAAAACCCCAAATCCTACATGTTTTATGAAAGCAGAGACTGTAGCACAAATTTCTGGTAGGGGCAAATTTTTATCCTGTACAATATTTGCACACCTGTTTAACAAACCCTATATCTTTAGTAAATACCCACACATACAAACACAATAAAATCTCCTCATGAAATCTTCTATGAATGGAACATGATCTATGAATGGAGGGGGTGAACCTTTCAATCATCCACCCTTCCTCTATTCATAGATCACATTTTATTCATAAAAGCTGCAGTACGGCTTCTATGAATGAAGGAGGTGGGAAGAAAGTGTGGGCACAGTTGTGCACTCTTGATGAGTGGCTGTCACAGGTACCTCAATTCTATTAACTCCTGCCGCATTGGAGATTTGTGGCAGTATTGGGTGGGAAGTTGGTGGTCATCAAAGGAGGAAGATTTCCCTGAAACAGGAGACTGCAGCACAAAAACACATCACACTTATGGTAAACATTTTCCCTTGTGCTGATTTTTAACTAAACTTGTACTTTCTTTTTGTTATTATTTGGTTTAGATTCTGTTCAAAAGATCAAAATTAAAATAACACTAGTAGCATTAGATACATGTAGATTTTCAGTTTATAAGCCTGCCACATACTGTATATACATTAGCAATTCATTAAAATAAATAGAGTATGTTTGGATCAGCTGACTACAAGTTAGATTCATTCAAATAATGAGATTTAAGGACCTCACAGATTTTCCCTTTATGTAATGGTGACAGCCTACATGAAATGAAAAGCGTCTTTCAGGAACCGGGAAACGTAGCAGAAAATTAGATGTGTTATTCTCCATCCCAAAGTAAGAAAAAAAAAATGAACATAATTGGTTACCTCCTTGTTTTAAATTCTTCCCCACATCTCATTGTTGTTACATATTTATCATTTCAATGCTCTTTTATTTGATCTCGATGCCTAACAAGTACTAAATATCTTCACTTCCTTTTCCATTGCATAACTCTTTCGTGATGTTAAACCGCTGACTCGCGGGATGGCTCCATGCTGTTTGAATGATCAAGGCCCGTCACAGAGTGTTTGCATCCCGAACATTAGACTTTGTACATAATTCATTTAATGCACGTTTTTTCAAGTTGTGAAGAATAATTCTGAAACAACGAGGCAAAAGAGGGATCAATCACCCTAAGCCGTTATGGCAGCATGTAGTTCTGAAGATATAGAATGTTAGAAGTCCCCTAGACAATACCATTATGCAAGGCCTCAAATTTGGTGCCCAAATGCAACTGGTTAATGTTGTCATGATACTAATGACACAGGCATTAAAATTAAAGGACCTTTGTGCTTTTCTGGGCAATGGTACAAAAAAAGGATCTACTATGGCCCTTTAACTAGGTCAGATCTAAGGGTATCTGAGTGGCTGGGAGCATTTTTCAAACCTGGAGATGCATACTTCAAGGGTGTGTACTGACATTTCAAGTACATTTCCCGCACTGGGGTTTGCAAGCTAGTAACTTCAGGCTATGGACCTGAAGTTTGGGTGGCAAATTGCTTGTCTGCTTAAAGAGGTTGTAAACTCCGTTAATTTTTTTTTTTTTTTTTTACAAGCTGAAAGATAAACACATAATGAGCTAGTATGCATTGCATACTAGCTCATTATGAAATACTTACCTTAGAACGAGCCCCCGTCTTGCCGTCCGCTCACCTCTATGACGGGCGACATGTCCAGTCGCCCGTCTTCCGGGATCGCGCCATCCGGCCATCTGATTGGCCGGAGCCGGGTGACGTCACTCCCACGCACGCGCGTGGGAGTCGACAGTCACGGCACGGGTCTCTGAAGAAACGGCACCAGCGGCCGTTCCTTCAGAGCGCATGCGCCAGTGACGTCACTGGCTGCATGTAAGGTAAATATCTCCTAAACGGTACATGTTTAGGAGATATTTACAGTACCTATAGGTAACCCTTATTATAGGCTTACCTATAGGTAAAAGTGTCAGAGGAGGGTTTACTTCCTCTTTAAGTTATTTAGCCAACAATGGAGAGGGGAGACATAACCCACCAGATTCCCCAAGGGAACATGGGTAGGTAAAAGCACTAGGGGGAACTTTAAAAAGGTCCCCCAAGAAATACTTAAAACCCAACTGCATTTTGAATTTGAATTCAGCTAAAGACACATCAAAACAAAAGGTGTACAAAAGCCTTACAGGTTTTTTCCTTAGAAAGCAGACACAGCTTGAGTGAAAAAGCCTATCCTTTGCACGTATGCTGCTGAGAAGGACTCTTGCTCTCTCTGTGGAAACAGTAGTCTCTCTACTGAGATCTAAGATGCCCCCTTCTGATACAAATTTCTACCTCTGCAAATCAGCAAAGCTAATGCCCCCTGCTGCTCCGAAAGCTCTAGTTGTGATTTAGCTAAGGACTAGTTGGACCTCCGTAGGAAGACCAATTCTTCCACAAAGGGAACAAGGGTCCTTCCCTGCAGCATGCTAGCAGCTCAGAGTTTTCAATATGCAGTCCTCCCCTAATCACAGAGCTTATCAAATAAACTTTAAATGATCTATGGTCTCGGACAGTTTTCTGTAGCATGTTCGCAGTCGCTAACTATCTCTATTAATATGTACATGGTCTCTGATAATATTCTGTAGAATCACACACAAAGAATCTAATGTCAGCCCAATGGTGGTATCAGGGAACTCACTTGGATGTCCCTACTTCTAGTAAGTTGACCAATGGTCTACAAATTGAAACATTTAAAAGCCATACTGATCTTCCACAGGACAGCGGAAATGTGTTCGAAATTTCAGAATGTTGAGACATTTATGAATATCTTTGACAACACCTCCTTTAAACAATTAGTCCATTCCAGTAAATGTGGTTTCAAATACATGCTCAGACTTAAACAACCCTAAGACAATAATATTGGCTTTGAGTCACTGACCATCCTTTTGAGGGGAGTGAGTGGAAATGGTTTAACAAATTTCTATAAAACCTCTTTAAATCTTTACACCTCCCTTTGAAAATACACTATGACACTAAAACCGTCCATCTTGATACAAAAACACGGGGCAAAATGACAGCTAGTAGTTAAGAATGTAAAAAGGTAAATATTTATAAATTTCCATATTCCTAAAAACACAATGAACATGGATCACAGTATCACCTCCATGTGCCTAGATAGTTCACACTCTTTAGCAAACAGGACAAGAAATGCATCTTAAATCACACTGGCTTCAGAGGATTAGAAACTATTTTTATCTTGTTTGTTTGCCATATTTGTTTATTTAGTTTTTTTCCCCTTTTGTTTTCTCTCTTCTGGGTTATTTATTTGTGCCGCAGAACCATAACCTCCATTGTTTAGGACACAAAGAGGAGGAAAAGAAGATGGGAAACAGAAATTCACAAGATCCAAACAAATGAACGGGCAAACACTGATTTTGATCACAACATAAAACGGGAAGGAAGGGACTTAGTTGTGAATTTCAAAATGAAGAGATTCTTCTTTTCTTCTGTCACGTCAGAAATAGAACATATCAAAATAAACTTTTGGGGCTAAATTTACAGCTTGGGTCATATCTGTGTTTAAAATAGAAGTCTGGTTTGATCCAAATTAAAAGTTCAAGTTGCGAACAGCTTCTGAAAAATTATTGTTTTTTTACACTACATCACTATCATTTCTATATGAACTTGTTGGACTTCAAATTTCAAAACTGTTAGCATTAATATGGAATTGCGCCCCCACTCTTTTGCAACAAGAACAGCCTTCACTTTTTCCATCAGATTTCGGAGAGTGCCCATGAATATTCAGCAAAAAGAGCATTTGTGAGGTCAGACACTGATGTTGGAAGAGGATTTGTGTTGCTTGCAAGGGTCATTCCAATTCAGAGTTGAGGTTAAAGTGGTTGTAAAGGAATTTAAAAAAATAGAATTGCACAGAGTGGCCCAGAACCTCCTCTTCTTGGGTCCCCAGCTGGCGCACCTGCCTCCTCCTCTCTGGCTAGTGCCCCCAATAGGAAGCTGCTTTCCATGGGGGCACTCATGAGTGATCTCTCCTGAGCCCTGCTGTTGCGTTCATTGATACACACAGCGGGACTTAGCCCCACCCCTAGCTCCCTTGTCACTGGATTTAATGGAGAGCAGTGGGAGCCAATGGCTCTCGCTGCCTCAGCAAAGCCTGTGCTCCCCGGAAGTTGGGGGAAAGAAGAGCTGCAGATGTGCCCAGCACTGGATCGAATGAGAATTTAAGTAAGTATGGGGGGTAAAGGGCCAATACTGATGCGTAAGCATTTTTTTCCCTAATGCAAGGAATGCATTCATGTAAAACATGTTTAGGCTTTAGCACCACTTTAAGGCTCTATGAAAGCCACTTGAGTACCTCCATGCTTTGTGCAACAGGCCATACTCATGCTGGAACTATAATAAAGTAATGAAAAAGAAAGAGATAAGGTGCCTGTCCAATGTACTGAAAGCACCTCTACGACCAAAGAAACCTTTACTGTAATCCATATGTTTAAAGCACAATATATGGGGCATTCTCAAAGAGCCTGACCAGTTTTGAGTCTTTAACGTCAGGAACATAAAGTGTTTGCTGCTATTTGAGGCATGTTTCTACCACAATGCATGCACAGAAATGCAGTGTTCCAGAAAACTCTATATATCTGTTGCTTAGAATGAAAATCTGCAGGTCAAAGCACTCAAAAAGCAGCATGCTGGACTATTTCCAAAGGCACTGCATCACAGTGGATTGGTGGAAACTGGTCTTACTGAATGGAAGATGTAGCCGGGATCGGACTACCAATATATATATATATATATATATATATATATAGATAGATAGATATATTTATATATATATATATAGATATATATATATACTTATTGTTACTGTTGCCCAGATTGTTTATGTGCCCCCTTAGGACTGCTTTCAGAAGAGAGTGTCATTTCACAGAAAGTGGAAGATTGGGATTGTGGGAGATATAGTTTTCTGACAGAGAGCTGATCATTATCTGGATTGTTGTGAGAACTATTCTCCCAGGGAGCAATTGGGAAGTGAAGGATTATGAGGGAGGACATAAAACTATCTGCTCCACAGCCTGGAAACTCTCTTGCTTTCCGGGGGCCCAATGAGTGCACATCAGCCTGCTGAGCGTGACAGACTGACGGCAGCTGCGGCCTAGTGCACGAAGCCTGACCCGTTTGCGGAACCCATCCTCAGTGGAGCGGATGCTGATCGCCATACTGTGGAGACTTCACAGTATTGCTGAAGGAGAGAGAGTGGAGGTTTGCCGGACATCCTGAGGAGGCAGAGCATGGCTTTCCCAGACACTGAAGCGTGACAGACCACATCACCACTCATAAAGGGCCCTCTGGGACAGACATCCAAGAGTGAGAGAGGGTGCCTGTGACGGGTTTAGACTGCAAGTATAACCTTTTCATTTACACACTGACTGCAGACATTGCAATAGACATCAACTCCCTTAGGATTACAATTCAACATCTGATCCTTTTGCTATTTTAAATCATCAAGGAAAGTGTTTAAGAGCTCCAACTGCCGGTGAAGATATAGCAAGGCCTTGCTAAGGGAGGGATATTGATTCATATTAGTTATTAAATGAGACACATATTACTTTATTGCAGTATTATTAAAGGTATTGACAATATAAAACAACCTATAGTTCTTCTTTAATCTGAGTATTGTCTCATTATCATAGAGATCATCAGTTGCAATTTTAGATTTTAGAGTGTTGTCTTAACATTGTTTTTTTGATAATACTGCTCATTGTTTCTGTTGTTCTGTGTCAGTCTTGCTGAACCCTGCTGGTTTGGGCAGGATTCGGTTGACTGACATAATTATATCTGCATATTCACTGAGTAAAAAGCCAAAGCTTACTTATACTGTGTCAGTGTGTTTTAAAAGGTATATACACAATGTCAGAACCTAGAGTGCCAGGTGGGCTGGATGGTTCTTAGGGTCATAGTAGTGCTGAGGAACACCCATCAACCAGCAACCCTCAAGGGGGTAGTGCTACAAATACATTGGAGTTAATTCACCAAAACTAAGGGAGTCCAAACTCTGGTGGAGCTCTGTGGAGGTTTTTTTTTCAAAGCTTAATTGAACAAGCTGAAGTTAGAAGCTGATTGGCTACCATGCAAAGCTGCACCAGATTTTGTACTCTCCAGTTTTAATAAATCAACCCCAATATCTGAGGCGTGTTCCGGAAAATACAGCAAAATGCATAGCAATGTATCCGGTGGGAAGAAGCCCAAACATTTTTTAAAATCCAGTCCAATACCCAAGGTTAAGGGGAGCTCTGTTGAGATGAGGCTAAAGTTTATGTTCTCTAACCTGATTACAAAAGTTATATGATTTTAAATAAAGACCCTCTATTATAAGAAAAAATGCAAGAATAATGTCAAAGTGCAAAAACCAATTAGAATAATTTGCCTTTTAAAAGATATACACTAACTGAAACCTACAAATGTGGTTACCCCAAAACACCTTCAACCCTCACCCCATCTTTAATAACTATAATGAACAATGTTCACAATATTATTTTCCTGGACCTTGGTGAGGAGATATACAGTATCCTGCTTTCTAGCATTGCTATGAATTATCACGCTCAGCTTTTCAAAGCCAAGCTGCCTTGCCAATAGTTAGCTTGTTTGTATATATATTTCTATGGGTTCACTAAAAGGCACAGTACAGCTTTCAATGACCTGAACCCTCTATTTGATTCTATACAATAATTGGCTTCTATAATACAATGCCTGCATTAGCTTTAATCTGTAATAGGCTCATTGATCTAGGGAGGGGGATCGCATTCGACCAGTTAACCGCGGGAAGTTGACAGGCAGATCGCAATCAAGTCCCTGTCATGCCAACCCGCAATGCTCAGACCCCTGCATCTGCTACTGGAGAACAGCACAGAGATGGAATGAGCTAAGGGGTATATATAGGCAGAGACATTCCTCACCCCACAGCATGGCCATTTAATGTGTGGCTGAGGGGCTGGGAATGCCTCTGCCACCTAGGATTTGCTAGCAGCAGTTCGGGCTCACATCCAAATGTGCAGTGCGCTGATCTCCTCCTCTCTCCTTCATGCCAAGAGAGGAGAACCAGCAGGATCAGCACACCAGAACAGGTAGCTGCATCACAGCAGCTTTCCTGTGCAGTTCTGAATCGGGAAAACCCTTGTACCCTCCTGACCCCCCCTGTATCATACCCTTCTATGCTCTTTGTGTGGCCTTCTGACCCCTCTGTGAGCCCTCCTGACCCCTCCATGTGACGTCCTGGCCCCCCTGTGTGTCCTCCTGACCCCCAGTACCATGTTCTCTTGACACCTCTGTGAGCCCTCCTGACCCACCAGTACCATGCCCTCCTAAACCCCCAGTTTCATATCATCTAGACCCTCCTGTACTGTGCCCTCCTGACTCCCCCTGTACCATGTCTTCAAGACCACCCCAACACTGTGCCCTCCTGACAATCCTGTACCATGCTCTTATGACCTTCTAGTACTGTGCCCTTCAAACCCCCCCAGCCCAGTTCCATACCCTAACAAAAAATATCTAAACAATTATCAGTGCATGGGGAGCAAGATGGCAAGAGAGTAGGAAAGGGCACAGTCAATGAAATATTGGTGTAAATGGGATAGTCCACACAATAGAATGTTAGTCTTTGGGTGGTGGGTACTGTGCCTGGACAGCTGCTGGCTCTAAAAAGAGCTAGAAGGGACTCTGCAGGAACAAAAGTTGAGAGGAAAGAACAGCGCCATCCACGTGCAATAGTAAAACAACTTCATTCCAAAATATGAGTGTAACAACTCACAGTGTGTCGGGTACAACAGCGCATGTAGCTGGTAGTATTTAGTCCGTTCAGGGAGGAAGGAAGTGGGGCAGAGGGTCCGGAGAGCAGCCACCAGTCTTGGCTGTGCTGGTGGTGTCCAGTGCTTCCTGGATCCCGCTGAAATCACATCCAGGTTCTAGCTAGAGCGGGGGGTGCACATGTGCATGCGCTGTTGTGCCTGACACTCTGTTGTTACACTCAAATTTTGGAATAAAGTTGTTTTAATACTGCACTTAGATGGTGCTGTTATTTCCTCTCACCTTCAGTTCCATACCCTCCAGACCCCCTTGTGGTGTGCCCTCCAGACCCCACTGGACCATGCTATCCCCCCCCCCATACTGTGCCCTCTTGACCCCCCAGTACTGTGACCTCCAGACCCCCCAGCCCTCTTGAACCCCCAGTCCCTTACCCTCCAGACTCCCCCGTACCAGGCTCTCCTGATCCCTCTGTACTGTTCCTTTTCTAACCCCCCCCCCCCACTCCCTTATGGACCCCTATTCTTTGCCATGTTCTCTTCCCTGCTAGCCCTTGTCCTGCTCACCCCTCTCATCTGCCCTACTGATCTCTGTACACTGCTCTTCATACTACTGATCCCTGTACACTGCCCTACATACTACTGACCTCTGTACACTGCCCTACATACGACTGACCTCTGTACACTGCCCTACATATGACTGACCTCTGTATACTACTCTACCAGCTACTGACCTCCGGGGGCTTGCTAGCGAACTAAAAAAAAAAAAAAAGGCTGCGGAATCCCGATGATCTTTGCTGTCTTCAATGTTGTCATGGTAGATCTCCGCCTCTGAAAGGTTGCCTACCCCTGGTTTAGGGAATCTACTTACTCAGTGGGCTATAAAAAAAACAGCATAGTTAGACATGCAGGGATGGTTCAGTATCTGATGTAAGGAGGCACTGTGATAGGGACACCTGATTAAGGGGGCACTGTGATAAGGACACCTAATGTAAGAGGGACACTGTGATTGGGACACCTGATGTAAGAGGGTACTCTTATGTAGACATCTGATGTAAGGGGTCATTGTGATGAGGCCACCTTACGTTAGGGGGCACTTTGGTGGGGACACCTGATGTAAGGGGACACTGTGATGAGGACACCTGATGTAAGGGGACACTGTGATGGGGATACCGGTTGTAAGAGGGCGCTATAATGGGAACATCTGATGTAAGGGTCACCGTGATAGGGACACCTATATAAGGGGGCACTTTTTAGAAAACCAGATGTAAGGCGCACTGTCATGGGGGTCTATCTTTTTATAAACATACTGTGACTACATATATCTTATCTGAGTTATAGTACAAAATGATGAGATTCAGACCATTGCTTGAAGAAAATTGTGTTTACTGGACCTCCTTAAATTTTTATGTAATACCCTTGAGTTTGTAAATGTTCTACTGACAGAGAACAATGTAAACAATGTAACTTACTGTCGCAAAAACAACACCCCCCCCCCCCCGCCAGAGCCTCATAAATTAGAGGAAACTGAAAAAAGCTGTTAATTTAGCGTCACTAAACTGGAAGGTGCCAGTTGACACACTCTTTACAAGTCGAGAGTTCCTCGAACAGAAAAGCGGCAGCAGTTACAATAAATTAGCAGAATATCATAAAAATGCCATAAATATACAGCGTAGACTGTAAATCTCAACAAGTGTACAGGTTGTACATATAAAAATGACTAACAGTCTCTGTCGGCGGAATAAAAGTAAATATATATTTTTTAGCACTCTCTTTGCTGGGACTAAACAGGAGCCCTTAAATCTGGGGTATAAATTAGAAATTTGTTAGCTGCAACGCGGCATGCTCGTCTGTGCCCGCCACGCGTAAAGCTGCCATGCTAATTATGGATCGTTTATGTGTTTTTATGTACGTGTTAACGGCGTTTTCTAGCAAAACAGAAGTATTCCAAGATCTTCTGTGTCAATGCCTTGTAAATCAGGGTTTGAAAGTGGCTGTTTGTCTGTTTTTATTGACTGCCGGTAATCTATGATGTGAATGCGGTGGGGAGTTTTTGTAGCTGTTTTATGTCTCCGCGTCTGGGAGATAGCCAAGGCGGCGTCTGTGGGCTTGCGTGCATGGGTGGCTTGAAATAAGGCCAGCCGAAGAGGACCGGATATGTGGAAAGCTGTGTAGGCCTGGATCAGAATGGGAGGTGGATTTAAAGGGAATGCGTCACACAGTAAAAAAACAATGTTGGAATCCCCAGATAGAAGCTGCTATTTGCTGATGTCTAGCTTGTACACTAGTTTAAGGACAACAATATTCCTGAGAGAGAAGATGATAAGGTAAAGCTCACCGCCGCGGAGGCTTTACATCGCTTTGGAGTCAGAGAGTAGAATCTGAGGCTTCTCACAAACATACTGAACACCTTTAGGGCGAAGCTTCTACCAGAATATATTTATTTTAAATTAAATAAGTTAGGCTAAGTGTACACAAACAACAAAAAAAAAGTTTTGGATTAGAGCGCTTTTTAGAGGCATTTGACAGGCAGTAACAGGCGATGTGCTGCCTGCTTTAGTCCAGTAAATGCTGTAACACAGCCACATGCATTGTACACGGTTGCAGGACAACTGCAGTGTGGCCATATTCACTTGAATGGGTCCCATTCGGCGGTGGTGGCGATGATTTTTGCTATGGTGGTGGAAAGCATGGATATACCCCATTACACTGCCTTGGCAGTTTAGGATGGGTGGTCGTTAGGCAGTAAAAACACGTCTCAGCTGCATAGTTGTACCGCTACCCCAACTGCAAATCTAAACAGGCCCAAAGGATTAGTATCTTTGTACACCTAAGTGTAATGTAATATATAAAGATAATTTATATATTGTAATATGTTCTATGTAATAGTTAATGTTCAAATATGAGAACAGACAACAATATTCACTTGATATAGGCTCTGGCCATGCTCTACAATACAAGAAAACAGAACAAATGTGACTGGAGTTCCACTTAACCTTTATTTTGTCATTTAATGGCCTCTTTACCATAGAATATTCATGACCTGCACGATAACTACTGAAAAATAGACCATTTCCTGTTGATCTTTTAGAGGGGCAGCCCTATCATTTGCACCATTTATCAATCTTTTTTACTACTTTGTCTCACTTTTTTTGCTTTGTATTATCATTACCTTTTCAAGATCTGCAGGAATATTTACCTGGCACATCACATTATACAGCAACAAGTACAATATTTCAGAAACGCTTTTCCTTATATCAATAAAAAGCCATCCATGAGCTCTAGGCAAGTGACTTTGCAAGCCGCAGATGATGTCATTAGTCTGTTGTAGGCAGTCTCCCAAAGCAACACTTTAACTAAGTAGCAATTCAAGAGAAGAGAGACTGCAGCAGGGGATTATCTGTGTCAGACACTTGTAAATACAGCCAAGAACTGCACGGGCAGCAAGATTTCGATGACTGTGTTGCAGTTCAGGAAGTGGATGCTGACTAAGGATGATGCCTTAACAAATCTGGTGTTGCCCTTCTGGAGAGAAAAGCATATATAGGCTCAAGCAGGTGGTGAGGGTTAGGGTTAAAAGTCGATTGGTGTCTTTGTGAAAGTTAATATATTGTTAGGAGTCATGGCGTGTGGGATGCTTGTGCCAAACACTACTAACACCAGGTTCTGTCCACTCAAACATATCAAGAAAAACAATTACAACATACATTCCAAGTTTTACAAATATTCAGCTATATCTCTGGAGTTACCCTTAATTTTTTTTTTTTTCTTTTACGTTTTGTAATGTATTCACGCGGGAGAATATAAATATGGGCGGCACAGTGGTGTAGTGGTCAGCATTGTTGGGGTAGTTACTCAAAAAATGTAACTTGTTACTAGTTACTTCTGTAAATTGTAACAAGATTACTTTACTAGTTACTGCATTTGAAAAGTAACTTCACTACTTATTACTTTACTCTCCCTTTTCTTAATTGACCGTGTAGAAGAAGATACATGACACTCTTTCTGCATAGAGTTTATTGTATAAACACAGGCTTTGGGAAACATGAGAACAAAACCTGAAAAAAAACAGAATAAAACATAAATGGCAACAAAAAGTCATAAACTTCATCCCTCTCTATTCTTCGAAATAACGATTGTATCGCACGGCTTGGGTAACGCAGGAAAGCGCGTTCCTATAGCCTAGTAAAGTAGTGCAGTTACCTCCTATAGCCTAGTAAAGTTGTGTAGTTACCTCCTATAGCCTAGTAAAGTAGTGTAGTTACCAATATTAGTATTGTAACTAGTTACATTACTTAGTTACCAAAAAAAAGTAATGTAGTTACTGTAATCAGTTACTTTGTAACTAGTTACCCCCAACACTGGTGGTTAGCACTTTCACCTAGCAGCAAGAGGGTCGCTGGTTCGAATCCCAACCATGCATGTTCTCCCTGTGCCTGCGTGGGTTTCCTCCAGGTACTCCAGTTTCCTCCCACACTCTAAAGACATGCTGGTAGGTTAATTGGATCCTGTATAAAATTGGCCCTACTATGTATGTATGAATGTGAGTTAAGGACCTTAGATTGTAAGCTCCTTGAGGGCAGGGACTGATGTGAATGTGCAATGTATATGTAAAGCGCTGCATAAATTGACAGCGCTATATAAGAACCTAAAATAAATAAATAAAATAAAATTTAACAAATTCTAACATTGGTACATTCGTCACTGATTACAAGCTAGGGGAGGGAAAAAAAAAGAAAACACAAACATAAATTATGGGTTACCTCCAGCTGTTACATATTGGCATCCAGTCTGAAAAAAAAAAAAAAGTTCAAAATCTGTTTCCTTAAAGCAAGGAAATGTGGAAAAAGCCTAGTCTGCCAGTGGAAACATTCAACAGAGCAGAACTCATGCTGCGGTTTCTTGTCAAGGCAGCAAAGTTCTATGAAAGGCAAGTCTCTGCCAACGAAAATACTGTTTTCTTTCACACCCAAGAACAAACTTTGAGCATGGCGAAGGCTTCCTGAGGGCGTACTGCAGCTGGAGAGCACCGCATCAGAGGTAACGCCGATGTCACTGCTACTGTAAATCCTGCATTCATGTTTCAATCAGCAAGTAACGAGCAATTAAAAAAGCACAACCGCTTGACTTTCCAGCGCTTGAGGAAAAAAAAAAAAATAAAGTGGGCACACGACTGGAACACACGGGTTGCAGCAATAAAGATGAATTTCAGTTGAGATATAAAACTCTGTTCTTGCTGTTTGGACCCCATGCATCCAAAATGCCCACCCTTAAATCCTGCCCAAGAGTGTTACTGGCTTATGACTTTTGCATATGGGGGCTACATGGGGAACTTTTGTGCCTTCTTTTCTTTCCCATTTCCTTCTCTCTTTTCCCCCTTTCAGTGTTCTTTTTTTTTGTATCTTCTTGTCTTTACCCTCCAGCCTCACTTCTCAATGTTATTCCTCATTTATAGTTAAAGCTTTAATTCAAGATTGGTATCTTCTTATTCTCCCCTTTTTCTTCTCTCTTTTCCCCCCTTCATTGTTCCGGTTTCCTTTCTTTCTCATTGTGGGGTTGATTTACTTAGGGAAAATAGACTGTGCACTTTGCAAGTGCAGTTGCTCCAGAGCTTAGTAAATGAGGAGAAGCTTTGCTGACTTCCAACATTTAATCATGTGCAAGCAAAAATGTGGTTTTTTTTTTAATTTTTATTTTTCTTGAATGTGATTGGGTAACCTTTACAAAGTGAAGCTTTGCCCCATTTACTAAGCTCTGGAGTAACTGTACAACCTTTTTGCCTTTAGTAAATATACCCCTATACAGGGCTGGCCCAAGACAATGTGCTACCTAGGTCCAAGAATAAAATGCAAACCAAAGGGCCCCTACATCCATTATTCTATATCATGAAAATTCAAACTAAAGTTAAATTTGTCAGGAAGTGAGATTTACATGCAACAGCACCTTGTCTATATGCAAAATTTTATGATATGACACCATGTTACCGCTCCCCCATCTTGGTGCCCTAGGGCATCCATGGGTGCAGTGTGTGTTAGCACAGTGGGCCCCCCCATTCCCTAGGGCCCATGTGCAGTGAACACGTTGCACCAATGGATGATATGTCACTGGGACATGGCTGTATAGGGGTGGGCTGGGGCAGTATAGGGGCAGTCTAGGGTAGTACATAGACAGGCTAGGGCAGTATAGGAGCGGGTTAGGGTAGTATAGGGGTGGGCAAGGGTAGTATAGGGGTGGACAAGGGCGGTAAAGGGGTAGGCTAGTATAGTATAATGGCAAGCTAGGGCTGTACATTGATTTTTGAGCATGACAGGCTATCCAACATTTGACCATCCAGCAGATCAGCAGCCACTATTAAACAAATGATGGACACCCTTTGTGTCCTGTCACACAGAACTAACTTATATTACCTCTCTATTGCTCTCTCTCAGTGCTCCCACAGTCTTCAGTGCCTAGCCTTATCACACCAGAGCAAAAAAAGGTGGGCCAGGCGCGAGGCCAGCCGCACCCCCTCCCCCATTTCCACTCAATAGAAATGCAGGCCTCTCAAGCAGCGCCCAAACATCGGCTGCTGTCAGAGCCGGTGGGGGAGGGCAGCCTTTTTACAGGGCAGTGGCCGACTGCCCAGGGGGCAGTTGTCATACACAAAACCGCTGGAAAAAAAATCTTTGTCGCCAATTTGCTGCCCCTCTCAAAGTGCTGACTGGGTCCAATAGGTCAAAGCAAAGAAAAAGCGGAACCTCCAGCGATAAAAGAAACAATATTTTATTGAAAAATCACAGATCCAAAAATTGACATAGTACAGGAGCACACAGTTCAGCAGACGCGTTTCACACAAAGTGCTTAATCATTGCCATGGGCCCAGCAGGACCCATGGTAGGGCCGACCTGCCCTTATATCTTCTTGTCTTTACCCGCCTGCTGCACTTCTGAGTCCCTATGTGGCTTTTACTACAGACAATGTTTTACCTTATTTATAGTAAACACTTTGATTTATAATTTACTATTAACAAAATGGCCATTGCTAATTATTAATATTGATAGTAAACCCACAAGCAATTATTTATTATATTGCACTTCATTTTCTTTTTTCTTTTTTTTTTTCTTTTTCTCAACTGGTGATATATCCAGTAAGTTTATTTATTTTTTCCAAAAGAACAAGCTGTCCTGCAGATGTCGCAATTACAGGGTTGAGAAAAACTATTAACCACTGACAGGGGTGTTTACAATGATAAGCTTTTATTTATGTAAAAACCTTTCTTCCAAAAGGAACAAAGCTGTATGCTGTAGCTACCTTAAAATTGTTAGCTGGACTTCAGCTTCCATTTGTAAGTGTATTTAAATCTGCTAGTACATCTAGCACTCCCCTCCCCCAGACTGACCATGCTGCTGTCAAAAGGTGCCCTTTTGCTCCCTCATCCAAAGTGGGAGTACTCTTAACACAGGAGATGTGTTACTGGCCAGATCATTAGGTGGAAACAGAGGGGAAAAAAGCCAAAAAAAAGAAAAATAATGCAGCCATACCATTTATTGACTGGCCAGCTGCAGTATATTACATTGAAACCATTACATTTATGTACATTTACATTTTTGGTTTTATTACAGCTTTAATATGTCCATGGTTTTGCTGCAGTAACCTTTCTGTATTACAATTAAAAGTTAAACATAAGTTTATATGAGTGTCTGTATTTTAGTCCATGTTCACCTGTATGAAAACTTTCTAATAAAAAAACTATTGAAAGTAAAACTTTGTATTTAAAGTGGTAATAAAGCTCAGTTTTTATTTTTACCTTCAGGTAAGCTTATAAAAAGGTTTACCTAGAGGATAAATGTATATCTCCTAAACATGCACCGTTTTTGTAATTATTAATGGGGGTGAAATCGACATTCCTTTTGAACCGCAGTGACAAGAAAATTCAAAGGAGCAGGATGGAAAATTTTTCGAAAACAAATT
This sequence comes from Pelophylax lessonae, assembly GCF_965119305.1. Classification (NCBI taxonomy): domain Eukaryota; kingdom Metazoa; phylum Chordata; class Amphibia; order Anura; family Ranidae; genus Pelophylax; species Pelophylax lessonae. The sequence goes on along the minus strand of NC_138775.1, from coordinate 40,670,830 downwards.
TCTAACATTGTATGTGGTTGTCATTCAATAAAACTATTCATTCCAAAATCAAATGTTAAAAGCAAACAAAATCTTTCAGACGACAAATGCCTATTTAGAGAATTTTCATACCAAATGTCCTAAGACTTTTCCTAGGAATTTTTGTAAAAACTTATATTAATCAATGGCCAGCTTTAGAAAGAGATGATTAAGGAGCATGAAAGACTTGGAAAGAGATGAGGAAAGATACAACTGGATGGAAAAAGCCACCAAGAATAAACCAGCATAGAATGGAAGTGAAGTGAGTGACATACAGTGGGTACGGAAAGTATTCAGACCCCCTTAAATTTTTCACTCTTTGTTATATTGCAGCCATTTGCTAAAATCATTTAAGTTCATTCTTCTTCCTCATGAATGTACACATAGCACCCCATACTGACAGAAAAACACAGAATTGTTGACATTGTTGCAGATTTATTAAAAAAGAAATACCTAAGCTCGGATTCAATCCTGCGCTGTGCACGTCTGCAGTTCTTCTCTCCCCTAACTTCCGGGCCTCCGGGTATATACAGTATATTATTGCTTGAGTATGTCTGGTTCGTTAAAAGGGCAATTCTAGGATTTTTGACAATATTCACTGTAATATTTGAATAAATCAGGGTGTGAACTCTTATCCAAATGCGTTTGACCGTAGAACACATCCACCACGTGTGGTACATTGTTTCCACCTGACTGCATCCTTGGAAACAAGAGGAGGAATCAGGCAACATTTTTAAGAGACGATCAGGTACCAAATGCCAGTGAGATAATAACTGGCCTCAATAAGTACAACACTCATAATACATTTATACTGTATGTTCTAAAGGACTAGTTACTCCATTCTTCTTCATCAATTTCTGCACCAAAATCTTTTTCCCATGTAATCATATGGTCACGTTTACGTGTTGTAGTAACAAATTGCTTAAACAATTTTGCAATGCTACTCCTCTAAGCCTCATTGTGCATATAGGCTGTTCTCTGCAACATTTCACTGATTGTCTGCTGAAACAGGTGTAGGAAATGTAAAATTTGCTATAACTGGTCTAGCTCAGTGTGCGACATCCCAAGTTGTTGGGTGAAGTTGGAGGGCAAACGAATACCCCGATGGTCAAGAAAATGGCCTATGTCATACAATTCTTTATACAGCCACTATTGGAATTCACAAGGGTGAAGGCCAGGTGGGAACACTGGATTATTTATTACCAGCATATTAAACAAATCAATCAGCGCAAATATAATAACATTTCTGAAGGCTAATACCTCCCGGATTGCAAGCTGAACACTGATAGGCAATTCCCCAAACACCCCAAAGTTATAAACATAAAAGTAAAAAATGGAAGGGGAAGGTAATTGGCGCTGCCTAAATATGTGTAAGTATAGTTGTTGTGGGTGGCAAATATGCAAAAATCAAATAGATAACAATAAAAATACAAAATGCAGCACAGTAAATATCACATAACAATAAATCTTGTGACAAACTAAAGTGACATAGTGCCAAAGTGCAGTGTGAGATGAGATATAGTGAACCCCAAAGCAAAAAAAGGGGGGTCACAATGTAACAAATAATACTATAGAAGTAAATAAATCACAAAACCTCTATAGTGGCTATGAGTTACCAACAAGTGTAAAAACACTATAACAGTGCCAAAGTGCAACATAAATGTGATGAATAAAGTGAACCCCAAATGGAAAGGGGGGATTAGTATACCAAAGTGCTGGTTAGTATAAATTAATCCAGAGAACAATATATATAAAATATATATATATATATATATATATATAAAAAAAATATATATATATATATATAACAAATTAAATATTTTTGTAACATTAAGGAAAAGGTGACTATGTGAAGAATCACCCTAATACAAGCATTTAGGTGATTGACGTGATAAAAGACGTATAAAACAGCAAACTTGACAAAAAAAAAAGTAACTTAATACAAAGCGAATCAATGTAAGAGTGGTTATGTGCACTCAAATTAATAGTCCATAATATTAGGAGGGCTAATTCCAAAAAAGTCCCACAATCCAAAAAGTATGGTAAGGGTATAGGAGGTGACGTATGCAGGTGAGGATACAAATGTGCTCCCCTCTTAGTATATACACTCACCAGATCAAAGTACCCCTACAGGGGTAACAGGCATGGTATAACTCAGAGGTAAGTTTTCATCAAAGGCATCCTTACTCAATGGAAATATACATCATCATATCCTTCCTTCCTTTTAAATGGTAATGCTCATGTATGGCGGATGTATCATCAACAAGCATAGGTGGAGGTCCCGACCATATGTAAGGAGGAAAGGGCTCGCATAGTGAAGTACTGTAAATCTTTTTATTAATATTTAAAAAGGCAATACTCACAAACAGAGGTAGATCACAGGCAGGTTAATCACAATGGCGTTGAACCGCTCGTTCCGGGATTGTAGTTTGCTTCCGGAACGCTATGCGTTCCAATAACCAGAAATGCGGTTCAGACAGCGGAAGTGACGGAAAGACGCTCTATGCGTTTCGTCATTTGACTTCATCAGGAGAGGCCTCTCTACTCTTTAATAAACATAAAAGTGCAGCGCAATCAATAAAATACAGCATATAAATGAATGCAAGACAAACAGATATGAACAAATATAAAGAAATAGATCCATAGTTCATGCAAAACAGCAAGAGAGCCAAACAAAGTCCTTAGTCATCGTGAGTGAAAAGGGATCCCAGCATAGATCGCCCAAAGGGTGTGAAGTCCCTCCACTTACAGACAAAATGCTAGCTCACCTTAATCTATAGACCCCTGAATCAACAGAAGGTCATAAGACTTGTCCCATATAGGGGATATGTAAATGAAGCAGCAGCACTGCCGTGGCTCACGACCTCGGCATGGACACATAGACATGGAAAGAAACACACATCTAAGAACTCTCTGCTATAACAGTTTCCATGCTTAATTGATAAAAACCTTAAGAATATTTATTTTGTGTGATAGCATAAAAGTTCCAAAGCCATATCATCAAGTAATTCCCATTGGAGTCTGATAGAGGATACGAGGCTGTTTCTAAGTAGCACTGACAATCTTTCGCATCTGTGGTTTCCATGGAGGCGAAATGTGTATATGTGTGGCTGGGTGACGGGGTAGCTCCACCCCGCTGATGAAGTCCCGTTGGATGGGACGCATACGGGAGAAAGAGCTGCTTTTGATGATGTCACCCACCACTATTCTGTTTTTATCAATAAAGTGTGGAAACTTATAGCAGAGAGCTCTTAGATGTGTGTTTCTTTCCATGTCTATGCATCCATGCCGAGGTCGTGAGCCAGGACAGTGCTGCCTCTTTATTTACATATCCCCTATATGGGACAAGCGCTTATGACCTTATGTTGATTCAAGGGCCTATGGATTAAGGTGAGCAAGCATTTTGTCTGTAGGTGGAGGGACTTTACACCTGTTGGGCGATCTACGCCGGGATCCTTTTTCACTCACATGGAAAACTAAGGACTTTGTTTGGCTCCCTTGCTGTTTTGCATAAACTACGAATCTATTCCTTTATATTTGCTCATATCTGTTTGTCTTGCAATCATCTATATGCTGTATTTTATTGATTGTCCTGCACTTTTATGTTTATAAAAAATACCAGCGCCGTGAGTGTGTACGGGAATTGAAGTAGGATCAGCTTGCAGGGAGAATGCCATAAGTGTAGGGAGTGGGACAATGTGGGACATAGGACCGCTTTCCATTGGTTTTGGGGGATTTATATTATAGGATCTATGGGAAGGGGGGGCAAAAATCTATCTAAATCTATCCATTCTGGTCTGTAAAATTTGGATTAACTTTGGGTCAACTGAGTTAGTTGAACTGCTCTATAATATTTCCTAAGATCCAGGACTCCAAGCCCTCCAGACTCCCACAGCATATAAAACATGCACCACCTGGTTACCTCTGGGGCCCTAAATCAATCTTAACATCTGAGCTTGAAACTTCTGAAGTTCATTAACTGGCACAGCAACCGGCAAAGTTCTAAAATAATAAAGAATTTTAGGTAGTAGCACCATTTTACCAGACGTGATCCTCCCCATCCAGGATTAGGAGTTGTGGGTCCACATCTCCACCTCCCTTAACAAATGTTCAAATAGATGTAAGTAGTTTGCCTTGTAAAATGTTGGAGGTCAGACTAATCCCAAAGTAAGTTAAGGAAACTGGCTGCCACAGGAACGCATATTGAGATGTAATACTTCTCAGGACATCCCCATCCAAGTTGATGTTAAGGGCTTCTGACTTTTTCCAGTTCACTGTAAGGCCAGAGATCTTCCCAAATCGATTGAGAAGATCTAACAAGGTCAGTAGAGTGGAATGTGGGGAATGAGGAAGAGAAGCAAATCATCAGCAAGGCACATTTGTGTTCTTTACCTCCGCTCTCCATACACTGTCCTTATTTTCTAAATGAATGCTGGAAAATGCAGAACAAAGGTTGCTGTATTCCCAGTACCTGGCAGAGAATGACAGAGAAGACTGAGATGGAAGTGACAGGGTAGGACAAGCTAGGACCTGAGAAACAGCAGAGGCAGACAGTGATGGATCAGTGAAGTGGTAGCAGAGATGACTGTGTGTGTTACAGTGTATATGGGTGCGAAGCAGACCATAGGTACACCTCTTCTAATGATTTATGCCCTGGAGAGCATGAAGATCGGACCATTGAATAGTTGCAAAGGGATGAGGAGGGATGCAACGGGGCAGAGCAGATGCAGAGGAGCAGGCCACAAAGGTCAACCTAGCATGGTGATGAAGTAATTGAAGAAAGAGGTGTATTCAAGCTGACTCTAATTCTAATCTTGGATTTTGGGAAGCTAGCTGCCTGTTTTATGGCTACCACTGTCCTTATTTTCTAAATGACTGCTGGAAAAACAGGACAAAGGTTGCTGGATTCTGAACCCCTGATCACAATAACAGAGAAGACTGGGATGGAAGTGGAGGGACAGAACAATCTACAAACTGAGGAACAGTAGAGGCAGACTGTGATGAATTAGTAAAGCAGTAGCAGAGATGACCATAATGGTGGCGGTGTATGTGGGTGGGGTGGCAGGCCATAGATGCACCTCTGCTGCTGGTTTATGCCATGGAGGGCATGGATATCAGATCATGGAAGAATAGGAAAGAGATGAGGGAACTGGACAGAGCATATCCCCAGGAGAAGGCCATGATGATCATGGGGGTGAAGTGAGTGAAGAGAGAAGTATATTCAAGCTGATCCTATTGCTAATGCTATTCTTATTTTCTAAATGAATGGTGGAAAATGCAGCACAAAGATTAATAGATTCCCAGCCCCCAATGACAATGACAGAGAAGACCGGGATGAAAGTGGCAGGGTAAGACCTGAGAAACAGCAGAAGCAGAGATTCATGGATCAGTGAAGCAATAGTAAAGATGACCATGGAGGTGACAGTGTGGTGGGTATATTCACCTTTATTGCTGGTTTGCACTGGAGAACATGGAAATCAGGCCATGGAAGCACTACAGAGAGGTGAGAAAGGATGCAGTTGGATGGAACAGGTGCAGGGGTACAAGCCACGAAGGTCAACCCAGCATGGAGGTGGAGTACACAGCAAAAGGAGAGTAGCATGCAGCTGGTATCAGTAGCAATGAGAGAGCAAAGCACAGATGACAGCAGGCTATGAAGCTGTGTAGGTAGCAAAGATAGAAGGCGATGACGGGAATCTGACATACAGTGCTTTCGGAAATTGTTCAAAGCGCTTCACTTTTTCCACATTTTGTTATGTTACAGCCTTTTTCCAAAATGGATTAAATTCATTATTTTCTTCAAAATTCCACAAAAAATACCCCATAATGCCAAAATGAAAGCAGATTGTTTGAAATCTTTGCAAATGTATTAAAAAAAAAACAAAAACAAAACATATGTACTGTACACAGAGTAAGTATGGCCTTGGTCTTTGGCCTGAATGGCAAGCATCATGTCTGGAGGAAACCAGGCACCGCTTATCGGCTGGCCAATATCATTCTTACAGTGAAGCATGGTGGTGGCAGGATCATGCTGTGGGGATTTTTTTCTGTGGCAGGAACTTCGAGACTAGTAAGGATCGAGAGAAAGATGAATGCAGCAATGTACAAAGACATCCTTGATGAAAATCTGCTCTGGAGCGCTCTTGACCTCAGACTGGGTCGAAGGTTCATCTTCCAACAGGACAATGACCCTAAGCACACAGCCAAGATAACAAAGGTGTGGTTAAGGGATAACTCTGTGAATGCCCTTGAGTGGCCCAGCCAGAGCCCAGGCTTCAATCCAATTGAATATCTCTGGAGAGATCTGAAGATGGCTGTGCACCGACGCTCCCCATCCAACCTGATGGAGCTTGAGGGGTCCTGCAAATGAAGAATGGGAGAAACTGCTCAAAAAATAAGTGTGCCAAGCTTGTAGCATTATACTCAAAGAGACTTAAGGCTGTAATTAGTACCAAAGGTGCTTCAACAAAGTATTGAGCAAAGGCTGTGAATACTTATGTACATGTGATTTTTTTTTTTTTTTAATACATTTATAAAGATTTCAAAACAAACTTTTTTATGTTGTAATTATGGGGTTTTGTTTGTAGAATTTTGGGGAAAATAATGAATTAAATCTATTTTGGAATAAGGCTGTAACATAACAAAATGTGAAGAGTTGTAAATACTTTCCGGATGCACTGTAAGAAGTAAATAAGAACAAGCAGGAGAAGTAGTCAAAACATACATATTTTTGCATTTACAACAAACAAACCCAAACTGTATTGTACATTGGTCTGAGAGTCCAAAATCAAGACACAAGTCACCTTTCTGAAGCTGATAACTGCAAGCCTATGCACATTTGTACAGGAGTTACATAGTCAATTATTACAAACCTGAGGCTTGGGGAATCAACATCACCGTTACAAAGAAAGCTGCTTCTCAGCAAAGTAAGCAACATTATCTGTGGGTAGTAAATTCATAGTTGTAATTTAGTTTCCCATACACTAGCATCAAGAAGTGGGATTTTAAACTCAGGACCTCAAAGGTTCCTCTGCACGATGAGTCACTAGGTCTATGACCAATACCTGGAAGTAAATTCACATTTCAGCTTGATATACTCAGACAATAATGGAAAATAGGAATCATACGAACTTGAACTCCTGAACTCACCACTTCAAAACTGTTACTTTACAGGTTGGTTTACTGCAATCACGGCTAAAATGTATTATTATGTTTAGTGTGTTAAGTGGGCTGCGGAATGCACGCCATATAGGAACATGGATATGGGACAGTGGCTCTATAAGTGTAGGAGATAAAATATCTTGCATATAAAGCATGCAGACTGGAGGAGCAAAGAGCCTTGCATCCAGTTCTTTTGTAAATTTTATGACTGGGGCTGTTGTAGTGCAAAGACAGTATAGAAGAGCCAATAAAGTTCTTAAGGCAAGCAGTAAAAAAACCTCATGAAGAAAATGACGTTGAAGAAGGTCTAGGGCAAGCAATATGATCATAGAAGAAGTACAGATGAGGAGGAATTAAATACATGAACAGTACTGCAACAAAAAGGGAGATAGTATTTGAACATGGCCTGATTGAAAGTGGTTGTAAAGGCAGATGGTTTTTTACCTCAATGCATTCTCTGCATTAAAGTAAAAAATCTTCTGTGATCAGCTCCCCCCCCCCCCCCCCAGCCCCGCTGAGCACCATCTCAATCCAGCGCTGTGCCCGAAGGCAGCAGTGCTGCTCTCTCTCTTTCCTACTGGACATGGAGGCAGCAGTGGGAGCCACTGGCTCCTGCTGCTGTCATTTAAATCCAGTGAGGGGAGAGTGGGGGGAGAGGGCAAACCGTGCTGTGTGCGTTAATCGAGCCTGCATGAGTGCCTTCATAGCAAGTGGCTTGCTATGGCAGCACTAGGAAAAGAGGAGGAGCAAAGAGCACTGGGGATGGGGGTGGGGAAGAAACCCTAGAAGAGGGAGTTTAGGGCTATTCTGTGCAAAACCATTGCATACAGCACGCAAGTATGACATGTTTATTTTTATTTTTTTTTAATTGCACCTTTACAACAACTAAAGAAACTTAAGATGGATCAATGGAGCAAAGTACAAAACACAATACTGAAGCAATAAGAGGAGAGAATAGCCTACACTGACTAAAACCACAACACTGATTGGGCAGAAAAAAACAAGTGGTGTCAAGGAAACAAGGGAAGTGATCAGACACAAGGTAATGCAGAAAGGACAGCTGGTGGAGAATGCGGGCAACAAAATGCTAAGAGACAAGGTAACACCCAAAGATTCAGAGACAGTGTGTAGCACTGAATGCAGTGGGTGGAAGAGTAAGCAGAACAGGTGCAGATATTGTGAAGAGATTGTACTAAAGAGAGGGGACATGGGCATAAGATATCTTCACATGTAACTCTTCTTGTTCTTTGCTGGATCACTAACTGCTGTGTCTGTTTTTTCTCAAAAACATTTGATTAAAGTTGTATTCTTAAAAAAAAAAAAAAACAGGGGACTGGAGAGTACAGCATGCCGAAGATGGTTAGGTGGGTGGGAAGGGCAGTGTGGATAAGTGAAGACATTATCAGGCTGGGTAAAGGCAGTGTAGACAGAGAGAGAAAAGTCACCTTAAACCCAATACAGACACTCAGAGTGTGCTGAAGGACAAGGATGAGGAGAGTTAAGCTAGCCATACAATAGTAGATTTTTGAACAAACATTTGCATGAAAATCCATACGGAAGATCTGAGTACGTACAATAATGAATGTCTTTCGAAAGTACTTAAAAATTTAATTTTCTTTTGAATGTTAGACTTTACCAAAAAAAAACCACACTGTTAGAATTTTGTTCCATCAAGAAAAAAATTAATTCATTTTCCCCTCATTGCAGTAAAAAAGCATCAATTTGACTGCACTAACGTTTCGAAAATCAAACATTCTTAAAACAAAAATTTTCAAAATTAAATTTTTACTAGTGCATGGCCAATTTTAGTAGTGATGTTGTCTGTGCTGGGGACCTGCAGTGAAAAATTCTGGAAAGGTTCAGATTTCAGAAATGGTCCATGGCTTTTCTTCTTGCAGTGACTCTTGGTGGTAGAATAATCCAGCACACCTTTAAGTTTACTTCTATCCTTTTGCTCCAAAAGATGGCAACTACAGGTTGACTATAAAGCAATTAGGTATTGATTCCATGTGTTACCTAAATTTAACTCGAAAAAAGCAGGTGCAGTATCAAATAACTATAAAGTTAAACACATTATACTGCAACATTAATAAGTATTTACAACTCCTGAAACTAATACCAAACAAAAAAGCACCCTTCATTGGAGATAAAGATACTACAACACGACTAAACTTTGCAACAAGCTTAAAGTGGTTCTAAATGCATTCCCTACATTAAAGTGGATGTAAACCGCAGACATGAAATATTAACAAAGCATACCCCTCTATAGTGTTTACTTGTCTCAAATAAAAGCATGAATCACTTCTGACACATTTTCCCGACACCAAGAGAAAAAAGGTGACTGGGGACGGATCTCTAGCAGATTGGCAGCCTCTGCTCTGTTCTTGTGAGCTGTGTGAAGGAAGGGGGGGTGGGGGGTGGGGGGGCTGTCTCTTCCCTCCAACTTCTTTGATCGACCATGGCGAGGCCATGAGTGGAATCTGTCATGTTAAACCACTGTATAGTCTTGGCCACCGTGCTGCAGCTCAGTTTCAGGGTCTTGGCAATCTTTTTATAGCCTAGGTCATCTTTATGTAGAACAACGATTCTTTTTTTCAGATCCTCAGAGAGTTCTTTGCCATGAGATACCATGTTGAACTTCCAGTGACCAGTATGAGAGAGTGAAAGCGATAACAACAAATTTAACACACCTCATTCACACCTGAAACCTTGTAACACTAACGAGTCACATGACACCGGGCAGGAAAAATGGTAAATTGGGCCCAATTTGGACATTTTCACTTAGGGTTGTACTCATTTTTGTTGCCAGCGGTTAAGACAAAAATGGCTGTGTGTTGAGTTATTTTGAGGGGACAGCAAATTTACACTGTTATACAAGCTGTACACTCACTACTTTACATTGTAGCAAAGTGTCATTTCTTCAGTGTTGTCACATGAAAATATATAATAAAATATTTACAAAAATGTGAGGGGTGTACTCACTTTTATAACAAAAAACCCCTACCGAGGAAGACGTTGGAGCCATACGCTCGTCGTAACGCGTATAGGGGGGCGGAGCTTGCGTGACCGACGCCAAACATCTCTCGAGTGACACACGCTATTATTGCCATAACAGCAGGCACGGTGAAGTACCCTGTACATGTCCCGTGTCTTGAGACCTCCGGAGGTGAGAGGCTGGAGTGTCTTTCCAGGAGTCTGATATCCTCAGTATATGCTTTTGCTGGCCCGTCTGGGTCCTTTTTGGAGGTAAGAGGCCAATCTAGCAGGCGGAGGGATTTCACAGATTGGTGTGCACTTTTCACCAGATTGCATTTCTGATTTGGACACTCGGACACTAATGCACATTTATTGGATTTTGAGCACAATCACAGCTTGTATGGACTTCAGATATTGATTATATTAACATCATTTATGTTTATTGGTGCACGTCTGGCGCAGCACATTTTTTGTATTTATTTTGATTTAATGTGTACTCACTTTTGTGAGATACTGTACTTACATACCAACTAATGTAGGAATATTTGTTTCATCTCTGTGTATCACCTGAGGCCAGTCACTTCACCGGGTATATAGAAGGGTGTACAACCACTTTAAGGTAAAAAAAACCAGTCTGAGTGCAGCTTCCCCCTAATCAATGGACACACACACAGCATGGGTCTGGAAGAAGGAGGTAAGTATGACATGGTTGTTATTTACAACAAAATTACATTTACAATCATAATATTATAGCAGTATAGAATTTTTATTAAAGGCACTGAAATTTGTAGCAAAGAATAACTAAAATTTTGAACAAAGCATAACAACAATTTCAAAGAAAAAAACATTTTTTTTTTGTTATTCTTTGCTACAAAGTTTCAATGTCTAAGTTTTTAATAAAAAAAATTTATACTTTTTTAACCTTGTTTCAAAGTAGTTTCTGCTCATCGTTATCTCCAGTAAAGGATACTTTTAGTTCCCTAAATTTGGTTTAGATGATATATTTACTTGGTTAGAGTTTCATTACTAGCAATTTTCTACTTAATAGGTGAAATGGCCCACAGTGGTCAGCCTGCTTGGTTTTCCTTTATATAAACCAATGTCTAATTTACATTTGCTATAATGGCGATCCCTAAATTAGTTGGCTTCTGCTTTACGCTAACACAGGTGGATATCAGGAGCTCACTTAAACTTTATCCTCTTCATTTTCCTGTTTCAGGCCACAACTCTCCAAGGCACGCCAGCTGCCAACATTCAGGTGCAGCAACGGTTATCGGGCCACGAGGTTCAAGCAGACTGCCGAGTGTTCCCTCACCGAACATCTGGTCATGAATGAAAGGATTGCCTAGTAGCTCTTCGCATCGGACGGCTGATAAAAAATTCAACATTTTACTAGTTGGCAGCATTGTATCAGAGAATCCTCCCGAGTCTCCTGAATTATATTAAGAAATTTTCACTGCAGCCATGTATATCTGTTAGAACAGCTGTTGCCAAATGCTATTGCTCTGTCTGTGTGCTGGGGGACAGAGGAATGTGTATCTTTTACTGGCTTTGTCCTTCAAAACTTCGTCTGGTCTACAAGGTGGGAGAATGGTAAATGACGGTAATTCCAATTTAAAGGGAAATTTCAGAAAAAACATCGTTGTTTCTAAAAGATGCAAATAATCCCAAACTTTGCAGTGCATATCAGATGAGCAAATCATGTTGAAATACAACTGAAGCTAAAAAGAGTAAACCCAATTGCTTCTCTATCACCTCTAGTTATCTCAGTACATGGTGCCTATCATATCCTATTTAAGCAACTAAAGCTATACCCAGATGTAAGCTTTAGGTGCTGCACTGCAACCCTTTAATAAGGAAATCAGCAGGTGTGATTTCCAATTTGTGGGAGTGTCTTTGAAATCACTGCCCCTTTTTATTGTAAAGAAAAAAAATTCCATGGCAAAAGTGAAACTGTGGCCAGGCATGAACATTCGAGTATTGTTATATTTTTAACAAGCAATAAATGGGCCTTAAAACAATGACCTCTGTTGCTACAGGCACTATGGAGCAATTTATCCTCAGTGCGCTTCCAGCACACTGACTGAGCTGTCACTGACAACTCCCGGTCAGTATTCGCAATCGACAGCCAGCAGGACAGGCTCCGGATCATATGACTGCTGTAACAGACAATCACAGCAATCATGTGATCAGGAAGCTTCCCGCCATTACCACCCACTTAAAGGGCCACCAGGAGGCTGCAGCAAGGGGTTGTTCTCTTGGCAGCTTAACTCTCATTGTTCCCCCTCTAAGCAGTGACTCGCCAGCTTAGCTCATGTCTCGATTCCAAAAGTGACTCAGTAGAGGAAAGAATAGAAACCTGACATTTCAGCACTCAGGAATCAGGACACATGTCATAGGAACCACATATAAAAAAAACAATGTGCAACCTGGGCTAGAAGGAGCAAGCGGCGCAACCCCCCTCAGATCAGTGCGTTTGTGCTCTCTTTTGTTTCTTGTTTTTTATGCAGTGGCTCAGTAGCCTTTCAGCCTTCAGCCTTCCAATAAAAACAGAGAGTAGGATATCTGGGATCTTGTGGCTTTCTGTTCCAATCATAACAGCTCCCCCTATTGTCCCCTATTAAAAAAAAAAGCTTTAGAAACTTTAAGGTCAACTCCCGATCTATCAAAGTTCTGCATCCCCCCCCATAAATTCGGTTGAAAATTGACCAGCTAACACCTTGTAGATTCAATCCCTAGGCCAATTTTGCCAGAACTGAAACCAGAGCAAGATGTGCTGTGACAGTAACAACTGCATAATGCCTGAATAATGCTATCAGAATCCAGAAATTACTATTGTGGAAACTGCTCATTTCTATTAACTGCTAATAATATAGTGAAGCCTGTCAACTGTTACTGCATGTGTGGCATTATAAGAACAAATGGGAAATCCATATGCCGATTTGCTGTTACACTACACGATGGGAAAGGTCGAGTCAGCCATATTGCTTGCGAAAACAAGCAATTCTGTTCCTATTCTACCATGTCAATCTACACGAAGAAATGTTTTCACCACACACGCGCACACACACATACACACACACACACATATGCAACTTTGATTATTACTCATACCTTTTTTATCATTCTAAAAGGAAGTGGTAAGCGTAAATCATTTTCTAAATTTAGCTCATTATCTATGCAGTTGAAATTTTCACTTCTGTGTATTTCCAAGCTCTTGAGTTTTTTTCTCCATGGTAACTAAGCTATGATAAAACAACACTTGGAGCTGACATTGAAAACCACCTGTTTAGCAGAAGCCACCAAAATCAACAAAAGGATAAAAGTAATATATTTTTATACATGTATATGTAGATATTTTTGCAACAGGAGAGCTGCTTGGAGCATCAATTGGTGCTCGACATCCTGAGGCTTTGTCTTTGGTGCCACTGATATTACAGGGCATTATGGGTGAGCCATAATATGGCTCCAGTCAGTATGCAGGCTTTTATGTACGTTTATCAATGACTTTTCTGTGGTAACTTAAACATTAAAGAATAGAAGTCACAGTGGGGCATATGAAAGGATCAAAATATTCAAGACTAATATCAGAATTGTGCAGGCTTATTAGGGATGATATATATGTGCCTTTCTTATTGAGCCCTACTTGCTCTGACTCTTCGGCTTGAGGCAGGGGGTTGAAAAGTCACCTGAGGTCAGACAATTGCTGCCCTGTCATCTAACTGACCTCACACAGACACATCCTATAACCCTAACACATACCCTACCTGAAAAACTAACCCCCTTCAGTAACCATTATACTAACTCCACCTGTACCTGTAGCCAAACACTAACACTAAACCTCAAATTAAGCAATTTTCTCTAACACTAAGATCATCTGTAACCCTAACACTAACCCTTATTGTAAACACTCACACTAACCATCCTTATAACTCTAACCCTAACAATAACTCTTCCTGTAACTCCAAACTTAACACCAACCCAACTTGTGACCCCAACCCTAACACTAGTCCTATCTGTAACCTCTTGTAGTCCTTACCCTAAAGCTAACCATTCCTGTAACCCTAACATTAATCCACTATATAACCATACCATTAACCCTCCATGGTTCCCAACATTAATCCTCCCTATAACCCTAAGGCAGGTCATAAACAGTTCGAATCTCAGCCAGTTCAGCAGGAAAAGGAATAGATTCAAACCATGTATGGACAGACTGAATGTACCAAGTAATCAATCAATCAACTTAGGTACAACCAGCAGGCTTTACCTGCGATTATCGCTGGCACTGCTGTTGTTGCTACCATCCTGGCAGGGATGACTTTCCCCGCACTCCTCCGCTGGGAGAAGACAATGGCCCGGCTGGAGGAATTCCCGCATCAACACTGTCTGTGTTGATAGGGGAAATAAGTGAATTCCTTTCCTGTAACCCATAGTTGCAGGAAAGAAATTTGTTCCATGTGTGGCGGGCCTTACACTAACCTTCATTCTATGTCTACCTGTAACCCCAATCTTAACAGTAACCCTCCCTGTAACACCAAGCATAACACAAACCTTACCTGTAATCCTAACACCATCCTTCCCTATAACATCAATATTAACCCTTCTTGTAGTCCTAACCCTAAAACTAACCATCCCTGTAACCCCAATACCAATCCTCTCTATAACCCTAACATTAACCCCTTTCTGTAACCCTAAGACTGAGTTCACACTATTGCGAATTGGATGCGTGTTTCCCCACATCCAATTTGCATGTCAGGAGATTGTGACTGACTCTCTATGGAGCATGTTCACATATCTCTGAAGTGGTTCTGGTGCAAATTGCATAGGAGTCCTGTGCGTTTTCTGGTTCGTTTCAGGTCCAAATTCAGCCAAGAATTCGGACTGAAATCAGACCTGAAATGGTGAACAGGGACACACCGGAACCCTGTCGTGAGCCGCTCCGTGCAGCAGTGTGAACCCAGCCTTAAACTATTCCTCCCTAAAGCTCCAACGCTAAGCCTACCTGTTACCCCAAGCCTAACACTAGCCCTTCCTGTAACTCCATCATTAGCTCTCCCTGTTCCCCTTACTGAAACCCAAGCTTAACACTAACCATCATGAAACCCAAATATTAACCCCCACAGTAACTTAAACTCTCCCACTATTCCTCCCTATAATCCTAACACTAACCATTCCTGGAACTCCAACCCTAAAACTAAACCTACTGTACCTGTAACCCCAACTCTAACACTATCTCTACCTGTAACTTCAAAGTTAACCCCCTTCCCCTTTAACCACAGCCACAAAGTTGGTTCTCCCTGTTGCCCTCCTTCTAACCTTCTCTCTACCCCCAACCTCATTGCTAACCATCCCTGCAACAAAAATACTAAGCCTCGCAGTAACTTCAACCCTCACACTATTACTCCCTGTAGCCCACAAGCTAACTCTCCCAGTACCTGTCCCCCTCACACTACCCTCCCTTTAACCCTAAATCTAACCTTAATATTAATTCTGAGTGATCACATTACTGCTGATCATTCAGCTCTCAAACTTTTCAGAGCAGAGATCAGTGACTGTCAGTCACCTGCTCTCCACCCTCCTCCTCCAGAGCAGAGGGGGCAGCTGGCATCGGCTCTCAGCCGCACACTGACAGCCAAAGCCAGCTGTTAACCAGTCAGCTAAGTTGATCCCAACAATATAGTCAGGATTCTTCCAGAGCCTGGAGCAGCTCTGTAAAGTCAGCCAACAGCAGGCTTACTCTAGGTCACAGGAGAGAAAAACTAAGAGCACTCATGTGACCCAGAAGAGAAGTAAGGCCAAAAAAGTTTGCTCAAAATTCCCTTTGAAAAGATAGAAAAACTTACCTTTCTACACACTCCTGCAACAGCCTGCACTCTTGCTCTCCTACTCTACAATGTGGGTGGGCCCTCAATGTGATCAAATCAGCAAGAGGGGCATTGATACAAACAGAGACATAGATTGCAGGGGTCTCCAAACTTTCTAAACAAAGGGCCAGTTTACGGTCTTTCAGATTTTAGGGGGGCTGGAATGTGCCAGAGGGGCACTGACACAAACAGAGACATAGATTGCAGGGGTCTCCAAACTTTCTAAACAAAGGGGCAGTTTACGGTCTTTCAGACTGGAATGTGCCCAGTGGGAGTAAACAATGCCCCATCTTTTGTATAAGGGGAAGAAATAGTGCCCCATTGTTGGTGTTAGTGGCAAGAATAATGTCTCAAGGGGCGAATAAAGGCAAACAAAGGACTGCATCTGGCCCCTGGGCCACAGTTGGGAACTGTTGCTTTAGGGGATCAGTTGGGAAGGGAGGCAGCAGGATCAAGGATTAAGGTAAGTATTTCCCTCAATTAGATCTAGGACCCAACAGAAAGTGAAAGAAGAACTCTCCAAAGTAAGGGTAATCCACTCACTGGGAGCCTCCCCGGTGGAAGATATCCCCTTCCTTTCTGGTGTAAAAATCGTAACTCATTTTCAGTCCTGGTGACAATTACATCAACAAAAAACTAATGAAAAAGAAAAAAACGTAAAAAAAAAAAAAAGTTATGCAGTTTTTTTCCAAATACACAATTACGCAACAATATAAACAACAAAATATAATTAAAAATATATATATATATATATTTTTTCATTAGACTAAAGTTCCTAAACATTTAATCCTCAGTTTTAGCCTGAGAAAACACCGCATGCAGTCGGGCATATGGATATTATGTAATAAGGTTTGAAATAAGATTTGAAACTTCCTCTTCACTTTTCTTAAAAAAATGTCTGAAACAGGTCAGCGAGAAACAAACACATAAAAAAAACAATTACAAAAGCCTCTCTCTAACAAATCTGCAGCACAGCTGTAAGTATAAAATTTCGATTGAACTTAAAAAGCATGAGATGACTGAGAAGTCTGATAACATGTAAAACAATTGCAGCTGTTGTTTTTCCTTCATTAATCCCCAAGGTTCGCGTGGAAACCTGCAGCATGCTACAGACGCTGTGCGGAGAGAGCATAACGGCGCTCAAGTGGTCAAGGCAAATCAATTAATCACAGAGCGCTAGTGCTGAGCATAGAGGAAAGAGTTCAAAGAAGGGAATAATGTCACATTATTCCCTAATTATTTAAATCCCTTTTGTCCTATGGATACTTACTCATTGCCAAGAGTCTGCGCCACACCGGTCTCCTGATATTCACTGCTGGGTCATATCCTCAATAGGGGCTACCAGATCAGCCATTTAAAAGTCAGACTCATTCTATTGGCACGTTGTTTGTGGTGAACTAAAAGGTACCTAAAGGGCATCTTCATCTATATACAGATCCCATTTTATCGCTTAGTTTTCACAATATCACTGCACATGTTTTTTTGAAGCACCTACTGCTAACATGCTATACAGCCACACAGTCTAACCAGCAATTCTAAAGACTCTGCCATTGCCCTTCCTAGACTTCTAGTACCGTATTAAAGACACGTACCCTTAGCTCCATCCTAAAAGTCCACTTTTGTCATTCCTCTTTCCTTCAGGGAATGCCCAATGCAAGCCAGATTACATTCAGCTGGTATGTGGCAATGAAGAACAAAGCAATGGAAAAAAAATAAAATGGCAACCCACTCCAGTATTCTTGCCAAGAAAACCTCATGAACAGGCACAAAAGGCTGACAGATATGACACCGGAAAATGAGTCCCCCAGACTGGAAGGTGTACAATGTGTTACTGGGGAAGAGCGGAAGGAAATTTCAAGTAGCTTCAGAACTAATGAAATGGCTGGGCCAAAGCCACAAGGACTCTCAGCTGTGGATGGCAGGAGTGAAAGGAAAGTCTGATGCTGTAAAGAAAAATAATGCATAGGAACCTGGAATGTAAAATCAACGAATTAGGGTAAGCTAGACGTGGTCAAACAGGAGATGGCAATATAGAACATCAATATCTTGGGAATTAGTGAACTAAAATGGGCAAATTTAACTCAGATGACTACTATATCTACTACTGTGGACAAGATTCTCTCAGAAGAAATGGTGTAGCCTTCATAGTAAAAAAAGAATGAGCAAAGCAGTACTGGGGTACAATCCCAAAAACATCAGGATGATTTCAGTCCATATCCAAGGCAAACCACTCAACAGCAGAATAATCCAAGTTTATGCACCAACCTCTGATGCTGAAAAAGATGACCTTTACCACTTGTATAAAGATCTACAATATCTTTTAGAACTTACTCCAAAAAAATATCCTTCTCATAATGGGAGATTGGCATGCTAAAAAAGGAAGTCAAAGTATATCAGGAATAACAGGTAAATATGGCCTTGGAGTACCAAATGAAGCAGGACAAAGGCTAATAGAGTTTTGTCAACAGAACACACCAGTAATAACAAACACTCTTTTCCAACAACCAAAGAGGCGACTCTACACATGGACATCACGGATGGTCAATACAGAAATCAGATTGATTATATTCTCTGCAGTCAAAGATGGAGAAGCTCTATACAGTCAGTCAAAACAAGACCCGGAGCTGCAAAAAACCAAGACAGACAAACCGCTGAGGTGAGATTGAAGATCAGGTGCGAGTTGGATCCGCAATCCAGGCAGCACTCCAAGCAAAAGATAGTGACCGCACTCCAATATAGATGAAAGCATTGAAGTATTTATTCATC
Source organism: Pelophylax lessonae (assembly GCF_965119305.1). Lineage (NCBI taxonomy): Eukaryota > Metazoa > Chordata > Amphibia > Anura > Ranidae > Pelophylax > Pelophylax lessonae. The sequence goes on along the minus strand of NC_138775.1, from coordinate 40,652,045 downwards.
ACCACGAATATCAAACATGACTAGCTCATCACACTTCTTATGGTAAAATTCAGGCTTAAATTGTACAATGAATACTCAGTGGAGGTGACAAACAAATTCAAGGGATTAGATCTGATAGACAGAGTGCCTGAGGAACTATGGAAGTAAGTATGTAAAATCATACAAGATGTAGCAATAAAAACCAACCCAAAGAAGAAGAAATGCAAGAAAGCAAAGTGGCTACCTGATGAGGCCAAACAAATAGCTGAACAAAGAAGGAAGGCAAAAGACAATGAAGAAAGGGGAAAATATACTCAACTGAATGCAGACTTCTAGAGGGTAGCAAGAAGAGACAAAAATACCTTCTTAAAAAATCAATGCAAAGACTTAGAGGAAACTAAATGGTACAGGACCCCTGATATTTTGCACAAATTTTCATCGGACACGTCTCCTATGTGCTGCTTCATATCTGGTGGAAATGCCCTCTTATAAAACCCTTCTGGCAGTAGGTCCACTCTCTTATTGAACACATCACCACCTACTCCCCAGCCTTTTCCCCGGCTCAGTACCTCCTCCACCATACGCCCATCCCACAAAAAGCATACAAGAAATCATTCACTCTGCATCTCATTAACGCAGCGAGAATGTGCGTTCCATGTCGCTGGTTGTCACCCCATCCTCCCACTGTAGCGGATTGGCTCCGCAGAGTGGGTAGGATAGCGGAGATGGAAGACCTGACCCATCAAGCCCACGATTCCCCTGACAAATTTTACACCACTTGGGCCACTTGGCTACACTTCTCCTTCTCCTCCGAATACAGTAAACTACTAGGCGCGGCAGGCTAACCGGTAGCTTTCTCGCTCTTTCAATCGTAGATGTGACGGGTTCTTCCGTTTTTATACCTCCCCCCCCCCTTTTTTTTTCTTTCCTTCTTCTCCCCGCTTTCTTCTCTCCTCCTTGACCACCCCTCCTGTTCCTGTCTCGTCGCCACACTCACACCCCTTTTGTTCTACCCTCTTATCTCTCCCCCCGTCCCCTAAAATATTGTGGACGACCTAGTAGTCCACATGCACCTACCAATTATCTGCCCTCTCCAACATTCCCTTCTGCTTGATCCCCGTGTTCCCTCTATCTCCGAGTAAGGTACTCTCACAGCCCCCTCAAGCGCACGTTCGGGGACCGCAGACACAGTGTGTTCCCCTTGGGGGTGTCTGCCCCCCCGTTCGTGTACCCAGGGGCCTCCTAAGTTTCCATCGCATCGACCGCATCTCCCTCTAATATGGCCAAAGGATCCCACAGTGCCTTTCGCCTTCAGGGCGCGCTTTACCTATCAGTCCGAACCCTTCTTGTTACTCAAACGCTCTCCCTATTGTGTAAATTGCCTTGACTTTCTGGACTAGCTCATGTGCCTCTTCTCCTTTATATGTTTCAATAGGTTCTTTGTTCTTAACTATGTGCCTCTTGTCACGTGTTATTGCTACAACTACTGAGGTTTGTTTAAACTGCATTTTGGTTTTCTCTAAATTCTGTATATGCATTCAAGGTAACCTTACCTGTATGCCTATAAAAATTTTCAATAAAATGTTTCATTAAAAAAAAAAAAAAAAGAATTTGAGGAAAATAACAGAATGGGAAAGACTAAGGCTCTGTTCACATCTTGGCGTTGCTATTACAGGCGTTTTTATGGGCGTTTTTTCAGGCGTTTTTGCAGGTGTTTTACAGGCGTTTTTACAGGCGTTTTTTATGTGCAGGCGTTTTTAGATTGACTAGAGACCAATGGAAAGCGCCTGAAATCTGCCCAAAAAGAAGCTCAAGTACTTTTTGGAGCGTTGGGCATTTTGCTCACGGCGCAAAACGCTCAGATGTGAACAGGGGCCATTGAAATTAATAGGATTTGTCTTGTTGGGCGTTTTGAGAGCTGATCCTAGAGCAGAAAAACACCCCCAAAACGCCTACATGTGAACGTAGCCTAAAGAGCTTTTTAAGAAAAATGGAGATATCAAGGGAAAGTTTTGTGCAAAGATGGGCACGATAATAGACAAAAATGGCAAGGACCTGACAGAAGCAGAAGAGATAACGAAGAGATGGCAAGAATACACAGAAGAACTATACAAGAAAGATCTGGATGTCATATATAACCACAATGATAGTCACTGACCTTAAACCGGATATCCTGGAGAATGAAGTCAAGTGGGCCTTAGAAAGCATTGCTAATAACAAAGCTAGCAGAAGTGAAGGTATCTCAGCTGAGCTATTTAAATTCCTAAAAGATGATGCTGTTAAAGTGCTGCATTCAATGTGCCAACGAATTTGGAAAACTCAACAGTGACCACAGGAATGGAAGAGGTCTGTTTACATTCCGATACCAAAGAAGGGCAGCACCAAAGAATGTTCAAACTACTGTACAAACGCACTCATCCCACACGCTAGCAAGGTTATGCTGAAAATTCTAGCAGCTAGGCTTAGCAGCATGTGAATCGAGAGCTGCCACAAGTACAAGCTGTATTTCGAAGAGCTAGAGGAACTAGAGATCAAATTGCCAACATTCGCTAGATCATGGAGAAAGCAAGGGAGTTCCAGAAGAATGTCTACTTCTGCTTTATTGACTACAGTAAAGCATTCGATTGTGTGTGATTACAACAAGATGTGGCAAATATTGAAAGAAATGGGAATACCAGACCACCTCACCTGTCTTCTGAACACTTGTATGCAAGTCAAGAAGCAAAAGTTAGACCAGGACATGGAACAACTGACTGGTTCAAAATTGAGAAAGTAGTGTGGAAAGGATTTATATGGTCACCCTACCTATTTAACCTAATACAAAGTAAATTATGCGAAATGCCAGGATTGACGAATCACAACCTGGAATTAAGATTGCAGGGAGAAATATCAACAACCTGAGATATGCAAACAATACCACACTAATGGCAGAAAGTAAAGTAGAACTAAAGAGTCTCTTAATGAAGGTGAAAGAGGAGAGCGCAAAAGCTGGCCTGAAATTGAACACTAAGAATACAAACATCATGGCAACCGGGCCCTTCAATGCTTGGCAAATAAAAGGAGAAGAAATGGAAACAGTGACAGATTTTATCTTCCTAGGCTCCAAGATCACGACAGACAGCACCTGTAGCCATGAAATTAAGAGATGCTTGCTTCTTGGGAGGAAAGCAATGGCAAACCTAGACAACATTATAAAAAGAAGAGACATCACCCTACTGACAAAATGCCCCAGTAGTAACCTATGACTGTGAAAGTTAGACCATAAGGAAGGCTGAACGTGGAAGAATTGATGCTTTTGAACTATGGTATCGGAGAAGACTCATGAAAGTCCCTTGGACGGCAAGAATATCAAACCTCAACCTTGAAGGAAAAGAACCCTAAATATTCACTGGAAGGACAGATCCTGAAGCTGAAACTCAAATATTTTGGCCACCTAATGCGAAAAGAGGACTTATTGGAAAAAACCCTGATGCTGGGAAACATGGAAGGAAAAAGGAGAAGAGGATGACAGAAAACAAGATAGATAGATAGCATCATCGAAACAATGAACATGAAGTTAAGCAAGCTCCGGGAGGCAGTGGAGGACGGAAAAGCCTGGCGCACTATGGTCCATGAGGTCATGAAGAATCGAACACGAATAAAGGACTGAACCACAACAAGAACAAAACCAAATAATTAAAGCTAAAGTTAAGATATAGCTATTTTACACAGTTACACTGGCCCAGCATAACCCAATGTTAGTTATGTATGGATGTATGTATGAGTCATACCTGTGGAATCCCCATGGAAGCACAATTACTAGAGTGCCACTGCTAGCTTTTGGGCCTCATGCTGAACGGCTGTCCTACTGCTTACAGAACACAGGAAATCACTCGCTTGCATGGATGCCATTCAGTGAATGCATTCCATTTTCTTAATGAATGCACATCATTCTTTAATTGGACGAGGTGGAGAGAAGGAGCAGTGACATCATAATCTATACACCAGTTGGAATAGAAAATGTCTCAGGAGAAGACAATGCATCAGATTTGCTGGTCAGCTGAAAATTACATAGGCTGGGTCAGTAGGAGGAGAAATAGCGCCCCATTATTGGTATTAGTGCCTCATCATTGGGGTCAGTGGGAGGAATAGTGCCCATCGTTGGTGTCAGTGGGAGGAAAAGTGCCCATTGTTGGTGTCAGTGGGAGAAATTATACCCTACACTTGATGTCCATGGGAGGAATAGTGCCTTGTGTCAGTGGGAGGAATGGTGCCCCAGGCACCACAAAAAGGCAAGCAAAGGGCCACATCCACCCCTGGGCTACATAATAAAGAGTTTTATATCTGGTAATTCATTAGAAAATATATTGTACAATATGTAAATTAGTTATATCTTCATACAGTATTGAAGATACTAAACAAGATCCTATATAATTAAACAGTGCCTAGTGTCTACATTCATACTCCTTAAAATGTTCCAAATATTGTTATGGTACCAGAAACTTAAATGTATTTTACTGGAATATTATGTGATAGACCAACACAAAGTGGCACACAATTGTAAGGTGGAAGGAACATGATAAATGGTTTTCAAAATTTTTTATAAATAAATATCTGAAAAGTGTGGCGCGCATTTAAATTCAGCCCCCCCGGAGTCAATACTTTGTAGAACCAACTTTCACTGCAATTACAGCTGCAAGTCTTTTTGGGTATGTTTCTACCAGCTTTGCACATCTAGAGAGTGAAATTTTTGCAGATTCTTCTTTGAAGATAGCTCAAGCTCTGTCAGATTGGATGGAGAGCATCTGTGAACAGCAATTTTCAAGTCTTCCCACAGATCTCAATTGAATTTAGGTCTGGCCTTTGACTGGGCCATTCTAACACATGAATATGCTTTGATCCAAACCATTCCATTGTAGTTTTGGTTGTATGTTTAGCGTTGTTGTCCTGCTGGAAGGTGAACCTCCGTCCCAGTCTCAAGTCTTTTGTAGACTCTAACAGGTTTTCTTCTAAGATTGCTCTGTATTTAGCTCTGTCCATCTTCCCATCAACTCTGACCAGCTTATCTGTCTCTGCTAAAGAAAAGAGTCCCCACAACATGATGCTGCCACCACCATGTTTCACAGCGGGGATGGGGTGTCCACGGTGATGTAAAGTGTTGGTTTTCTGCTACACATAGCATTTTGCTTTTAGGCCAAATAGTTCAGCTTTGGTCTCATCTGACCAGAGCACCTTGTACCACGTTTGCTGTGTCCCCCACATGGCTTCTCGCAAACTGCAAATAGGACTTCTAATGGCTTTCTTTTAACAGTGGCTTTCTTTTTGCCACTCTTTCACGAAGGCCCAATTTGTGGAGTGCAGGACTAATAGCTGTCCTGTGGACAGATTCTCCCACTTGAGCTGTGGATCTCTGCAGCTCCTGCAGAGTTACCATGGGCCTCTTTGGCTGCTTCTCTATTTAATGCTCCCCTTGCATCCCCTGTCAGTTTAGGAAGACGGCCATGTCTCGGTGGGTTTGCAGTTGTGCCATACTCTTTCCATTTTGGATGATGGATTAAACAGTGCCCTGTGAGATATTTAAAGCTTGGAATATTTTTTTTTTTTATAGCCTAACCCTGCTTTAAACTTCTCCACAACTTTATCACTGACCTGTCTGGTGTGTCCTTTGGCCTTCATGATGCTGTTTGTTCACTAAGGTTCTCTAACAAACCTCTGAGGGCTTCACAGAACAGCTGTATTTATACTGAGATTAAATCACATGCAGGTAAACTCTATTTACTAATTAGGTGACTTCTGAAGGCAATTGGTTCCACTAGATTTTAGTTAGGGGTATTAGAGTAAAGGAGTCTGAATATAAATGCACACCACACTTTTCAGATATTTATTTGCAAAGAACTTTTTCCTTCCTCTTCACAATTATGTGCCACTTTGTCTTGTTATATCACCTAAAATCCCAATAAAATATATAACACTTTGGTTGTAACATGACAAAATGTGGAAAATGTTAGAGGGTATGAATACTTTTTCATAGCACTGTATATACAAATAATAATAGTACCCAAATAGTATGCAAATATTGTAGCTGCAAACCTCATAGCATCTTAAGTATTGTATTTAGGAATCAATCATGTAAGGCACAACTAAACCCAAGAACAAAAATATAGCTGCAGTGGCTGCATTCATTTTTCTGTAAGTAAGGAATATTTCCAGTTGATCCTGCCAGAAATCCAGTTTCCTGGTAACTTCCTGGGCTCTAAACTGAACTTTCAAACAATGTTATTAGCCTTCCTAGCTATCCTCTGTGAACTACATTACGACTCCTCTCCCTGATAGAGATGAGAAGAAGGGGAGGTGTTTGTATCCCAAAATCAGGAGAGCAGTCTAGGGAGACAACCATAGCTCCTCCAAAGCTACAGTAGGGTGAGTGATCGTTTTTGCCCTTGGACAAGTATGTTACTGGGAAGGTCACCACGGGAAGGTAAAAGAAAAAAAAAAACAGAAAATGAAAACAAATGCAGCCACCACCTCCAAGCACTGGTAAACTGCAATTTAAATATTTTTTGTTTTATGCATTACATGTGTTTTACATGCTATAATTGCCTATAAGATATTGTATGTATGATTTTAAGAGATTGGCACAATTTCATAGTCACAGTTTTGTTTTTTTACAGAATATTTGAGTAATAAAATACTTTATACCTTTTAATGCTATCTAACAACTGCAAAATCCTTTTTGTAGATTAGGGAAAACACAATTTTCTAGTGCAGACTAGTCAACTCACTGCCTGGAAATCAATGATCACAAATGGTGCTAGAATATGACCATAAGCCATCAGTATTTGGATGGTGTATGGCAAATGAGCAAGTGATGACAAGCACTTGGAGCTGTGCAGTCAGTTTTGATAAACATACAGGGTGCTGTATATTGTATGCCTTTCAGTGTATGAACCAATGGTAAAAACGTCAGTCTGTTGAAGGCAGAACTGAATTGCTGCTAACAATTGTCCAGAACAGTGATGGGACAAACTCCATGACCACCCAAAGTGAAAAGACCCCACCCACGGAGCTGTGAATGACTTCAGCGGTGTAGGTAGCAGATCCTTTTTGAAGCCCCGTCCTGCTGAAACACCCAAGGCAGCTGCCTCCTCTGCCTTGGCCAAGCCCTAGATTACATAATCCTTTAGTTTTGTTCATGTTAGATGGTTGGATTGCAGTTTTACCACCCTCCAACTGCCCAGTCACAAGTTAACATGGGCAGTGGGCATGCTGGTACACACTGCCCCAGTTGTAGAGAAATGCGGCAACAATTATAAATCAGTTTAAGACTAAACTGTCCACAGGGTGCCAACACTGCTCTGCAGTTGTAATGCAGATTAAACAGTGTCATTCCGTTACCTAAACTATAAGGATAAAGATATGGGAACTGCATTTTCAATCTATAGTATAAAGACCAGATCAGGATTACCACACTTTGGAGCCTGCATCCTGGTTTCCAATACCACTATCTGGTTCATGTGATATACATTCTCCGTGTCGTACGCATTCTGGAAATGCCATAATTTACTTACTCTACATGAAAACTGATTTTATCAGGTTTCATCTTTGTTTGGCCATCTCAGTAGATGGCCAGTGAGGTCAGGTACTGTTCTCTATAAAACACAAACCCCTCCCCTATTCCCAGATGCTGTCCTGCCCTTATGACTCTATAGACAGTAGTCATGGGTGTAAACACAGCACTAGCACCAGCCGACACTGGCAAAAGCAATACAAATAACCAGATCTGGGTTTTTTTTTTAAATCCTGATTCCTTGAAAAGGGGGACGGAGTAGGGGGTGTGAAGTGGTGGATGGGCATACTTTAAGGAAAAGTAGGGCCAAAGCTCTTTTGGCCCTGCTTCTCCTGTAGGTCCCAGGAGTGCACTTTGTTCTGCACTCCTGTGACCCATTTTCAGCCGACAGCGGCCAGAGCCAATCCAGGTTTGGGAGTGCATTACATGCAGAGGGCAGAGTTCAGGATTGCACAACAGAGGGCTGGGCTCAGGGGTGCGCTATGTACAGAATGCAGGATTTAGGGGTGTGCTATGTAGAAAGATTGCAACATCTCATCTAGGGCTGGGCGATAAAACGATACCGATATGTATCGCGATAGTCACGTGGTCGATAGCAATAAAAAAATAGAACGATAAAACGTTCGATATTACAACTTTAAAGTACTATGTTTTTTCGCCTTTTTCCGCCGCACAGGAACCAAACTCCCCAGTAACGGACCACCGCTGCGCCTGGATGTGACGTCAGCTGCGGGCGGTGCGTCTGTACAGGGGCTGCGGCGCGCTGTGATAGGTACAGAGAACTCCCCGGCCTGGATGTGACGTCAGTCAGCTGCCGGGAGAGGAAGCGGGCGGTGCGTCTGTACAGGCCAGGGGCTGTGATAGGATAGGTACTATCCTATCACAGCCCCTGGCCTGTACAGACGCACCGCCCGTTTCCTCTCCCGGCAGCTGACGTCACATCCAGGCCGGGGAGTTCTCTGTACCTATCACAGCGCGCCGCAGTCCCTGTACAGACGCACCGCCCGCAGCTGACGTCACATCCAGGCGCGGTGGTGGTCCGTTACTGGGGAGTTCGGCCCTAGTCTACTCCCCCCCCCCCCCTCTGTCCATCAGCCGACGGCCGGCCGCAGTTTTGAATTTCATCATTTAAATGGGAGAACGCTTCTGCGCTCTTCTGGGATTTTAAAAAGGTCAGAATTAGGAAGGAGGAAAAAAATGTCTTCTGTATAGCAAGCGGCAACCTCGGATGAAAGAACCATATAGGTTATCTATAATTGTTACGCGGGGGCTGGCTGCACAAGCGGAAAAAGGCGAAAAAAACAATTGTACAAAAAACGAGTTTGAAAAAAAAAAAATAGTACTTTCAATTTAAACTAAAAAAGGTGGCCGGTTACTGGGGAGTTCTGTTCTCTGTACCTATCACAGCGCAGCCCCTGTACAGCCCGCAGCTGACGTCACATCCAGGCGCGGCGGTGGTCCTGGTCCGTCAGAGTCAGAGTGTCAGACACACATATACAGCGCTTCTCCTCAGTCCTCCCTCCACACAGTGAGCTCTCCTCCCTCCCCGCCCAGCCCTAATTGCTAGGTTACCAAAAGAGGAAGGTTAAGTTTAAAATAAAAATGTTTAAATGTAACATTTTTCTCCTGGTCCTTATTTTAAATGGGTAATAAAAAATATCAATAATTATCAATATCGACCGATATGAAACACTGATATCGTGATACAGTTTTCAGCCATATCGCCCAGCCCTAATCTCATCTCTACCATCTCCCTGGACTCTAAACCTCTGCACACATCTCCCTCCATATCTCCATAGCCCTCATCCCCCCTCCTCCCAAAGCTTCTTTGTATCTATACTCTCTCCTACCTGGCCAAGCTCTAGCACTTCCCTGTGTAGGGGACTTCTTCCCTGTGAAGGCAGCTAGAGTACTAGTGTATTCAACTTCGCCTTGCAGGAAGATCGTTCTGTCGGATTCTGGAGACCATACTAAACCTGAGATATTTGTGCGCTTGCCAAAAAACTGTAAACCTTAGTGACAAAAAAATAAGTAAAACAAATGAAATAATAACTCAATTAGATCAAATGGACAGCAGCATCTAAATCACTAATCTGAGTAGGATGTGTAACAAGCTCCAACTAAACAATAAAAAGTGCGCTATCCTTGTGCTAGGTATAAGTTATTAAATCACATATTAAAAAAGGGATCAAAGTCTTTGCCAAGTAATTATAGACCTGTTAACTTCGATAGTTGGGAAGATACAAGAGTGTTTAAAAAAAGACCACATAGATGAGTTCTTGCTGGAAAAAATATTTTAAGCAATAGACAGCATGGATTCATGAAAGACAAAAGTTGTCAAACAAACCTGATTTCTTTTTATGAGGAGGTAGGTAAAACCTTGGACAGAGGGTGGTTGTGGACATGGTATACTTGGATTTTGCAAAAGCATTTGACACAATTCCTCCGGGCTAATGTGTAAGGTAAAGTCTACAGGCTTGGAAAGATCAGTTTGTAAATGGATAGAAAACTGGCTAAAAGATAGAATTCAGAGAGTAGTGGTTAATGATTCTCACTCTGAATGGTCTAGGGTTATCAGTGGTGTACCCCGAGGTTCAGTGTTGGGACCCTTACTTTTTAATATCTTTATAAATTATATAGGGTCTGCGATTAAAAGTACCATTTCAGTCTTTGCAAATGACATCAAGCTATGCACCGGAATAACTTCCTTACAGGAGGTCTCCAACTTACAAGCCAACCTCAATGCACTGTTTCATTGGGCCACTATGTGGCAAATGAGGCTTAATGTTGATAAATGTAAAGTTATGCACTTGGGGGCTAAGAATATGCATGCATTATACATGCTAGGGGGAGTACAAGTGGGGAAATCCATAGTGGAGAAGGATCTGGGTGTTCTGGTAGATCATAAGCTTAATAATAGCGTGCAATGCAAAGCTGCGGTTTCCAAAGCAAGCAAAGTCCTTTCTTGTATTAGGAAAGGCATGGACTCCAGAGAGAGAGATATCATTCTGCCTCTGTACAAATCATTGGTAAGACCTCATCTGGAATATGCAGTTCAGTTTTGGACACTGGTTCTCAAAAAGGATATTGGGGAACTGGAGAAAGTGCAGAGAAGAGCAACCAAACTGATAAGAGGCATGGAGGAGCTCAGCTATGAGGAAAGATTAGAGGAACTGAATTTATTCACTCTTGAGAAGAGGAGATTAAGGGGGGATATGATCAACATGTATAAATACATAAGGGGTCCATATAGTGAACCTGCTGTTGAGTTATTCACTTTAAGGTCATCACAGAGGACAAGGCGACACTCTTTACTTCTAGAGGAAAACAGATTTTGTCTCCAAATATGGAAAGGTTTTTTCACAGTAAGAGCTGTGAAAATGTGGAATAGACTCCCTCCAGTTATAAGTAAAGTTGATCCAGGGAATATCCGATTGCCTCTCGAGGAATCAGGAAGGAAATTTTCCCCTGCTGTAGCAATAACATCATGCTTTGCTGGGGTTTTTTGCCTTCACCTGGATCAACTGTGGGTATAGGATTGTGTATATGGTATTGTATAGTTGTATTTTCTTTTTTTTTTTGGTTGAGCTAGATGGACTTGTATCTTTTTTCAACCTGACTAACTGTAACATAAAAGACGCAATAACAGTGCAATAAACATATGATGAACTCATCCTAAATTGACATATCTGTGCAAATATTCAACATTAAATGTGCAAACATTGTGCAAAGAGTGCTCTCAAAAGGAATCACCACAAGTGATTAAATGAGCTCCTTACCAGCTGCTCTGATCGCCCAAGAAGACCATCAGACTCCTTGCTGCAAAGCAGCCATATACACCACAATCTTGCATGCAAAGGTTTCGTGATCTCCTAAGCCAAGATAGACTCCAAGTACAGAGGAAAATCCACGTAGTGTTATAATTTTTTGCTGTGGGATGTGTATCATAACTGCCTGCTGGTTTAGGAAGAAGATGGTGGTCAGGGGGAAAACCACCACTCAACTACTGATTTTTACTGCCTCCTGGCCACATGTTTAATTAAACCCAATGCAATGTATGGCCACACTACATATGTTGTAACATGTCCGATAATTGAAATATTTATGTGGGACGGAAGGTGAGGGATTTCAATGGGCTGCCTAAATCCAATGCATATTTTAACGTGTGACGTAACACGTACTAACTTGTGCAATATTGCACTGAACAAGTATAAATGAACTCCTGCAGCCACTTCCCAGTGACAGGTTGACAACACTTAGGCACATTTAGGGGACAGGCACAGAATATTATCACATATAAGAGAAAGTGACTGATGAAAGCTGCAGATCTAAAAATACCAACAATGACTGGTGAAATGACATTAACATGTTAGTGCTTCTATGAGAATTTGGTGATTGGGTTTAGATATTCTTTAGGATAAACTGAGCAGATTTTCTAACTTTACAACATCTCATGTTTTCTGATAGGGCTTGTGTCTGTGTACAGCTTGCACACGGAAAATCTTATATTGCCATGGGGGAAAATAATTGTATTTTTGTCTTACCGTAAAATCCTTTTCTCTTTCGTTCATTGACAGACACAGCTCCAAAATCTTCTTGACCATTGGGATGTCCCAAAGCAGTGTCAAACATGAGGGGTGGGAAAAAAAACACAGCAGAAAAAAATTCCCTAAGGCTAAATCTAGCCAACCAGGTAACATGAAGCTCAACCAGTAACAAATGGAGCTCACCTGAAACATACACCCTCACAGAGGACTAGTCTTCTCAAACAGCAGCCAGCAAAACCTTGCGCCAAAGCAGCATCTGCAGATGCCAGCACATCCACTTTGTAAAAATTTTGTGAAAGTGTGCACAGACGACCAGTGGCCACCTTGCAAACTTGCATCACTGACACCTTATGGCGGAAGGCCTAGGAGGCACTAAGTGTCCACGTAAAATGCACCTTAAAAGAGAAAGGAGAACCTGACCCTTGATTGAATAGGCCTGCACAACCATCTGTCTGATCCATCTGGAAATGGTCACGGCAAACGCGGCCAAACCCTTGCAAGGTCCATCCATAAGAACAAATAGTGCGTCTGATTTCCTAAATGACTCAGTAGCCGCCAGGTACCCCCTGAACGCCCGAACAACAGCCAGAGAATGCAAGGCAATCTACTTAGGGTGCCTAGGCTTAGGACACAGGGAAGGCAACACCATGTCTTCATTCGAATGGAAACCAGAAACAACCTCAGGAAAGAACGACTAACGAAGCGCCACTGTATCTCTGTGAACCCCCAAGTAAGGTGACCAACAAGACAAAGCTGCCAGCTCCGACAACCTGCATGCAGAAGAAAAAGCCACCAAGAAGGCTTCCTTCTGGGACATTATAAGCAGCGGAATCTCGTGAATATGTTTAACGGCGGTTACTGAAGAACCGACAGATCCCACAATGGCAATGAAGACCACACTGGGGGAGTCAAGTTGCGAACCCCCTGAACAAAGGTGCGAACCAAAGAATGAGTAGCCAAAGGACCTTAAAAGAAAACTGCCAAGGCTGAACCTGGCCCTTGATGATACCCGAGGCCAGACGTTGTTCAACACCTCGTTGGAGGAAAGCCAAATTCAGAGTCACCAAAAAGGAGCCTGGGTGAACCCAAGAGATTCACACCTGCAAAGTACGCTCCTCAAATGCAATGGTAAATCTTCCTAGAAGTAGATTTACAAGCCTGCAGACAACCCTCTATCCTTCAGCCCCAGGCTTCCGACAGCCAAGGCATTAAGCCAGTGACTGTAGTGCAAGATGGAAGATTGGACCTTGGGCCAACAGATCTCCTCTAAGAGGAAGTCTCCAAGGAGCATCGGTGACCAACCATTTTAGATCTGCGTACCAAGGCCAGCGAAGCCAGTCTGGAGCCATTAGGATGGCTGTAATCCCTTCTGATTCGAACCTGCGCAGGAATCTTGGCAGAAGTTCTAGAAGAGGAAAAACGCATAGCAGACAATACTGCCACCAAAGGAGCCACCAGTGCGTCTGTGGCATCATCCAGAGGATCCCGAGACTTTGCCATAAACCTAAGCACCTTCCTGTTGAGACGAGAGACCAATAGGACCACCTCGGGAGTTCACCACCAGAGACACAACTGATGAAACACCTCCGGAGGAAATGTCCAGTATATCGATCGGTAGGTAGTCTGGATTCCTCCTGATTCCAGACCCCATAAGCACAATCTGTGCCAAAATAAGCCCCCCCCCTCTCGGACAGGCTGGCACCTGTGGTGACAACTGTCCAGTACAGGGGAAGGAAGATGTTCCCTGTCGAAGCGCCGGAGAGCGAAGCCACTGAATCAGAGACTCTCTCGTACCCCGGCTCAACAGGATCAGATTGTCTAGAAACTGTGGATTCTTGCCCCACATGGCAAGAATCTCTCTTTGCAGAGGTCTCGTGAGGAACTGTGCAAACGGAACCGCCTTGAAGGTAGACACCATCAGACCCAGCACCCACATGCCAGTCCTAAAAGATGACCGACTGCTGGACAACAGGAGCCAGATTCATCCTGCAGATTTTGGAGCTTGTCCCATGGGAGGAACACCCTGGCTGAGGCTGAGTCCAGAGAAGACCCAGATAATCCAACTAGGTGGATGGAACCAGAGGCAATACCGCACAGTAATCTCCTGGTTGTCCATCAGAGCAGTTAGAGACTCTGCTTGCAGAAGAAGATCGTCCAGGTACTCCAGCACCGCAATCCCCCGCTGGCGCAACAATGCCAACACCGGGGCCAACACTTTGCGAAGACCCGAGGAATCGAGGCAAGACCTCTTGATATTGCTCAACGCCCACAGTAAGTGGAGGAGGCATGGATGACCGACATATATCGGAATATGAAGGTAAGTGTCCTTGATATTGGTAGAAGCCAGAAGATCCCCCTGATGTAGGGATGCAACTACTGTACGAATGGACTCCATTCGGAACATCTGTACCTGCACAATCGGTTCAGAGCTTTGAGGTCCAATATTGGATGTACCTGGCTTTCCTTCATGGGACCTGTAAACATATTTGAATAAAACCCATGAAAAAAAGTTCCAATTCTGAGACCGGAACAATCGCCCTTTGTAGTAGCAAATCTTGCATAGCCCCGAAGAGACCTCGCAGGAGGTCTGGGGATAAACGCAAGTAGGAAGGACAGAACCTCTCTGGAGGATAAGCCAAAACTCGATCTTGTAGCTGGACCGAATCAGCACGTGGATCCACTTGTCTTGAATCAGGGAGGTCCACAGGTCCAGAAGGACCCACTATCGGCTTACCAGACCAGGTCCGAGCAGGTGATCCCCCACAAAAGGAAGATCAGATAAGGCCTTCTTGGAAGTCTGGTCCGCAGACCAGCATTTCAGCCATATCCCACGCTGAAGGACCACTGCTGTCACGGACAGCCTAGAGACTAAGGGAGCTGCATCCAGAGAGACATCACAGATGAACTGCAACCCCTGGACCAACTGGTCCACCAGCTCCGCAAAGGCAGGGGGAAGCTGTTCCTCCTCCAGATCCTGGCGCAAAAGCTTTGCCCACTCCGTTAAAGTCTGGGACACCAGTGCTATGGTGAACACCACCCTAAGGACTGAACCGACCGCAGTAAACATGTGGCGGACCAAAGTCTCGGCTCTCCTGTCAATAGGATCTTTTAAGACTTAAGAATTTATTCAGCCCTGAGTTGGAAATTCCCAATTATTCAACAGAGACTCCTCAAGGGATACTGTCTATCGAAACGCTTAGGCACCAACACATAGCGTTTAGGACAACTCCACTGACTTGCGACAATTTTGTCACAGTAGGCGAGAAAATCTTTGCCACTTCAGAGGATCTGCGGGCACCAAGAGGACCGGCTCCTAAGACGCAGCAGCAGCTGCATTCCCGATGTTTAAAATTTCCTGCACAGATACAATCAGTGCATTCACCAGCACCTTTTCATGCGCATATGCGGTAAAAGAGAAATCATCCTTACTATCAGAGCACTCGAAGTGGGTGGATGCAGATGCAGTAGGTTCACTATATACTAAGCTCACCCTGAAAACATAACAAGCAGACCCCCAGTGACTGTTTAGAGGGGTGGGGGGGATGGAGGGGAACCCAGGGGTCCGACTATCCCAGGAAGGGGCCCATGTCCACCCCAAAAGACCACCAAGGAAGAGGGGGGACACTACTTTCCACACCATGAAACCGGGTGGGCACCACTCCAGGCAGACCATGGCACCATCTTGGGATGGGGGTGCTGTGGGCCAGAGGTACGCTGCGACTCAGGTCGTGATCAGGTCTGAGGGTCCACGCGAGACGTTTAACTCGCCGGCCAGCCCCTGTCCAGTGGGGCTATGTCGCGGCTGACCTAGCGCAGAGCTGAGATCGGGTCACACTCGCTGGCTGGACTGGGGAGACCGTAAGGATCTAGAATATCCAGTTGATTGTAGTTCTCACAGGAACAGAAAATAATAAAACAGGAAAAGAAATCCATTTAAAAAAGAAAAAATGCTAGGAGCAGGGGTCCCAGCAAGGAACTAGGTTCTTACTCCAGACTAGGCAGAAAAAAACTGAGTCCCTATAGTTGGAAGTAGGAGTATATCCCCTGGGACTACCCCATAGGCATGGTAAAGCTTTTTCCTGCCTAGTGTCCTACTCCTGTAGGGGACAGCATAACCCAACGGTCAAAAAGATTTTCGAGCTGTGTCCGTCAAGAATGAAAGAGAAATTTTTTTTTTTTTCCCTGGATCTGCTCAGCTGTTACACTGAGAAGGAATAGTGACCTACACAATCTATTTTCTTTAGTAGGCTTCTTTAATTAAACATTTTTTAAGTCTTTTCTAAAAAAGGACAACTTTTTTCGATCATTTAATTTGCATCCCTTTATAAACCAACAGGTTTCAGGTCCGTGTTACATTTCAAAGTTTAGCAGCTGAGAGCCAGAGAAAGTCAAAAGGAAACAAAGCAGAACAGGTGTTTAGAGGCTGTGGTTTCACGCTGAGTTACACTCCCTGCAATGGAATGATGTCTTTCATGCAGGTAAAAAAGGTGCTGGCCTAAGACACATAAAGGGCTCTGCTATATTTACCAAATACTTTTTTAAGCTCTTTATGGAGCTTTGTTTCATCTCAGTGCTGATATACCACTGTAGCCCCTTTAGCTACTTCCTGTCTACATGCTTTGCAACCATGGCTGCATGGGCTTTCTCAGGTCAGGTTTCCTGATGGTGACAACAGTGGACCTCACCTACTTAATGTGTGTTGTATAGAAGGTGTCCTGGCACAGTGCTGGACTCAATGGTAGGCACGATTGTGTCTGGATTCCAAAGTTTGGAGGCAGCGTAAGCTTGGAGGTCCCCCAGAGTAGTATAAATAGTATAAAAAGAATAAGAACACCATATATGTAATTCAAGTCTAGTAAATCTTTATTGCATATGACAGAAAGTTTCAGGGGCTCTATACTCCCCCTTTATCAGGGCTTACATGCTGGCTGGGAAATAAAGAGAATATTGGACAACAACATGCAAAGTAAAAGGATATAAAGTGTATAAACCTTGACTGGCACCCAGAATCATCACACTTTTTATCCTTTTTCCTTACATATTTTTGTCTAGAATTCATTTATTGGTAGCGTCTAAGCCCCGATGAAGGGGGAGTTAGAACCCCTGAAATACATAGGATTCTTCTGCTGACTCCTTGTCCAATGCCAAAAATACTTACCAAACTTGCATTAGGTGGCTCATTCTTTTTATACTACCCAATGTATGTGGAAACAGCCAAGTTTAGCCTCCAAAGGAATACCATGTGACATGCTGACTGTGCATTAGCACAATTGGGGGTGGGCGACAAAGTGTTGTTATGCTATAACAAGATGTACCTAAATAAGGACATTCAAAGCGGGATCACCAGGTATTTTTTCTTTATTGAGAGTTTCATAATAAAAAAAAGATCAAAATGACTTTTGAAATTACATTAAGTTGTCAAAGCTTTTAAAGGTTTTAGCAAATGAGTTTATATCTACTTTATTTTACAAAAAAAAAAGGAAAAAAATTATCATTCATTAGGCATTATCCTATCTATGTAACCAACCTAACTGACAAATAAATGTTTGGGATGACTGACCCTTTAATTGGCTATTTAATTTTAACATTTTAATTAGACCAATTTTGCTTTAAGGGTTCTTTACACAATAGGCTCAGTGCCGCAATAAAAGAAACTAGGGCTCCTTATAACTTGCGCCGAGCTGGCAGAATATGGAGCCACGCGGTGTTCCCGCTTCACTCAATTGAGGCTTCTCGCAGGCAAAAAAGCTTTTAACAGGCACATCTGGTCTGTGATAAATCAGGTCCATTTTGTCTTCCTGCCAAAACTCCTCCTTTATCTAGCTTACATCCTTGTGATGAGATAGGCAGTCACACATTACGCTGGTGACAAACAATTGTAATTATGCCATTAGTAGCCATTTAGTCTACAAAGGTTTTTATAAAGGAAACACAGCCCACAATGAGAAATATGGGATAATACATTGATCGCCCCGTCTAATCCGCTTTTGCTTCACAAGTGTAAAACACAGGCATAATTCACCGCACAGCGGGCTGTAATAGCAGGCCACTCAAAACTGTACAGCTATTCCATGCCAGATCTACTTAAATTTAAAAATAAAAAAGTAACAAGGAAAATAAAAAAAAAAAAAAAGACTTTATAAAGGCTGAGCACAAAAAAAAAAATATCTAAGACTTGACTTTTGAAATTGAGACAGAGAAAAATGGCAATGTTGAAGGCGGTAAGCTTGGTTGGTTCTGTTTGGGCAGGATATTTTGTGAGTTATAGCAGGCAATGATGCAGACAATTACTGTGCCAAATCTGAAATTATACTCATAAAGAGGACTTGTCACTAGCACAGTGCCTTTGCTAAAGCGTCTCTGTTACTCAGCTGAAGAGCCAATAAAAGATGTCCTTGTAAAGAAGAAAGTAAATACCTCTACTGCCACAGAACGCTGCATTACTAAAGAGGAATTACCATCTAAGGTCTCCTTGGAAATCAACACATTCGGGAGTATCAGTCTGCTGGTCTACTGCTGCACCCAGTGGTTGCTGATTCTTTCATCACTGCTGAACATTGATGTGTGTTTCTGAAGGAGACTTGAGACAGTGATTTCTTTTAGGCGGATCAGAATTTAAAGCGGAGTTCCGGCCACGAAAATGTTTTTTCAATAAAAATATCCCCGGGACAGTCAGGGCTAGTACATTCCACAATGGATAGCCTCTGATCTGTCCCAGGTCGCACTTACCTTTTAGAAGAAATACCTACCTTGAAAATGTCTTGTCCAGCGCTGCCATCTCAGGTGTGGGCAGCTGAAGCCAGAGCATCCTCTTCGACATCCTCTTCCGGGTCCTCTTCGTCCCAGAATGCCCTGCATCCGCCCCGCTCATCATGTCCGGTGTAGGCGCGTCATTCCTGCACAGCTTCTGAAGCCCAGAAGCTGTTTAACAGGGAATGACACGCCTGTGCCGGTGTTCCGTGAGAATTACCTACTCGTGAGAAAAACCTACCCTCGTCACTTCCGGTTGCACGGCACTGTATGTAATTCGGCGTTTACATTAAAACAGCTGTGCTGCAATACGAGTGATCTCCACTCCTGTCCCTGTCACTTCCCTCATCTTGGCTAGTAAATATAAAAGCGGCGGCGGGTGTATGAGAACATAAATCACGGAGCCGAGACCCGCTTTTATATTTACTAGCCAAGATCAGGGGAGTGACAGGGAGAGGAGCGGAGATGACTCGTATTGCAGCACACTTGTTTTAATGTAAGCGTGGCGTAGGTAGGTTTTTATCACGGACACCGTGATAATTTCCTACTAGTGCGCATGCGCACTAGTCAGGTCCTCAGCTCTGTCATTAGGTATCCGGGGCTGTGAGCATGCGCAGTGCTGCGCTGCTCAGCTGTTCCTGGCCGGAAGTGACGAGGGTAGGTTTTTCTCACGGGGTAGGTAATTCTCACGTTACACCAGAACTGATGAGCGGGGCCGATGCAGGTGCATTGATTCCTGGGAGCGATGATGTTCAGCTCCCAGGAATCAATGCAAGCAGGAAGTGATGGCGCGGGCCGCAAAGGGAGGAAGTGGAAGGAAGGTAAGTATATTTTCTTCAATAAAAAGGTAAGATAACAAAAAAATAAATTGTGACTATCCATTTCTTTTACAGGTGACACTGAGCAAGCAGATGGCCCAAAGTGCATTTTGTGGCCGGAACTCCGCTTTAACAGTAGGAGACCATAGGTATTTTTTTTTATATATACACAAACACATATATATATATATATATATATATATAACTCTTTTATTGACACTTGCATTTACTGAGTTTGTTACCTTCCTTTCGCTCCCCCTTTTGCTCAAAGCAAAATTAAAGCCTTGTTTAAGATATGGGTCGCTGGAGTCATAGATTATACAAGGCAATGAACTTCCCAGTTAACAGTGCTGATTGGCCCTTCATACCTGGAAGCATCATGTATTTCCTTTGGCTCGCTGCTCTGAACACAGAAGAATGGGAGTCAGGGAGAGGTAAGTATATGCTGGGGAGGGTGGATGTTAAAAATATACACATTGGCCATTATAGTAGCCCAACCTCCAAAATGAGGGCTGTAAAATAGGGACTTTCAATGTGCCACAACACAACTGTATGCATAAAAAACATACAGCTCTATTACTACATTAAATTTGATTAAAATCAACAAGAATGAAGATGCCATATCCACGTTGTTACAGAAATCATATAAATATGGTGGATCCGATTCAGTTTTTAATGTGAAAATTGAACTGTACATTTTATATGCATACACTTCTGTTGTGGCACACTGAAAGTCCTTTTTTTCCAGCTCCCTTTCTGGAGGTTGGAATACCATAACTTCTATTGTGTGTATTACTGCGATGGTGCTATGAATGATACTTACAGGATGTTTCCACCTATGAGATAATAGGCAATGATTAAAATATAATGGCGGCACAAACTTTTTCTCTACTTTTGGATAAAGCAGAGGAGGGTTAGAACTTTCTCATATGTTTCTGGCTCATGAACTATTACCATACCTCCACTAGTTCACCCATCTTGTCAGCATGCCACTGTTTTGTGACCGCAAGCGTCTATATGAAATAGTGCTTTGACCACACCTTTGTGTGCCATTAGCCAAAAGGACTTTAATCTAGGACCTCTAGTATTAGAATAAGTGGCTTTCAGCTACTGGAAAGCAATGCTGTTTTTTTAGCACATACAAAAATGCCCTACCCTGAGACCCCCTTTACACTAACTTTCTTTAACCAACGTACTAAAATTCCATTTTATAGGCATGTCAAACTGGCATTTTTATGGGCCTTATTCAGCCCTCTCACTCCTTCTTTGTGACCCTCAAAAATAAACGTGCACCTACATGTTCTGCACTTATACTTCCTAACATAATTTTGCAACTCAGTACTTCAGTAAATGTTTTATGGCCCCTTACTCTAGGATTAATATAGTAAACTGTGATTTTGCTATTATACAAATTGCTAACGTGCCATAATCTTTTTATTGAATTCAGAAGTTGCAGCCCACAGTGAACATAATGCCACTCCCTTAAGGATTTGACTTTGACATGTTTGTCCTCATGTAAACTTTGACCCTAGTTTGAGTAATCCTCTCTCCTGTTCCAGGGACCTTGTGGCAGGATAAACCTTGGTACAGCAACAGTAACCAGCACTAGAATCTACACTCTATACTAGAATTAAGAGTTAGGGTGGATATACATGGCTCAAATCTCAACTGGTTCACCAGAAAGCGGCTGAGATTTGAACCATTAATGGGCAGGCTAAATGTACCAAGTTGATCGATCAGTCAATTTGAGTACAACCAGCCTGCCGGATTCTCTTGGGATTCTTGGCAGCGGCTGCTATAGCTGCTAGCGATAATCACTCTCGGCAGGGACGGCTTAGACAATGGCCCATAAGGAGGAATTTCCCTGTCAGCACTGTCAGTTTTGATGGGGGAATCAAGTGAATTTCTTTCCTGTAACCCATAGTTGCAAGAAAGAAATTCACTGCATGTATGGCCAGGTCTTAGTGTGCCACTTTCCTGAAACTCCCTGTGTCCCTACAGCACTCTTCCAGGATCTGTAATGTAGGCTACCGTCAGATATTTAGGATGTTGAGATTTTAGCTGATTAGCCAACATAAACCACCAAAGGTAATCTTTGGGTGCCACTAATGGGTAGAAAGACCCATGACCATTTTTTTGGATTTTCAGCCCACATGCTTTTGTCCCACCCCTATAGAAGAGAGGTAAATGGTGACCCCAGTATAATCTTGTATTATAGAACAAAATTCTTAAAGGCCTTATGCCTTAGGCCCCTTTCACACACGGACTCCGTTTTTCTCAGCGGGGGATCGATCTGCCAATCCCCCACTGAGCTGGCGGATGGCAACTGTGTCTCCGTGCTGTGTGCGGAGACAGAGCTGTCAGGTCCCCATTCTTCTTTATGGGGGAATCGGATGGGAACGGACCATCTGTCCGTTCTCATCCGATCTGATCCACCAGACGGATGGAAAATAGGGTTTCTATCCGTCCGGATTTGACGGATCGTATGTCAGCGGACATGTCTCCGCTGACATCCGATGCACAATAGAGATGCATGGGACATCCATTCAGATCCGCCTGAAAAACGGACAGGCGGATCTGAACGGTCCGCTTGTGTGAAAGGGGCCTTATGCGTGCAAGAGATGCACCAGATTAAAGCATTGTTAGTGAGAATCAGGCTGTGCAGGGCTTTACCATTTAGGTGCTGTGGAAATACAAATCAAGACACCCCATTTTAAAATGTAAAAACAAAACGAATAGTTTTACATTTAGAGGCTGCATCCACACAGGTAGGACACAGAACAATAGTATTCCAGTGTTTCTTTCGTCCTTTAGTTTCTCTCCCTCACGCTGCTAACATGATCCAAGAATTAATAGAGAGGGGCAAGAGAGGAGCAAACAAAGATGCTCTGCAGGCGCCTATCGTCTCCTTATCAACTTATGATGTAATCAGTTGTTAGGTTGCTGGTATCTGGCCTGCGCAATGCCCAAGGTTGTAATGCTACACAATGAAAACCCGTGGCTTTGTGTAACAAAAAGGCAGAGAAGATCCATACGCTAGCTTGTACACAATTTTTGCAAAATTTGGGGCAATTTTTTAGGCATTTTGGAAGGACACCCTTGAAGAACCCAGACAACAACTTGGTTGAAAAAGGCTGAGCTAGAACTATCGACACTTGTTATTTATTATGAGTGATCTACCTATGTATGGCCACATAGCTAAAGAGCACTTGGATGCGCAGAGGGAAATCATAAGTACTGGTGGATCCTTCCATAGGCACAAAACTTGGCTTGTGTTTATGCTAAGTAGAGGAGGAAGAAGTATACTCATGATGACAGAGGCTGATTGCCAGACACCCTAGACAATACAGATATCATGGTTTTGAACACCAAACTATTGTATTTGTTAAGCTAAACTCCAGACAAATATTAAAGACACAAATTAATACAGCTCTGTACTTTTTAATAAATCATTAAAGTGATTTTTTTTTTTTTATAGATCCCAAGGAGCCGTTGGCCATAATGCACTATTAAGCACAGCATATTGGAACATTATGGCAGACATACCTTGCAAGCGATCCCCTCTAGTGCTGCAATTGCTACAGTTGGGGATGGGTGCTGCTATCTTCTCTGTCTTCTTTCCAGGTTCCAAATTTTTGCCTGCTAGGCTGGCCGGGCTGCAATTACAACATTTCTGCACATGTGCATTGCAGTCACATCATCACAGCACAAAGCAATAACGCAAATGTACACTGACAGGCAGGAAGAGGGCTTTATGAAAAAAGGACCCAATATGGTACATTATCTTCTGTCATAAAATCCTGCTTGTCAGCATTTTTCTTTTTTGGTTTGATTTGATTTTTTTTTTTTTTTTTTACGCAACTAGAGTAAGTACCCAAATGTATTATTGCATTAGCCTCCTGCAATTCCCTTTAAAGCAGCACTCAGACTACAAGAGGGAGGGGCGATTCTGGGAGCCAAAGAAGTGTGCTGCAAAAAAATTTATTGACAAGGAACATGCTGACAGAAGAAGAAGGCAGAGTGTGCAAAGACATGATCTCATCAGTCTACCTCATCAGTCTACTGCTGTTTTTTCACTGTCCAGACTGGGGGTGGGGAGAGGACACCACTCTATTCCTTCACTGAAACAAAGACAGTGGTGTCATCCCCCTTGCTGTGCTGTGTAACATAGCTGTGTAATTTAAGCATTGGGTGGACAGAAATACCAATCCTTTGACAGGTAACACAGCTTTTTTGTATGTACCTAAAGTGATTGTAAACCCTTAATTTTTTTTATTTATAAATAACATACATGTTACACAGGGGTTGGGCAAAAATATGGAAACACTACAAAATGTGGAAGTGTGAAAGTGACGACATGTTTCGCGTTGAAAGCAGAAGCGATGTAACATTATTTTGCTTCTGTGTGATGAGACACCTAGCTAACAGGTGGGAAGCCTCACTTTCGTCATTCACTGCATGCGCTGCTAGTAATACGGAGTCATGTCAGAGCTTACTGAGTTTCAAAGAGGGCAAATTGTTGGTACCCACTTAGCTGGTGCCTCTGTGACTGAAGTTGCCAGTTTATTTGCGGTGTCACGAGATACAGTATCTAAAGTTATGACGGCATATACAGTTTCCGGGAAAATGTCATCCGATAAGCCTAAGCGCGGTCAACATGGTCAACTGACTGAAAGAGACCAAAGGACCATGCACAGGATTGTGAACTGAATTTTTGCATGAAGTGTGGTATTAGATTCTATTATCCACCATTCAAGACTTATTTTTGTCAATTCCCAGGAGAATTGAGGCTGTCTTGGATGCCAAAGGCGGTCCAACACCATATTAGGTAACAATTTTGTTCTTTAATCATACTTGTTTCCATAATTTTGTCCAACCCCTGTACCTATCTGCTCAATGCAATGGTTTTGGAGAAAGTAGCCCCGATCCTCCTCTTCTTGGGTCCCCTGTCAACGCATTTGTGGTGGCAACAGGTGATTTAGTAACATGCTACATGTTACACCCTAAATATGGGTGTAACATGTTACGAAAGGTGAACCTATCCTTTAATGCAGAAAATGCATTAGGGTTAAAAAAAAACCTTTAACCTACAGCCTCACACGGGCAGAATGTCGGAAGACATTAGCCAGTTCAAAAAAAAAAACGGGTTCTGTCGGACGTGCATGCTGGAAAGCCAGCATCTGACCGACTCCCGATCAGCGCTTTCAGCCAATGGCAGAGAGAGCTAATCTGAGTACTCTGGCGGGAGGGCCGTCTCCCTGTCAGAACACAACAGCTCAGCAAGAGAGATCGCTGGACTAACCAGGGGCTTAACTACAGGGGTTGCAGGGGTTGCAATCGCTACCGGGCCCCATGCTCCAGGGGGCCCGGTAGCAAACCAGTGAGTGAACTTCCAGGATCGCAAAGGTCACACTTGCGACCGGACGCTGGCATTGCACCACTGTGGGGAGGCCCCAAGATTGCAGGAAGGGGGCCCACAAGATTGCAGGAAGGGGGCCCACTGCAGAACCTGTGAAAGAATCCTGCTGCGGGACCGTAATAAAAGGCCATGCAACGAGTGTAAAGAGCCCCAGGATTAGTGGGAAGAGCCCTGGGCTTGAAGGTAAGGGCCCCGGCCAGGGGTCTGGGGGGCCCTTCATGGTTTCTTGCATCAGGGCCCTGAAGGTTCTAGTTACGCCTCTGGGACTAACCTTGCATGGTTAGTACAGCGGTTTTGCCTGGAGCTGACATTTTTTTTTTGTGCAACCCAGAAACACTTTAATTCATGTACTAAACTCTTTGCTGGAATTCAGCATTAAAATGAACATTACATTAACAAGTGCACTGGAATCACTAAATCAAGCCTGCTAATGTGATCAGGAGATTGTCAAAATACCCCCATGCCAGCTTATGCAGTGTAAACAATAATGATTGGATGAAGCAATCCAATATATTTCCCTGAATATATGCAACGCCACTGTCTTCAGGAATCCACTGACATGACAACTGTTGCCCAACTGAGAATATCCTATGTCTGCAGGTGCCTTTAGTTTTGCTGCAAACCCATTTTCAGAGCATCAGCATTAAAAATACATTCAAGACCAGCGATATCATCCTGTTTCCCCCTAGTCACACAGACAAATAACATAATATGATTATCAGTGTAACAGGAACCAGATAATCGCAAGACAATTCACTTATCTTCAAAGATGTTACTGCATTGAAGACGTGTAAGTGCTACAAGTTCCCTGCTTTGTCTTATCTAACACCATAAAGGAAAAAAAAACACATATCTGCTTTCAAATAGGCAATGCTTTCTGCGTCTAATCCCTCTCCTCCGCGCTGTATTGTGCTCAAAGGATTTTACAAGTGGAGATTAGTGAGTTCTTTAGGACTCAGAGTCACATTACTGAGCATGAAGACTGGCGGGGATGGAGGACCGGCATTGCATCTAAGGTGTAACACCGTACATAGCGCCACCCGTGAGCAAACATTCTTGTGGTTAACAATAGCATGGCACACTTACAGAGCCATGAAGTCTGTTGTGCACATGTACAGAGGACAAAGGCGGGATTTAGCAGTCTGTCACAGCATGAATGTACAATGGAATTAATATCTGGATATATGTGAACATATTTCATATTGAAAACACTGGGTGGTGAGAAATCAGTCCATTTTTTTTTTTTTTTGCCACAATGTGAAGGCCTCCAGACTTTTTGCCATGCCATGGTGAAAAGCATTTTTCTTAGAAAGAAGGAAAGATTTTAAAATGATCAGGGTGCTAGGTGTTACTCTAGACTCTCCTTTTCGGCCCCACATCCAATCGCTGTCCAAATCCTACCACCTTCACCTCTGTAACATTTTCATAATACTCCCATCAACACCACAAAAATAATTACTCAACCTTTGCAACTTGCTCCTCATTGGCCTACCTTTACTTAAGCTATCCTACTTTTAGTCCTTTCATCATAAATGCTGCTGCCCAACTCATTGACCTTATCAACCACATGGTGTCCGCCACCCCCTCTGATAATCCCTCTACTGGCTTCTGATCACCTGAAACTCAAGATACAAACAAAAACTTACAAAGCCATCCAAAACTCTGCCCCAAGCTACAACACCAACTTTGTCTCCAAATATCACCCAAACTATCCTCTTTGTTCCTTCCAAAATGTCCTGCTCTCTAGCCCCTCCCTCATCACCTACTCCCATGCTCACCTTCAGGACTTGTCCAGAGCCTCTCCCATCCTCTTAAACTTCCTACTATTCTCTATCTCCATTTCTGTCTGCCTTTAGGTGACCCCTGAAAACTCATCCCTCCAAAGGAGGCCTATCCTCCACCCAATAAACAGAACTTTTACTTTTTACAATTTGTATCACTTGCCCCTCCATTTTAGGTTGTAAGCTCTTGAAAGCAGGGCCCTCTAAACCCTCTTGGATTGTATTGTAACTGTGCCATCTTCTTTAATTTTATAAAATGCTGCACAAACTGTTGGCTCTATATAAATCCTTTATAATAATAATAATAATAATAATAATAATAATAATAATAATAATAATAATACATTGATTGCAGTGTTCTAAAACACACAAGCATTTGGTAAAATTCCCACTTTGTGTATGTAGGAGTGTAGTCTGCTGCATCAAGCAAGTTCCAATACCCCAGACTTGTCAATTCACTCTGTGTCCCCACTAGGTACAATGTGGTTTCAAGCTGCACAAGCACTACATGTGTTTCCCATATACACAAGTGTCAAATAGGGGGTGTTCAATGCTTTTTCCCTAATGGCCCCCGATATTGGTCTTAAAATTACGTATTTTGAACAGGGTCTCAATACACACACGTGCTTAGGTAAGGTCTCACTTCACTTTATGTAGACAAGAATGTTGTCTGTAGTATCAAGCAGAATGTTGCTTTGTGTGTTTGGGCCACAGTATGAATGGACTTGTCCATTCACACAGTGGTCTGAAGCTGTACAGGTACTAGACGTGTTTCTGCTTCTGTAAAGACCTTAAACTGCATACACCTATCATTTAGAGAGGTCTTTAGATTTAGACATACACCTTATAAAATAAAATGGCATGAAGCCTGTGGGTGGGTGTGTTGGGTGGGTGCAGCATGGTTCGGTAGAAGTAGCACACACTCAGTCCAGATGCAGTTGAAAAACTTGTATTGAAGTCAAAGTACAACAGTTTACAACAAGCCCGGTGGAATGGGGCCCAATCAAAAAACACTCAGGGATAATGGCAATGTGTAGTGGAGCAGGTCTAAGCCGAGCTGACAAAATCTGTCTCGAGGTGATGTATCCTGCCTGGCCAGTCAAGTTGGGAAGTTTCCAAGAGAGTGGCGAATCCCTACAGTTTCCCTTCTCATCTGGAACCTTTCCTTACTGCTAATACTGTCCCTGACAAACGGGTGACCTGACCCTACACTACCCACATGCTTAAATAGACCCTGCCGCACCTAAGATCGCTGCCAGAGTCACATGGGAGGCCAGCATCCAAACATATTGCTGTTTGGATGCTGGCCTGCTTACGTGTTTCTCCTGACTTCTATCCCTCTGCAATGCCGCTGTGGTTGAGCGCCACCTGCAGTAGAGAAAGTGGACTGCACCTGCCTACAAGCCTGGTTATGCTAAGCGTCTTATTGCAGAAACTTTAGCATGATGCACTACTTGCTATGAAAATAAAAAATGTTTGACAAAGGTCCTATGTATTCCATATTCCCATGTAGCATTGCACAGATAGACTACCAGTGAAAATATATGTCTATCCTGGTTAAAAAAATACTATTTTAAATATTTTTTTTGAAACATAGACATTGCATGTTTTAAGTACAGGACCTATTTGGATTCAGTGCATAGGCTCCTACTGCAAGATAAAGTGAACTGAAGAAAAGGGTTAGAGAGTGTTAGGGATACATTTAGGGAATAGCTTAGACCAAGTAGCTGATAAAATAGGCAAATTAATGTAGCTCTTTATTGATTAATACATCAGTGAATTCATTATAGTTTAGCAGAGCTGAGAATATGAGGGAGAGAAGCAGCACAAGGAGCCAATCAGTTGTGCTGCAGTGCTCATGTTCTAACAAGGGACAAGCTGAGAGAAGGAGAAGGTAAAGTGACAGAGCGATAAGCTCATCAGTGTACTGTTTTTCCTTTCACTGTCTAATCACAGACTGCGGGAAGGACAAGTCCAGTAAGTGTTACTTAACTGCATCAGAGAAAAATCAGGTCTCCTGCCCTGTCAGGTAGTCCACAGATAGGTATTTCATCTATATATGCAACTGTTTATCTAAAGTTTTAAGTTTTGCTGGGGGGGGGGGATAGAATATGGGCCAAAAAAGGTAGGTAATAGCATCTCATTGACTTCCAGGTAGAGAGTATTCTTAACTGCTTCCCACCTACAGACAAATGACGACCAAGCGGGACATTCGCCGTTCTGGGTGGAGGTCATATGACTGAGCCAATGACAGATCAGTGTACCGGGCTGCTGCTGGTACCATGTGATCGCTGTGACCAATCACAGCAGATCACATGACAACTGTGCCCAAAGGATGGCTTCCATTCATTCTATTCATAGTGTACAATTGTGTTGCTCGCTGTGATTGGCTGCAGTGATCACATGGTACAAACATTGGAAATCACAGCTAATCATAACAATACACACTGAATGAATATATTTCATTCTGAACACATGATTGTTTATAACAGTGATATTCACTGTTATAAATAGGCATAATGTGTAAAACAAAACAATAACCTCCCCAGAGTAGTACAGTGTTACTATGGTAAAACTGCATTGCTCTGGTCACAGCATTCACAAACACGAAATTATAAAAGAAACAAAAAAGTAATAAAAAAAAAATATATATATATATATATAATTTTTTTTACATACTGTCACTAGTTAGTGTCCCTGATCATCACCACACCAATTATATGATGGCAATGTACTGCACTGGTAATATTGTGTAAAAAAAAAAAATTGTGAAAAAAAATCATAATTTTCCAAAACATTTTTGCAAATAATTCCAAATTCAAAAAAACTCGCCATGCCTATTACTGAATAGCTTGCCCCGTCTACTTTCTAAAAAGGGGTCATTTGAGGGATATTTGTATTGTCCTGGTATTTCTGAGACTCAAGAAATTAGGTTGTTAGCATATCAGGATTGATCGATTTTTAGGTATTTTTATACCAGTTTGTGGACCCTATAGATTTTTTTATTTTTACCAGAGAAATGTAGCAGAATACATTTTGACCTAAATTTATGAAGAAAGATTATTTATTTTCAAAAACTAACAAATGAAGAAAAATTTTTTCAAAATTTTTGGTCTTCTTTTGTTTATTTAGCAAAAAAATTAAAACCCAGTAGTGAATACCACCAAAAGAAAGTTCTAACTGTGTGAACAAAATGATAAAAATGTTATTTGGGTACAGTGTTGCATGACCACGCAATTGTCTTTCACAGTGTGTCAGCACTGAAAGCTGAAAATTGGCCTGTGCAAAAAGGGGGTGAAAGTGCCCGGGAATGAAGTGGTTAAACAGCTGTCAAACATTAAAAAAATTACAAAACCTTAAGTCGGAGAGAGAAATAAGATTATACAATTTAAACATTTTCCATACTACAGAAAATAAATTTCTGTTTTTGATAGCGCATGCATTTATGCATATTTTGGAACATAAAGCGGAAGTGCGGCATCAGCCACTCAAAGTCTTAGTTGACTGAAAGCAGCCTCAAGGTCGAAACTGTCCACCTCTTCTTTTCTCTGAAATTTCCGATCCCTAGTTCCCCTCTAACTGATGTGTGATGCATGTTTCCTTCCTAATCCTCTTCCAGGAAGTATTAGGCTGCCAATTTATTGAATCTGTCAAAAGCGGAGGCTGATGAAGCCCACGA
Source organism: Pelophylax lessonae (assembly GCF_965119305.1). Classification (NCBI taxonomy): domain Eukaryota; kingdom Metazoa; phylum Chordata; class Amphibia; order Anura; family Ranidae; genus Pelophylax; species Pelophylax lessonae. The sequence continues at coordinate 40,621,526 of NC_138775.1, read as the reverse complement.
TGGTTGCAGAACGTCAGCCAAGTGACTTATTGACAGCTAATCAACAAAGGTGTGGGGGAAGGATTATTTGATTCTGTGGAAAATGTCCGACAAAGGTATCAGAGTATACAGCCAACTCAATAACCACATGCTGAGTAAGACTGAAAGTTTAACAAAGTGATGAAGAGATGAGAATAGTCAACTATTTCTTGTGGTACGCAACGCTACAGGTATGTAACCATACAAACATCCACATACGATATTAACACTATATGAGATAATCAAGGCACACCCAACCCACCAATAACACTTACAAATATAGAAACCAATGTTGTATAATTGACATTTCGAAAGAAAACTTGTCACCAACTTCAGCGATTCAAACTAAGTTTATGATGGAAAAATGCATAAGCAATGATTATCTTCAGCAAAAACCGAAAGTCAAAATGATCAGAAGATCCGTGTTCATAAGCAGATGATGATTAATGCAAATATTGAGTTTTCCTGTTCAGCTTGCCTCATCTGAGTTTTCAACTTGGCTACTTAGCTAAACTTTTCTGACGGTCAGGCTTCGTGGCCAATATGAAGATTTCGGAAGCAAGCCGAGTTTTTTTTTCTTTTTTTTTTTCCTGTCAAATATTTTTACTTATTTGCTCTCTGGTGAAACCATTCTCACTGGGACAGTGAGAGGTAATCTCAAATGTAGCCAATGGTATTTCTAAAAACAGGAGTTCTAATTTGTCTCCAATCCAACAGGTAAACTCTGCTTATGCATTTTTCATCAGATGCCCAGTTTAAATTGTTCAAATTTTTGAATGCTAATACTGGTTTGTTACCTATTACTAGTTATAGATCAGGTCTGTCCAAACTTAGCACCAACATCCCCAAAAATCGCAAAGCCATCATTCCTGAATTCCATTTTTCTGAGGCCTCAAAATTAGGACTATTGCTCCATCACATGTAAAAGTCACAAGGACAGCAGAACTAAGGCTTGGGCCTCTTTTGGCTAATTTCAGGTAATCCCTGCTTGCACTTCAGAAAACAAGTCATGATTTAGGGATTTTAAAGGACTTTTTTAGTTTTGGATAGAGAAAGAAGGTTAGAACCTGTCAGGAATGTATTGCTATCTATATCCCCTTTGGAGAGATTGCCCTTCTCTATATGTCTTGGAGGTCATTAACACTAGGACTGCAAAAGAAAGAAACTCCAACATTTTAGGTCGTCACATGAACAGGAAGCGAAGGAAAATCCTCCAATGGGAGCAAATGTTTCAGTGAAAAAAATCTAAGAGCGATTTCCTCACAATTCCTATGATGTTTATGTTTATCTTCCCAAGGGGGTGAAGTAACAAAAAAATAAATAAAAACAGCGGGCGGAGGAAAGCTCAACTTTTGCAACAAAAGTATTTAACTTGAGCCATCACTATTTCTAGATCTTCTAAGTGTTCTGTGGTTTTCCCTGAAGGTAACCTCAGTTTATGTATCTTCCTATTGTATGTTTCGCTCCTATTTACCTGGTTTGTGACAGGTTTGTTTTAAAGTGGAAATCCCCTTTAATGAATGAAACAGTTGTAAGGATTTTTATCTACATTCCAGCCTTGGCAAAATCACAGTTCTATCTACGTCAATAAAAAGACAGTTTAATAATAACAAATTCATACCTGAAGTCAGTCAACAGTAGAGGGTGAAGCAATGCAATTTTAAATGCAAACTCCATCCAAGGCTTGGTTTGTTTTTAAGAGACTGTCCGAAAAAAAAACCCACTTCTCTCTGATTCCTCCTCTCAGCAGCCAACTACATAAAACACGACAGCAAAATCTATGAAATGTATTCTTGTTAATATATTCTGAAACCTGTTTTCTCGCATTAAGTCAACTTCTTAAAATAATCAGCATAATGTACTATCCTTTACTGTCTGCTAGAGCCGTGCCAACTTTTTGAAAAATAAACTGTCATTTTGACACAGAGAACGTTAGGTTCTTTCGACTACATCTGTTTCATCTGGCATCTGATGGCACCTTGTAATGAGAAGCTACCTTCACTGAACAATATTCCTTTATTACCCCTCCTCCTGGGTACAAATAAATAAACAAGGCAAGATAACAGATTGCATATAATTCAAGAAAAATGTATTTCTTTAACCCTTTCTTTCGATGGTCAGATTTTGTGATATAAATCTCGCAATAAAACAATCCCTTCTAAAAGAGAAGGTATACTATGTGGCAAAAGCATTGTGGAAATCTGACCATCACATCTACCTTTATGGATGAACGTATGTGGACAACCCTCCATTTCATACAACTGAGCACCTTTAATATTGTTGAATAAGATGCCCATTAAGCATATTTAAGTGTGATGGTTGTGTTTCAACAAATGTTTGAGCACATAGTACAGCCCCTTCTAAACCTTACACCAAAGGAACTCTTCAAATAGTTTTCAGGTCTCAGGGCACCCCTGCTAAAAAATAATTAATTGAGGCTAGATGGGAAGAATACTCCTTACATTGGTGATCATTGGGATGAATGCTCCCCTTGCAGTGGTGGTCAGAATGCAACTCTAAAGCCCAGTACACACCATGAGAAAATAAGGCGAACAATTGTCTGATTTTCCACAAAGGTGCGCAATATGATGTAACCGAGAATCAAATTAACTTGTACGAAAATTCTTAAACAACAAACATAGGCAAACATAACTACGTACTAGCATCTTCCCGGTTCGTTCTTTGTGTGATATTTTCTATTTGAATATTTCCGTGTGATTACTGTACACGTACACAAAATCATACATTGTGTTCACCTCCAAAGATTTTCTAGCTTGCGCCTTCAGGTTTTTTTTCGTTCGAAAAATCAGACATGACAGTCGAAAGCACTACACTAACGAACAGATAATCAAGCGATCAGTCCTCTTACGAAAATTTTGATCCAATTTTCTTATCGTGTTTACTGGCCTTTACAGTAAGCTAAAAAGATTTTTGGTGTCATGCTGCTGACCTTGTCAAATGGCACTGGACCCTGAATGATCCAAGCACCATTAAATAGGAAGTAAATAGGTCACTGCTCAAGGAGCTCTTAACAACCTCTGGAGGAATCTTGTTTGAGAATAGTTTATTTTATGTATTTATTACAGGTACTTACCATATATAGAATAGTTGATATATTGTATTACTGATGCTGACCATACACCCTGCAATGTTATATACAGTATCTCACTTAAGTGAGTACATCCTCACATTTTTGTGACAACACTGAAGAAATTAAGCTTTGCTACAATGTAAAGTAGTGAGTGTACAGCTTGTATAACAGTGTAAATTTGCTGTCCCCTTAAAATTACTCAACACACAGCCATTAATGTCTAAACCGCTGGCAACAAAAGTGAGTGCAAATGTCCAAACTGGGCCCAAAGTGTCAATATTTTGTGTGGCCACCATTATTTTCCAGCACTGCCTTAACCCACTTGGGCATGGAATTCACCAGAGCTTCACAGGTTGCCACTGAAGTCCTCTTCCACTCCTCCATGAAGACATCATGGAGCTGGTGGATGTTAGAGACCTTGCGCTCCTCCACCTTTCCGTTTGAGGATGCCCCACAGATGCTCAATAGGGTTTAGGTCTAGAGACATGCTTGGCAAGTCCATTACCTTTATCTTCAGCTTCTTTAAGAAGGCAGTGGTCATCTTAGAGATGTGTTTGGGATTGTTATCATGTTAGAATACTGCCCTGCGGCCCAGTCTCTGAAGGGAGGAGATCATGCTCTGCTTCAGTATGTCAAAGTACATGGTGGCATTCACGTTTCCCTCAATGAACTGAAGCTCCCCAATGCCAGCAGCACTCATGCCGCCCCAGACCATGATGCTCCCACCACCATGCTTGACTGTAGGCAAGACACACTTGTCTTTGTACTCCTCACCTAGTTCCCGACACACATGCTTGACACCATCTGAACCAAATAGGTTTATCGTAGTCTCACCAGACCACAGGACATGGTTCTAGTAATCCATGTTCTTAGTCCCCTTGTCTACAGCACTGACAAGCTAACCCCCCACACCCATTCAACCTCTGCAGCAATGCTGGCAGCAGTCATACACCTATTTCCCAAAGACAACCTCTGGATATGACACTGAGCATGTGCACTCAACTTCTTTGGTCGACCATGGCGAGGCCTGTTCTGAGTGGAACCTGTCCTGTTAAACCGCTGCATGGTCTTGGGCATTGTTCTGCAGCTTAATTTTAGGGTCTTGGCAATCTTCTTATAACCTAGGTCATCTTTATGTAAAGCAACAATTCTTTTTTTAGAGAGCCTCAGAGAGTTCTTTACCATGAGGTAACATGTTGAACTTCCAGTGACCAGTATGAGAGAGTGTGTGCGATAACACCAAATTTAACACACCTGCTCCCCATTCATACCTGAGACCTTGTAACACTAATGAGTCACATGACACCGGGGAGGGAAAATGGCGGATTGAGCCGAATTTGGAAATTTTCACTTAAAGGGTGTACTCATTTATGTTGCCAACGGTTTAGACATTAATGGCTGTGTGTTGAGTTATTTTGAGGGGACAGCAAATTTACACTGTTATACAAGCTGTACACTCACTACTTTACATTGTAGCAAAGTGTCATTTCTTCAGCGTTGTCACATGAAAAGATATAATAAAATATTTACAAAAATGTGAGGGGTGTACTCACTTTTGTGAGATACTGTAAGTTTCAGACAGGTTTCACTCACATCAAAGATCTAACAGGTCAAACGTACCTACCACCTATTGTTTTATGGATTTGATACTAGACTGCCTTGTCCTGATCTGTCTTTTTTACAATCAGATGCTTTCAGTTAAAATTTTCTGATACTGGGTGTTCAGCACTAAAGTAATCAAAAAGACCTTTAACAGAAATTTTGACACTGAGTCATAAAGGATTGATTTGCATGGCTCTGTTCATTGTCCTCCAATGGGGAACAAATCCTCATATCTTGTATTTGCTTCCAGAAATCAATGCTTAACAGCGCAATTGGACACTTCATTATGATCTGATTGCTTTTCCTGTATTCCTTCGGCAGGCCATAAATGGAGCAAATTACTTTTCTGCAACCAAAATTAGTGTTGAAGGGGGAATCCCTCCTGCAGAGCCATTGTGTTTCCCCCCGCCGATAGAACACAGTGAATATTGCTAGAGGCTATAACAGTGCTAGCAATAATGGCATATAAATCCAACAGCCTGGTTGTACCCAATGTGATTGATCAATAAACTTAGGTACATCCAGCTTGCTCATACATGGTTTGAATCTCCATTTCATAGATTCTAACCATCTATGGCCACCTTTACTCACCAAGTCTTTATAGAGGCATAGTTTGCACACGTTACATTGATAAAGACCCACTAGCCTAAAAAAGATGTGTAAAAAGCTGGAAAAAATAAATGGCTCCAAAAATGTTAGCTATAAACCAGTAATTCTGGATAAAGAGACAATCACGTAGCTTCAGAAAAAAACTTTGTGCTTTTTTGATTTGCAAAGGATGAAGCATGTTTTTAGAAGGTGATATTGTACTTTCAAGAATTCTAGTTGAGGTTTTGTTTTTTTGGCCCTTTAACATTATTCTTTAAAAGTGAAGACTGAACATTTTTTTTTATTTACTCCAGTTATCCCAGATAAATATGCAGACTCTTATTGCAAAGTTAGTATAGCATTTTTTGACCCAAAGCATCTCTGGCAACAGCAAACAGCCACCCCACAGGCAAAGTACTGTGCTCTTTTGCTTACTTTAGTCCTAGCTGGAGAGGACAAATTTTACTGCTAATATGCAAGCACAAAGCTCTAACCCCCTATCTACTGCTTTCAGTGGCTCTGTTTTGAAATTTAAATAATGTTCAATGAAAACCAATTTCCATCCAAAATATTTAATTTCGTTTTGGAAAGAGAGAGAAAAGGTTAGCACTTCCGTTTGTTCTTTCTAGCTGTTTATGTCCCTATTTGGGAGATTTCCTATACTTCTTATCAGGACAGGAAATTATAGGAAATCTCTTGAGTGTAGAAAAAAACCCCACATTTTTACTAGACTGGGGAAGGATTTAAACTTTTGACAATGTTTTCATTACTGTCTGTGACTTCAAGTTTCGATTATAACCCACACTCACATTTCTAGTCTGGGTGTCACAGGTATAGGGGGTGAAGAAAAATCTCCCAAATGGTATTACAGAAATAAATACCCAACAAAAAGTTTAATTCTATCCCATTTCATTGAAGTGTAGTACCCTCTAGCTTAGGGCCTAATTAATTTATTTACTCTCAATAAACACAAGGGAGACCTCAACTAGGTGAACATGTGAGCGGAAAAGTAGGAATACAAATAGGCGAATATGCATTAGTGAATTCCAGATCGGCATAGTCACGGTTTCAAAACTGGCAATTGCCAACGAGTTTCCTATATGAAACTGCACTGCAGCATTTAGCTATGATCATGTGTGTACATGTATGCCAATAAATATGGGGTGTGCTCTACCTCGTGTGTGGCTATTCATTTATATTACAATTATTGTGCATAGTTTGTTTTCTTCTTTTTCTAACAAATGCTGTTCAGAAGGATTACTACAGAGTAATGTCTGCTATTTCATGAGGTTACATGTACTGTATTTATCATTTACAATTACATATCTGTTATATGTAATTTTTTTTTCTCCATGTTACATTTATTTTTCAGGAGACTATAGATTTCTCATTATCTATGTTCATTCTTTAATTATATTACAGAAGTCTAATTGTACTTGGCACATTAGCTTAGTGGTCTGTGCTCATAAGTAAAAAGCTCTTAGGTCATGAGTCCAAATCCCAACAATGCTAACACCCTGCGTGTTCACTATTGTTTCATTATTTTATTTCCACACAATAATATTTTTGCTAAATAACATACCATTGCATGCAATTGAGCATGCAAATTATGGAGACAACCATGCTGATGTGGCAGTGGCAATTAGGTGTTCACCTATTTTCAGCATACTCTGCTGTTTAAAATATAAGCAGGTGATACCATGCTTGGGATTTGACCCCCATGGTCTGAGTCTTTCTAGGTAGGAGTGCTACCCACTAAGCCATTGAGATGAGCACATCTATGCTTAGAATTATACAGTAGTACCATGATTATGAATGAACATAGATAAAGAGAATCTATATTCCCCTAAAACACAAATGCAAGATCATTACTAAATCGTCAAAAATTTGTAAATGTGACTTGTTCTGCTTCTTTTGCTGATATTTATATTATTATCATTGATGTAAGAGTTCTATCTCTATTCTATATATTTCAAACTTTTTTTATGTCTAATTCGTATTTTATGAAAATGTTGAGTTCTATTTATACTGAATATGGTCATTCTTTAATCATAATACTTCTTTATGTTCTAGGTACAATTGTACTCAGCACAGTGGCTTAACCTTTTGCACTCTTAGCTAGTAGCACTTAGGTCACGAGTTCAAATCCCACCCATGTTACCACATCCCTAGAATTGCAATGGCAAATGCATTTGCTTTGGCGAAGGCATAAGTGTCATCAGTGAGAGATAAATTGTATCACGCTGATGGAATATATGCTTTCGCCTACGTACATATCCATTCGGCATTGAAACTTAAGGGAGATGATAGGTAGCATAGGTGGGATTTGAACCCATGACCTGACTGTTGCTAGATCAAAGCGATAACCACTAAGACACTCTGTTGATCAGATTTAAGCCTAGAATATATAGTAGTACCATGGTAAAAGCAAAAACATAGATACTGTAACTAGAAGTCAAAATTCTATTAAAATTATATTCAGACATTAACAATTATTTATCATATAATAGAGACCTAAGAGCCTAGTTTGGATTGGGGGGGCCTCCACGCTGATTTTTTTTACCATTTAAATTTGTGTTGTTACATCCAATTGTGGCAGGCAGCACAACTCCACTCCACAAAGCTACGTAAAGTTCCCTGGACACAATTAAGAGCTACCCCTAACTTTCTAAATGTTACTGAAGTGGATTTGTATTTTAAAAATGTTGTTGTAAAGCAAACAAGGAATAAAAATAGTTAGCAACTAGTTCATTTTAGATGGCTAAAGGTGGCCAAACACTATACAATGTCATTGTACAAGCTCTGTACAATCTCTTTTAGATTTACCAACACTATATAATGGGAAGACACACCAGCTATCCGATCACTATGTATCCAATCAGGCAGGCCCTTGCACTACATAATTGAGGGCAGATCTAAAGAAGATTGTACAATCCCATTGTAAAGTGTATGCTGAGCTTTACAGAACCCAGGACACGCTTCTCACATTTTCAATACTACAGCTCTATCCATATAGGTGGTTATTTGATTTCTCATTTCCTGCACTCTCCAAATGACTAGATCTATGCAAGATGAATTTTAGACAAAATAAACATATCTGTATTTAGTAAGACCAGTGATCACTGATTAATTGTATTAGAAAACTGTGCACCTAGCTGGGGGTGTTTGGGATCTGCTGGAATGATGGAAGGCAGCCACAGGAAATGTAAACTTTGTAAGGGCTGCTTCACACAAATTGTTGACAAGCACATTTCGTCATCAGCATCCAACATTTAAATATGGGTGTAGGATCACACTATACTTATGAATCCATATCTGACAAAAAAACTGCTATAGATTTGGTGTAAAACCCCACTCTCTTTATTTACAATGTCATTTCTTTTGTTTCCATTATGTGAAACCCATCAGAAATATAATACCTTGTGAAAAAGAAGCTATAACACCGCAACAGAGGAAGAACCTCTAACCAGATAGCGGCATGCTTGGGATTCAAACCAATGACACTGGTGCTGCAAGGCAGAAGTGCTAACCAGTTAGCTACTGTGCTGACACATGCATGAAGCCTCCATCTCTGTGGTGTTAAACAGCCCTAAATCCCTGGGGTGCAAAAAGATAATGCAGATTTCACCTGGAAGTTCTAAATGCCATTGACCAACCTGTTTCTGTGATATGCTATCTGGTTCCAAGGCTGGTTATGGCTGATTACTGTCAGAATGCTCCTATAGGATCATCTCTAATTTTGGGGCTTTTTGCTTGATAGAAGGCTGCAATTGGTGCAGGTGTGCAATTCTCAAGGCTGCTATTTGACCTTCCCTGTGGGACACATATGGCAAGATTTGCAATGGTGGTTGAACTCTCCCACACCTACACACACCTAAATACTAAATTTCTTTAGGCATTTACCAATAGGTGGTGGAATAACATCAGGCAGGAGTTCTGTTTCTTGATTTATTCTGTGATATTTGGTGTTTATTGGTGTGTGAATGTAGAATAGTGGTGTTACCCTCTGAATTTTGTTAATGACATTTTAATTTGGATTAATAATGTTGGTACACATATTACATTTTTGTGGTTGAACATGATGATCATTTGGAAATACTAAACAACACACAAAATTGTTACTCATTTAAAATTTGCATTAGCAATTGTATTGTGTGTGGTTTGTGAAGACACCTGTGGGAGTTTTGGTTTAGATTTACATGAGATGGAGAGCAACAAGTTCATTATCTACCATTTACTTATCAGATGGCAAACAGCTAAGTCTCTCATGCGCCATTTAACCAGAGATATGGCTCAAATGGCAAAGTGGCTGAGCATGCTTAGTGTAACAAAAGATATTTCAAAAATGGCAAAATCCCTGGGCATACACAATGCACATGGCAGTATATACACAAATATACAGTATCTTACAAAAATGATTACACTCCTCACATTTTTGTAAATATTTTACTATATCTTTTCATGTGACAACACTGAAGAAACGACACTTTGCTATAATATAAAGTAGTGAGCATACAGCTTGTATAACAGTGTAAATTTGCTGTCCCCTCAAAACAACTCAACACACATTCATTATTGTCTAAACCGCTGGCAACAAAAGTTAGTACACCCCTAAGTGACATTGTCCAAATTGGGCCCAAAGAGACAATATTTTGTTTGGCCACCATTATTTTCCAGCACTGCCTTTACCCTCCTGGGCATGGATTTCACCAGAGCTTCACAGGTTGCCACTGGAGTCCTCTTCCACTCATCCATAATGACATCACGAAGCTGGTGGATGTTAGAGACCTTGCGCTCATCCACCTTCTGTTCGAGGATGCCCCACAGATGCTCAATAGGGTTTAGGCCTGGAGACACGCTTGGCCAGTCCATCACCTTTACCCTCAGCTTATTTAGGAAGGCAGTGGTCATCTTGGAGATGTGTTTGGGGTCGTTATCATGTTGGAATACTGCCCCGCGGCCCAGTCTTCGAAGGGAAGGGATCATGCTCTGCTTCAGTATGTCCCAGTACATGTTGGCATTCATGGTTTCCTCAATGAACTTTAGCTCCCCAGTGCCGGCAGCACTCATGCAGCCCCAGCCCATGGCACTCCCACCACCATGCTTGACTGTAGGCAAGACACACTTGTCTTTGTTCTCCTAACCTGGTTACCGCCACACACGCTTGACACCATCTGAAACAAATATGTTTATCTTGGTCTTATCTGACCACAGGGCATGGTTCCAGTAATCCATGTCCTTAGTCTGCTTGTCTTCAGCAAATTGTTTGCAAGCTTTCTTGTGCATCATCCTTGGAAAGGCTTCTTTCTGGGACAACAGCCATGCAGACCAATTTGATGCAGTGGGCGGCGTATGGTCTGAGCACTGACAGGCTGACCCCCCAACCCCTTCAACCTCTGCAGCAATGCTGGCAACACTCATACGTCTATTTCCCAAAGACAACCTCTGGATATGACGCTGAGCATGTGCACTCAACTTCTTTGGTCAACCATGGTGAGGCCTGTTCTGTGGAGTGGAACCTGTCCTGTTAAACCGCTGTATGGTCTTGGCCACCGTGCTGGAGCTCAGTAGTTTCAGAGTCTTGGCAATCTTCTTATAGTCTAGGCCATCTTTATGTAGAGCAACAATTCTTTTTTTCAGATACTCAGAGAGTTCTTTGCCATGAGGTGACATGTTGAACTTCCAGTGACCAGTATGAAAGTGAGAGCCAAAACACCAAATTAAACACACCTGCTCCCCATTCACATCTGAGACCTTGTAACACTAAGGAGTCAAATTATACCGGGAAGGGAAAATGGCTTATTGGGCCCAATTTGGACATTGTCACTTAGGGGTGTACTGACTTTTGTTGCCAGCAGTTTAGACATTAATGGCTGTGTGTTGAGTTATTTTGAGGGGACAGCAAATTTACACTGTTATACAAGCTGTACACTCACTACTTTACATTGAAGCGAAGTGTCATTTCTTCAGTGTTGTCAGATGAAAGATATAATAAAATATTTACAAAAATGTGAGGGGTGTACTTACTTTTGTGAGATATTGTATATATTGCAGAGAATGCATCTATCTATCTATCTATCTATCTATCTATCTATCTATCTATCTATCTATCTATCTATCTATCTATCTATCTATCTATCTATCTATCTATCTATCTATCTATCTATCTATCTATCTATCTATCTATCTATCTCAAATTAAAGGAACACTTTGAAAACACATCAGATCTCAATGGGGAAAAATATCATGCTGGATATCTATACTTATATGGACTGGGTAATATGTTAGGAATCAAAGGATGTGTTGCTTGCTGGCCCCCTGTTGTGGGTTGGTGGCTGACGCCTGGCAGTGTGTGTTGCTTGCTGGCACCCTGTTGTGGGTTGGTGGCTGACGCCTGGCAGTGTGGGTTGCTTGCTGGCACCCTGTTGTGGGTTTGTGGCTGACACCTGGCAGTGTGGGTGGCTTGCTTGCTGGCACCCTGATGTGGGTTGGTGGCTGACGCCTGGCAGTGTGGGTTGTTTGCTGGCACCCTGTTGTGTGTTGGTGGCTGACACCTGGCAGTGTGGGTTGCTTGCTGGCACCCTGTTGTGGTTTGGTGGCTGACACCTGGCAGTGTGGGTGGCTTGCTTGCTGGCACCCTGTTGTGGGGTGGCTGGCTGCTATCACCCTGTTGTGGGTCAGTGGCTGACGCCTGGCAGTGTGGGTGGCTTGCTGAGTTGCTGGCACCCTTGTGGGTCAGTGGCTGATGCCAGGCAGTTTGGGTGGCTGGCTGGCACCCTGTTGTGGGTTGGTGGCTGACGCCTGGCAGTGTGGGTTGCTTGCTGGCTTGCTGGAACACTGTGGTGGGTGGCTGGCTTGGGGTCATCCTGTTGTGTGAGTGGCTGGCTTGGTGTCACTCACTCACCCTGGCCTGTTGTGGGTGGCTGATGGCTTGCTGGAACACTGTGTGGTCACTGGTCACGGTGGCGGGAGGCTGGCTTGTGGCTGGATGCTGGTCAGCTGGCACCCTGTTCTGTTGTGGGTCGGATGGCTGCTGCCTGGCACCCTGTGGCGAGTGGCTGACGCCAGGGCCTGTGAGTGGATGGCTGGCACCGTGACGGGACCGGACTGTAGCTGGCTGCACACGAGGCTGTCCGAGGCGTGGGAGGCGGTCTTAAGGCAGAGAACGTGTGCAGCTCGCAGTGAAGTGACGTCACGTATGGGCCGCGCAGGCTTGGGAGGCAGTGTTAGAAGGAAGAATGTGTGCGTGCAACATACGAAATGACGTCAAGAAAATATCGGCAATATCGGTAAATCCAAAGGTCGATTCCGATATATCGGGGAAAGTTACAGTATATCGGCCCTCGATATAACGGTGTTTCCGATAATCGGTAAATCTCTAATTTATATGTATAGTGAACATTTATACTGTATCTAATTCAATGTAATACATTGCAGCTTACCAGTGCTTAGATGTGGTGGCTGCATTTGTTTCCTTTCTTTCAGACTATTTTACCTAAATGTTTACCTGGTAATTTTGCCACTAACAGATTTTCTTGCCCTGACCTAGAGTGACATTGCTCACTTACTTAGGTATCAGGACACAGGACATGGCTACAGAAATCAGCCCGTCCTTTCCTCTTTAACATAAAAGGGCAGGGCTATGTAGTCGTCAGAGATATCTAGGTGCAATGTTACTGATAAGAGTGCATCAGAGGACAGGAAGTTATAAGCTGTCAGGGTTTTTGTTGAGATCAGAATGTAATTTTTGTGGGTTTTTTTTGCACTTATCAAACCCATTTACCAAAACACTGAATTGTATATTTAACAGATCAACAGACGTTTATTGTTAGGGTCCATATAACACTATTTTGATTCACAAAATGAGGTTCATTTGCAATGAATCTACAGCATTGGATAAGTAAACTTTGCATGTATCTTACTGTAGAAGAGAGAGAAACATGTTATTGTTAAAAGTTCACATTCAGGAAGTGTACATGGTACAGTAGACATCTTTAATCACTGTAACATTGTACAGTATGTTTCACTAGTAACGGAAGTGGCATTTTGTTTGATAATTAAGTAAGCGTCAACTAGTATATCAGCCTTCTATAAAATTACATTTTTACGTTGGGTTTAAGTCTTCTTTAGAGCATTTAAACAACAAATAAAATGGGTGGACAAAATAAATGTGTCCTATAGTGAAATACTGAAAATGAATGCACAATTTCTAATACATCAATGACACACTTAAAAGTTAAAATGTATCTAAAGCCGGAACTTTTTTTTTTGATAGTCTGTAGATCAAACATCTGGTTTGGTTTTTATCACTGTCTGTGTCTCCACTAGGCAGATTCACTCTCTCCATTTGTCCTTGTGGGGGAAAGTCTAAAATCCTGAGTTGTCCAAAGAACAATAATAGAGGCAAAGTCTTGCATTGAAGACACTTGTTAGGGTAACAATTGTAGTTTTAGGCTAGACCAAGTGATAAATAATATCTAAACAATGTATCCATGTACATAGGGTGTGCATACAGTGGAAAGAAAAAGTATGTGAACGCCTTGGAATTTCCATAAAATGTGATCTGATCCCCCATCTAATTCACAACAATAGACCAAAAGGAAAATGTACTTGAAGTAGAATAATAGGCAAAATTTTTAATTCCATTTTGGACAAAGTAAGAGTTATAACCCTTGTCACCTCATTTGCCATCTGTGGCCTATTGGGGAGATATATCATGATTCCCTGTCCCATAGTCAAAACAGGAAGTAAGAGGAAATCCCTGCAAATTAGGGGAATTCCTTGGGACCTCCAGGTCACCAGAACTAGTGCCCCCATTGGAAGATTTCCACTCCATTACTTTTCTGGGGACAACTTAACCACTTAAGCCCCAGAAGATTTTACCCCCTTCCTGACCAGGGCCTATTTTGCGATTCGGCACTGCGTGACTTTAAAGGACAATTGCACGGTCGTGTGACGCTGTACCTAAACTAATTTGACGTCCTTTTTTTCCCACAACAGAGCTTTCTTTTGGTGGTATTTGATCACCTGTGCGATTTTTTGATCATGCGCTATAAACAAAAAAAAAGCGTCAATTTTGCAAAAATAACAATATTTTTCACATTTTTTTATATGAAATTCCCCCCCAAAAAAAAAGTAAAAATCACATTTTTTTAACATTTTAGGCCAATTTGTTTTATGCTACCTATGTTTGGTAAAAAAAAAATTGCAAAAAGCGTATTTTGATTGGTTTGCGCAAAAGTTATTGCGTTTACTAAGGGAAAGATTTTTGTCATTTTTGTTGTTTTTTTTTAACGAGTAATGGCGGCGATCTGCGATTTTTTTTGCGGGACTGCGACATTGTGGCGGACAGATCGGACCCTTGACTGACATTTTTGACACTTTTGGGGTTACCAGTGACATTACTACAGTAATCAGTGCTATACATATGCACTGTTACTGTAAAAATTACACTGGCAGGGAAGGAGTTAACTTTATTTGAGAGGGAGATGTTAAGTGTGTCCCTAGGGGCGTTATTCTTACTGTGATTGGTTGTGGCTACTGGTGTAAGAACAGAGATCAACGGTCCTACATAGTAGAACCGTGTGATCTCCATTCTTACACAGGGGAGAATGACAGGCGGCTGTGTTTACATTAGCCGCCTGCCTTTCTCCCGCTCTAACTCCCCAGAGCCTCACAGCCTCACAGGCTAGCGACGTAGACCTACGTCGCTTTGCCTGTGAGGGGCTGACTGCCAACGTAAATCGTCGTTAGGCAGTCGGCAAGTGGTTAAAATTTGAGATTTTCTTTTACTTTAACTTCCAATGAGAATGATAAACAGGACAAATATAGAGGGTAATTCTCCTTTTGGGGGCAAAGACAGCAGTAAAAAATTGAATAGGTGTTCTAATCCTTCTCCACTCTGTGCAAAACTAAAAAAAAAAAAAGTTTTGCCTTCAGTTATACCTAATTCTGATAACACAAAAAAATTCGAATTTCTTGTGTCTTTATTGAACACACCCAATAAACATTCACAGTGCTGAAGGAAAAAATAAACAAACCCTTGGTGTTAATAGGCAGCAATGACTTCAAGCACACTCTTTTGGTAGCTCTGGTTCAGACCTGCGCAACGTTTAGGAGGAATTTTTGACCATTCCTCTTTACAAAACTGCTTCAGTTCAGACACATTTGTAGGATGTCTGATGTGAATGGCGCTCAAGGCCATTCCACAGCATCTCTGTGGGGTTAAGGTCTGTGCTCTAACTGGGCCACTCCAAAAAGTTACTTTTCTTTTTCTTAAGTCAGTCTGTGGTGGATTTACTTTGATGCTTAGGGTAGTTGTCCTGCTGCATCACTCAACTTCTGCTAAACTTCAGCTGGCAGGTAGCCACCCTGACATTATCCTGTAAGATATTTTGGTAAACTTAAAATTATTTTCCCCTCTATGATGGCAAGTGGTCCTGGCTCTGAAGCAGTGAAGAAACCCCAAATCATGATTTTCCCTCCACCATACTTCAGTGTTAGAATGATGTTTTGATGTTTGTAAGTTGTGCCCCTTTTGGGCTATACTTAGTGCTAAGCATTCTTCCCAAAAAAATGAACTTTTGTTTCATCAGTCCACAAAACATTTTACCAACAGCGTAACAAACTTCAGGCACGCAGCAATGTTTTTTTAAAAAGCAGCGTCTTCCTCCATGGTGTTCTGCGATGGACACCCTGCCTCTACAAAGACTTGTGTACAGTAGACTCATGAACATGGATGTTTGCTAGTTTCAGTGATGTCTTCAAGCCTTTAGCTGTTGCTCATGGGTTCTTCTTTATCTCATTGAGAATTCTGTGTTGTGTCTTGTGAGTCATATTGACTGGCGCCCACTTCTAGGAAGAGTAGCCACAGTACTAAATTGTCTCCATTTATAAACAACTTGTCTAAATGGTGACTGGTGCATGCCTAACACTTTGAGATTACTTTGTATCCCTTTTCTAACCTAAGTCGGGCCATACATTATGCAATTTTCTTTCCTTCAACCAAGGGTTGAAGGAAAGAAAATTGCTTGATTCCCCCATTAACACTGAGGGTATCCCTCCCGCAGCGCTGTTGTATTCTGCTGTCGGGGAGCGTGGGAAGCCTTCTCCACTGGCAGAATACTATGGATCGACTTCTGTACAACCAGCCTGCCCATAGATGGATACAAATGAATCTGGTTCCTGCTGAACTGGCTGAATTTTGAGCCATCTATGGCTGACTTTAGGCATAACAACAACTCTTGTTTGTATGTCTTCAGAGAGCTCAGTTTTGCAAGGCATGGTTCACATCAGCTGATGCTTCTCATGAATAGCAATCTTAAAATGTTTAAGTGTCTTTTATCAATCAAAGTACCTCTAAACCACACCTCCAAATTCAATTTATTAACTGGACTGCAGGTCTGCAAACTTCTGAATCCAATTAGCTTGCGGTGAAGTAATTAGTCTATGGGTTCACTTAACATAATGAAAAAATCAGCATCTGATAAGTTCAGTCATGGAGACAGAATCTGTCGTTCCACTGAATGCAAAGGAAAAACAAAAATTTGGGCTTAGACAGAAAGCTTGGGACAATGTTAAGTCTGTGTTTATGAAATGTCTTTTGACGATTCTACAAATCTGGGCACTGATAGGTATTGGTTTGGAGATTCCAGTGGAAAACCTAGGTAAAGGAACCCTTTCCTTAAAAAAAAACATGGAAGGCACACTAGTGTAAATGACCATGTGCCCATTTTTCGGTGAGTCGGTGAGCCAGAACAAGTGCTCAGATAAGGATGTCTGCATTTTCTACAACTTTCAGGATCTGTGTACTTGTTGCAGGTGAGGAAATATTCCAGGTAGAGGGTCAGTAAAAAGCTGTGTAATTAGGATCTTAAAAAAGCAGGTCATCAATGGCAGCCATCATTTTCTCTCAAGAAAGTTTGCAATCTCTGTGTAGACCACCTTTAGACCACCATTTCCCCATATAAAAATGCTAAGTTAAGCACTGCAAAAACACACATTAGAATAAAACTGGAAAAATATCATTACCTTTTACCCCACGTTAGCAAGGCAAGAGAGACCTCACAGACTTCCCAGCAAGATCTTGGGAAAGAAGTTATAGGGAGGGGGGCGTTGCCTGAATATGGGCTTTAGGTACAGATTAGTGACTATTTTGAGTAACCAAAGGCCCAATGGACCCTTTGGAGTTGCAAGTCTCAAAAAAAAAAAAAAAAACTGACAGCTGCTGTAGCCACCATAGCACAACATCTGCAGTTCTGTAAGTTGCCTTGGTCTAGACAGCAGGGAAAGAGTCGGAACATCATATAAACACATGTAATTAATTGGGCTTTTTCTGCTCCAGGGTGCAATCTGATTTTGTCCATGCTGCTGAAATTACACAATCAATGAAGCATCTCTTTGAAACTCCCTTGACTAGCGCCGACACGCAGGCAGTAGTCAAGCCGCGTTTTCTCTCGCTCTCTTCAGTTTCCGTTATTATGGCTGTAAGACTTTCTATGAAGCTCAGACATCAAAACAAGGTGTCTTGCTTCAAGCAAAACAAAACAGAGGTGAAGGCAGAGGCTCAGATGAGCAAAATGTGTTTTCTGCACACATTAAACAAAAAAAAGCAAAAAGGTCATTCTGTTCTACAAACAGGGATCAGCTGAACTGTGATCCAAGGCATTGTTAAAAAGTCATAAGACTAAACCCTTGAGAAGTCTATCACAGACCTTTTTCTGTACTTCAGCCTTGAAGAAGAAATCTAGCCAATTATGTCCAACATTGGAACATCGGAAGATCTCATCAACATAATCCATCCTAACCTGAAAATAACATCCCATCCACAAAGATAAAAGCATAAGGGCATATACATTAAACAGTATAGAAAATATATGACATAGAGTCAAATGAATAATGAAATGGACATTTTTCTTTAACCAATTGGATGGTAAAATGTGATGAATTTACTGTGGCCTTGCATGATCAGAATCTTTGAGTGTGTTTTTCCCATACTCTGACTGGTCTGAGGTGGTAAGTGGGGTCCCCCAAGGCTCAGTTCTGGGACCAATTTTGTTCAATTTATTCATAAGTAGCATTGAGGACAGGATCAGTAGCTCAATCTCAGTTTTTGCAGATGACATAAAATTGAGCAGGGCAATAACTTCCCATCGTGAGGCAGAAATCTTGCCGAATGACCTGAACAAAATAACAGAGTGGGCAACTACATGGCAAATGAGGTTTAACGTGGATAAGTACAAGGTATTGCACTTAGGGACCAATAACATAAAAGCAATATACAAGCTAGGGGGGGAACCTCTGGGGGTATCAAAAATGGAGAAAGATCTGGGAGTCTTAGTGGAAGAAAGATTAGGCAATAGCATGCAATGTCAAGCTGCAGCTGCCAAAGCTGGCAGAATTTTGGCATGCATAAGGAAGTGGATGTATTCCAGAGATAAAACTATAATCCTACCACTTTATAAAACTCTGGTCCGTCCACATCTGGAGTATTCTGTCCAGTTTTGGTCGTCAGTCCTCAGAAGGGATATATTGGAGCTTGAGAGAATACAGAGAAGGGCAACAAAACTTATTAGGGGATTAGAGGACCTTAATTACGAAGAGCGTTTAGAAGCACTAGATTTATTCTCCCTGGAGAAGAGACGCGTGAGAGGGGACATGATAGCGATTTACAAATACCTCAACGGTGATCAGAGCATAGAAAAAAACTATTAAGTTGCAAGGAATGCATGAGGACACAAGGTCATACAATGCGTTTAGAGGAGAAGAGATTTAACCACAGGCTACGCAGGGGGTTCTTTACTGTAAGGGCTACTAGACTGTGGAATTCCCTGCCACAAATAGTAGTAACTGCGGGGAGTATGACTATTTTTAAAAGACTCTTGGATGTACATCTCAAGGATAGAAACTTTCAGGGGTATGAGAAATGAATACGTCCACACACACCTACACAGGTTGAACTGGATGGACTATTGTCTTTATTCAACCTCACCTACTATGTAACTATGTAACTATGTTTTTTAACTATGTGGGTAAGCTTTATGTAATGTTGTACTGCATAATCAGCCCACAGAAAAACCTTTATGACCACGTTTTATAAAGGGCAACAAGCAAGTATGATAAAAATAAATGCAGTTTAGGTACTTAAACCAACTCTATTTCAAAGCCAGATAATCCAGAAGTCAGTCCAGGGCTTGGTAGATCTTCTGGGGGGTCCAGCTACAACTATCATATTCCTACAGTAAAACAGGGGATCAGTGCAATTAGTCAAAGCTGCCCAACTGCTTGTGACTTTCACAAGGTAAGATGTACTTGCAAGCTAATGTCTTATTGGGAGACCCACCTCAGAATCCGTTATGGGGTGACAAGTGTCACCCTTCAAAATTGCCTCTGGTGGAGACTACATGCAGCCAGGCTGATGAATATTGGCTCACCATTGTCACCAATATGAAGCCAGTCCAGAGCAATGATGTACGCTGAACACAGTAACACTTGCATGTACATAGGAAGGGTCTACAAGAGACTGAAAGAGATCAGCAGTACTACAATGGAAAAGTATTTTATGAAAAATAAAGAATGCTGCAAACTTTTGGACATATATCCCACTGTTCATACTGCTACAATTGTCCTTTTTTAGGTTGAATGTGCAGATCTGTAATTAAGGCATTGTTTTGCAATTTACTGTAAAAGCATATATTGATTTCTTTTTTAACAAGTGCATAGCAAGCAATTGCAGAACAGATGCGGTGCGGCACCACTCATTTGTATAGGTCACATTCAGTGGATGGTACTGTCTGAAGAACATGAAAGGAGGGATCGATTTTAATATGCAATAATGCAAAGCATCACGGCCATGGAACCTGTATACCCCCCTACAGTTGCATTTGCCGCTTGGAGGGGGAAGTCCAAAAAGACCAGTGAAGTAACACACATGGTACAAGTTCAGCACCCTTGTAAATATGGGTTTCTAGCTTCACAAATGCTCTGGATAACTGTTCTGAAGGGATGAAAACTGGGTTGGAAAAAGAAGAGGGGCATTGCCCACAAAAACATTAATGAAGAGTTCTTGAGTTCTACTTGAATAATTTTGATGACAAAAGGTTTCCCTGCTTCCCAATTCAAAAAGATGGTGCGTAGTCTGTAGGCTGTCTGATCCAATGAAAATACAATCCTAAAACTCCTTACAGCATTCAAAAGAAATGCCTGCTTTCTGAAAATCTGATTTTGCAGAAACCTGTTCCATAGCATGCAATTGATCATGCTGATTACATCTTCTGGTACTGATGACGTGCAGAGAAAAAATAGGGCTCAATTAATTGCCTACATTTTCAGCTGTTTCAGACTGGACAAAATGTCATAATGTCTACAGCCAGCCTTAAAGTGATTGTAAAGTCTTGTTTAAAAAAACAAACATGTTATACTTACCTCATCTGTGCAATTAGTTTTGCACAGAGCAGCCCCGATCCTCCTCTTCTCTGGTCCCTGGTTGCTGCTCCTGGCCCCTCCCTCCTATCCAGTGCCCCCACAGCAAGCAGCTTGCTATTGGGGCACTTGACCTGAACTGCAGCCCTGTGTGTCCTTTCAGACACGGAGCTGCCATTCAGCCCCGTCCCTCTCTCTCCTGATTGGCTAACTGACTTTGATTGACAGCCACGGGAGCCAATGGCACCAAGGCTGTGTCTCAGCCAATCAGGTGGGAGAGTCACGGACAGCCGAGGGACTCGTGGACATCGTTGGAGAGAGATGGGGCTCAGGTAAGCATTAGAGGGTGCTGGGGAGGCTGCTAAACCCAGAAGGTTTTTTTATTTTAATGCATAGAATGCATTAAGATAAAAAACCTTCTGACTTTACACTTCCTTTAAGCTAAAGTCAGATGAGTGATTCTGCTGCTAGTGATTACTAGAGGCAAGATAACTAAAGAGGCTGCCTGTCTGTTTCTATGGATCACTTTCTCTGTAGACAATCACAGAGAGATGACGCTCCCTTACTGGTCTAAACATTACTGGTTTTCACTGGATGGAAGTGAGATCTAACTGCCCCAGCTAAAGAGGGTGCAGTTCCATAGGGACAGACAGACAGCCTCTTTTTTTAAATTTTGTTTGAACGTTCTTACAGAAATTCTGAAAAAACTGTTCATCAAAGCATTTATGTATTTATGTAACCTGTATGGAGTCAACACATTTCATATAAAAACCCAGAAAGTGTTTGTTCAATTGCCATGCCAAGGTTTTGAATTTTACATTGAATTTTTTGGGATGCACATGAGCATTACAATAAATGCAAAAAAAACACCTTCACAGTTAGAATTTTATTCTAGAAAAAAATGTCTGTCCTTGTCCTTTGATTTTCCTTGTCACTGCAATCAAAAGCCTTCATTAATTTAACCCCATTAACTACTGGAAATTTGAACAAACGTAGGTAAACAAATTTTTCAAAACAAGATTTTACTGATGTATGACCTGCTTTAGGCCTCACATTTTGTTGAGACTGCCTTGGTTGGTAACCCTCCAATGCAATATCTGTCTTTCTATATCCAGGTAGCCTATTTCCCCCTGCAGGTGAGATAAAACCAACAGAGCTTGCAAGTGGTTTTTCATGTGTACAGCATATCAGATCTTTCCAGATTAGGGTAAGCGATATGAGTCATCCCATTGCTTATGTACATTTTCCTTTCTTTGAATATACATGATGCGCAGAACATAAAAGGAGTTTGGCTGTGAAAACAAATGAATCTTTTCCATCATTACTTTCACTGGAGAACAAAGGGGAAGTCCCCATAAGAACTCAAAACCAACTCTCTGCACCCACCCTACCAGAAATATATGTTAGGGAACTTAAGTCTTTATGAAAATATTTACATGTAAATTTAATGTACAAATATTCTGATCAGTGTTAAAGTAGATGTAAACCCTATCCTTTAAGACCAGATCACACCATGTGTGGTCACTTTTTTTTCTGCACTTGATCAACTATTGTTCTATATGCTCTGTTCATAATTCAGCCTTCAGATAGGTTGCAGAAAAATGCAGACATGCTGCATTTTTTTCAATGCATCAGAGATCTCCTGACATTACTGCCCATTTTTTTTTTTTTTTTTGCATCACGATGCACAGCAATGAATGGGAATGACTTTGAGTAAAGAGTGTCTTACTTTGTAACAACGCAGTGCACTGTTCCCAACACCGGCACATAATGGACACTTAGCCCACATGCTAAAACAAGTCCTAAAATGATAGAAAACCTTAAAAAATGTTAAGGTCAATGCAAAAGTAAGCTACAATAGTTTTAAATTTGCAGCTTGCATTAAAATATTACCAAGTGTTCCTCCCATGAGGTTCCTTGTTCAGGCACTTCCTGTTATAGGGTGACAGCATTCTGTCCCTGTGTCCCAGTTGTGGTCCTGAGTTGTTCCCTGTCTCAAGTATTAGATACAATCCAGCTGCTCTCAAATGTCTCACTTTGGGCTACAACAGTGGACCATGACTGACTGCATAATTTGTATTGAAACAGCCACTTGTCTCAACTGGAAGAACATGTGCCATAATGACAATGGAGAAGCAGTGCCGGAAGTCAGGAACAGGGGATTGTCACTCTACAAGAGAAAGTACCTGAACAAGGAACTTCATGGTAGGCTCATTAAATATAATTTTAATGAAAATGTACCACCCTCCCTGATAAGCTGCTAGTGAGGATTAGGCAAATATAGTTCTTGTGGCTTTGCTGTAATCAGCAGAGCAGCATGTGATTGCTTGGGTCTGCTCTGGGCTCTAGAGGCTACACAATTGATTGCTTCCCCTGTCTTCTGGAGGCTTCCAAAAATAATGGGAGGGAGAATCAATCAAGCAGTCTGAATATTTATGCAGCCTCAGCATATCCCTGGAGGAGGGTGCCCAGATGGTGGCTGGGAGAACGTATAAATAGTCTGGAGCCTGGGGGAGCAGTTTTCTTCCCCAGGAGGAGAGGTTCCCAGTCAGAAGGGCTGCCCTTCCTGGCAGTCCAGCTGAAGAATCTGCTATTCTCATTGAGGTCCCAGCTATGCATAGCTGGGGGGCCTATCTTACTGCAAATACATTTTGGAGCTAATAAAAGAGGGATTCTACTAACAAGTTTCACAGAGTAGACCATCTGCCTGAGTCTGGACTGAGAAATCTAAGTCCTAGGGACACTGTGAGTACAGACCTGCAACAGGGATCCTAGAAACAGTTGCTGCTGTTAACCCCTGCTGCACTTAAGTTTAAGACTTTCCTAGCCTGAAACATTGCTTATGGTGTCTAGGTGCTGTCAACTTTATGTCATTCTGCCTAAGGGACTATTCTGAGAAGTATTTGCAAAGGGAAAATTGTCCTCACATTCCTGTTTAGCGTTCTGAAGTATCCCACAGCTTCCCTAAATCCCACCCAAGTTAATCTGCAATAAACTTTAAAAAGGCAACCCCAAGACTGTTTCTTTTCTGAGGTCTGGGACACAAATCAGCAGCCCTTTCTGGGGTAGTGCTACAAAAATTAAAAATTTAACATGATTGAAAATACCTTTTAAAATCACATCAACATGAATACATGGAATTTTAGTGACATGGTTTACACTAAAAAGAAACATATTTATTAAGAAAACCAGTTTCCCTTTTAGGCATCAGAGAGGTGTTTCGGTTTTCATATACGAAACTGGTAAATCAAAACTGAGTCGCAAGAAGGGAAGATGAGGGGATTTTACCAAATCACAGACCACGGCAAACCTTTCTTATTATTAGGGGTTAGCATCGTATATTTAGTGCATGCAAATAACTTCCTTTTTTACGACTCCTGCAAACAGCTGTGCGAACCTCGGCGGCGTGGGAAGGAGGGTACCATGATAACAATGATGTAATTACATTAGAGAGAAAACCATTGCGTGACAAATCGGCTATCTGTTTTTTATTGTTATAGACCCAACATCACACCAAACTCATTTCATATTTTCATGTAGATAATGATAAAAAGTGTTAATTTCCCCCATTTAAATTAAACGCCTTTCCTCAAACATTATAGTTCTAAAAAACTATTTCGTTTTAGCGTTATTTGATCAAAACTCTGAATTCTTTACAAAATGCAGACACTTGAAAGCTATTCTTCAGATGCAGATGCAAAAATTATAAAATTTGTAAATTTTTGTCCTGTGTTTTTTTAATGCCCAACCCAAACAAGTGGAGAATTTTTATATAATGGTTCAAAGGAATATCTATTGATCAAAGTCCCCCTGAATATAAACATTTGGCTTGACCATACAACTCATCTCATGTTTATAACTGGATTTACAGACACAAATGCAACTATATACAGTGTGTATATTTACATACAGTAAATATACTGTGTATTTATTTATGTGTGTGTGTGTGTATTATAAAAACTGAGAAATCGGGGCTCATCCTAAAACTTTACGCTATCCAAAACTGATAAATATCACTTTTGGATGGAGTAAACTTTCTAAATGTGCCATGATAAATGGATATTTTTAAGCTCAAAGCTGAACTCCAGATGATTATAAAAACTGACACTTGCAGTGGGGCTCCCCTCCTCTGAACTGCAAGAGTTAGAGTTTAGTCAAAAGCTAACTAAGGCTAAAGCTACTCACACCCCCATGCTGAGCCTATTCTCTCTAAGGCCCTGTTCACACCTGAGCGTTTTTCAGCTTGTAAAACACTCATCTCTGAAGTCTCAAAACGCCCAAGCAAAATCTCATTAATTTCAATGGCCCCTGTTCACATCTGAGCGTTTTGTCACCTGAAGCTCAAAAAAGTACACAAGCTTCTTTTTTGGCAGATTACAAGCATTTTTGTTAGATGCCAATGCCTGCTTCCAAACACCTGCAAAAAATGCCTGGAAAAAACACCTGAAAAAACGCCCAAAAAACACCTGAAAAATGCCCCAAAAACGCCTAAAAATGAAACGCTCAGGTGTAAATGGAGCCTAAACCTGTAAAGAAAAGGTCTGTATAATTACTATTCTGAAGCTGTCCCATGATCAGTGGCTTCAATTTAGAGGAGGGGAATCCGACAATGCATGCCCCATAGTAAGCCTATGGGTGACATTATCTCCCAGGCATTTGCAGCCGTTGTCGGCAATCTCCACAGAAGCTGCTGCTGGACAGATCAGGTGACCAGAGCGGCTTCAGAATAGGTAAGTATACATCTTTTCATTTGGGCTAGATAGAATAGGCTAAGAATGGGGGTGGGAGTAGTTTTAGCCTTAGTTAGCTTTTGATTGAACTTCCACTTTAACCACTTTAAGACCGGAAGATTTTGCTGCTCAATGACCAGGCCACTTTTTTCAACTTAGCACTGCGTGACTTTAATTGACAATTGCGCGGTCATGCAATGCTGTACTTAAAATAAATTTACGTCCTTTTTTCCCACAAACAGAGCTTTCTTTTGGTGTATTTGATCACCTCTGTGCTTTTTATTTTTTGCGATATTAATAAAAAAAGAGCGAAAACTTTGCGAAAAATTGACATTTTCTACTTTGACTGTTAAAAAATATCCAATATATTCAATTTTTGTCATATATTTAGGCCAAAAATGTATTATGCTACATGTGTTTAACAAAAAAATTCTCAATGAGCGTATTTTTATCCAATTTAAGACCGGAAGATTCTACCCCCTTCCTGACCAGCACTGTGTTACTTTAACGGACAATTGCGCAGTCGTGCGATGCTGTACCCAAACTAAATTTACACTCTTTTTCCCCACAAATAGAGCTTTCTTTTGGTGGTATTTGATCACTTGTGCAATTTTAATTTTTGAGCTATAAACAAAAAAAGAGCAACAATTTTGAAGAAAAAAAAAAAAACAATATTTTTCACATTCTGATATATAACATTCCCAAAAAAAACATTTAAATCAAATTTTTTTTTAACATTTTAGGCCAATTTGTTTTCTGCTACATATTTTTGGTAAAAAAAATTGCAATAAGCGTATTTTGATTGGTTTGCGCGAAAGTTATTGTGTTTACTAACTACGGGAAAGATTTATGTCATTTTTATAGTTTTTTTTTTTTTACTAGTAATGGCGGCGATCTGCGATTTTTTGCGGGACTGCGATATTGTGACTGACAGATTGGACCCCTAACTGACATTTTTGACACTTTTGAGGGGACCAGTGACATTACTACAGTAATCAGTGCTAAATATTTGCACTGTTACTGTAATAATGACACTGGCAGGGAAGGGGTTAACACTGTTGGTGATCAAGAGGGGTTAATACTGTTGGTGATCAAGGGGTTAAATGTATGCTTAATGCTTACTGATGTGTAGGGGGGGGGGGTTCTGTGACACACACAGAGATTGCAGGTTCAGCTATGCTGAATCCTGTGATCTCTCCCTGTCTGTCACAGAGAAGATCTGCCTGCTTTGTTTACATAAGCAGGCGGATCTTCTCACACTTTCCCCGACGATCGGAGAAGAGAGGCGGCGATAGCTGCCTCTCCTCCTCCGGCCCGACTCCAGCTGTGTCTAAACACAGCAGAAGCGAGCCTCTGGCAGCGCGCGCCACCGAGATTGCTAGGAGTCCAGCGACGTAGGTCTACTTCGCTGGACCCAGGGGAGCCGACCTGCCGCAGTAGTAGTACTGTGAGCGGTCAGAGTGGTTAAGGGCTCATGCACACTGGGCTTAAAAAAATGCTTGACGTTTGACTTTTTTTCTGCCTGTAAATGCACCTCTATGTTGACACATAGGCATTTACAGGCATTAAAATAAGGAGCATTTATAGGCAGAAAAGAAAAAGAACACTAGTACGTTCAGGAGAGGAGCTTTTGGGCAGTTTAAAAGCGTTTAAACGTGTCTAAATTCACCTAACTGCAAGATGCCTTTAGCGCTTGAGCATTCATTTATTCCAATAGCCAGAAAAAATTATTAATGCATTAAATGCATTAACACAAAACGCTGATGCACCTGAATGCACCTAAATATGTGTGCACAGCTTTTCCCCTGTCAGAAGAAAAAACGTTCAGTGGAGCTAAGCAAACGCTTAGCGTGCATGAGACCTTAATGCTCTTTTTTGTCTAGGGGAAAACTGAAAAAAATTGATTCTAATTACCGTACCTTGTTGCTCACTCCGCAGGTTTACCTCCCACTGAATAAATGGTCCCCTGAAACTCTCTCTTTACCATTTTGTCAATTGCAGGCCCTCCAACATCATCATATACATTGCAGGACCAGCAGTACTGCATTGTAAGCAAGGATACGAGGGGCCTATCCACAATCTGGAGCCCAGTAGAGTACCAGCTGTCAGGGAAGCAGGGAATGAGGTAAGCGTAACTTATTTACATTTCATTTTTATTTTCCCCCAACAAAAAAATTATTATTTGCCCTTGATGTGTAGGGAGAGCCCTGCTGCAAGGATACATTTTTATTTTATCAGAATTCAGCTTTAATTCACTGTCTTCTTAGACTGGACTCTTTCACCCCCTTTCTGCCTAGGCCATTTATCAGCTATCTGCACTGTCACACTTTGAATAAACAATTAATGCAACCCTAATATTTTTTTTTTTTTTTGTTATAAACAGATAGAGCTTTCTTTTGGTGTTTTTTAATCATCACTTGGTTTTAAATTTTTTTGCTATACAAGTAAAAAATACTGAACATTTTGAAAAAAAACAAAAAAACAAAACATGTTTTTCTTAGTTTGTTAAAAAAAATTGGCAAATAAATTAACATTCTTCATAAATTTAGGCCAACATGTACCTTTCTCAGGTAAAAATAACCCAAATCAGTGTATAATATTTAATCTGTGTGAAAATTACACAGTCTAAAAATTATATATATTTGAAAATTGATCTCATTTCTTGAGGCCTTAAAGTGCTTGTAAACCCTCAACTTTTTGAAAAAATAACAAACATGTCCTAATTATCACTTACTTTGCACAGAGCAGCCCCAATCCTCCTCTTCTCGGGTGTCCTGCTGGTGCTCCTGGCCCCTCCCTCCTGCCAAGTGCTGGCTCGTTCCTGAGCCGGCTCTGTGTGTCCCTAGACACACAGAACGTTGCCCAACCTTGCCCTCTGCTTCCTCCTCACTGGCTGTGATTGACAGCAGTGGGAATCAATGGCCAATGAGGAAGGAGAGCACCACTGCTCTCATTCACATCGCTGGATTGAGATCTAGATTAGGCTCGTGTAAATAAATGGGTGGACTGGGCAGGAGTTATATTTAGAAGGTTTTTACCCTAATGCAGAGAATGCATTAACATAGTTGTAAAGCATTAAATGCATTAAAGTGGTTGTTGAGTGCAGCAGCCCTCCTCAGCCCCTCTAATACTTACCTGAGCCCACTCTCAATCCAGCACTGTCCATGAATGCCTCAGCCGTCTGGGACTCTCCCCCCTGATTGGCTGAGACACAGCAGTGGCGCTATTGGCTCCCACTGCTGTCAATCAAACTCAGTTTGCTAATGAGGAGAGAGAGGGGGAGCGGGGCCAAACTGTGGCTCTATGTCTGAATGGATACACAGAGCTGTGGCTTGGCTTGGGTGCCCCTATAGCAAGCTGCTTGCTTTGCGGGCACTCAACAGGAGAGGGGCTAGGAGCTCCAGCCAGGGACTCAAGAAAAGGAGGATCTGGGCTGCCCTGTTCAAAACCATTCCACAGAGCAGGTAAGTAAAACATGTTTGTTATTTTGATAGAAAAAAATGAGACTTTACAATCACTTTAAAGGTAAAAAAATGTCAGCATTTAGAACCACTTTAAAATTCCAGGACAGTACAAATACTCCTAAATGATCATTTTTTGGAAAGTAGACAGTCCTAGGTATTTAGTAAGAGGCACAGTGAGTTTTTTGAAGTTGTAATTTTTTGTCAGAATTTCGTTGAAATGAAGAAATGAAATACATTTTTTTTTCACAAAGTTGTCATTTTAACAAGTTATTTTTTTACACACAGCATAGTCATACTTATAATATAATGCAAAAATACTTTCTGCTATGCCTCCTGAGTATGGGGATACCACATGTGTGAGACCTTTTCACAGTCTAGATACATAGAGGGGCCTAAAATCCAAGGAACAACTTTTTGTGTGGTGGGGGATCAGGGTCAATATGACTAGTGTGCCGGTGAATAGGGAAAATATGACTGATAAGGCAGTGATCAGGGACACAAACTGGTGTGGCTGTCATCAGGGACACTGGAACTGGTGTTGTGGTGATCAGGGACACTATGACTGGCGTGGCAGTAATCAGGGACAATATGACTGGTGTGACAGTGATAAAGGACAATATAACTGGTGTGGCGGCAACTGGTGCGGCGGTGGACACAGATCGTGCCACTGTGCGCCCCCAGGAGTGTGCACGAGGTACAGGTCTGGGAGGGCGTACAGGGTTGTCCTCCCAGAACAATGCTTGTGGCACCTGGCCATATATGTACAGTGGCCAGGTTGTAAGTGGGTAATTAGGCAGCTACTAACATTTATAAAGATGAAAGTTGCCCCAGCCAAATCATCAGAAATTGCCTGGATTTATTACAATTATTAAATGTCTTTAATAAATTATTTCAAATATTTAACAAACTGATTACAATTATTACATTTACTTATATTAAATTATTAGCATTCTGTTATTCACCTATTCAACTATTAAATCAATAAATGTGTTTTTAATAAATTATTAAAATAATATTATTAGCCCTTCTGGAAGTGTTTAATCAATAAGGTTGTACCCCTATACAAAGGTACTTATTTGTCCCAGGGTTGCCGAAGGAAATTTGATAAGGTCTGGCACTTGTGGTCAGATTCAGAGTGTACAGCAGATGATCAGGAGTCCACAAACTGAATTCATTCCCCCCTGATAAGGTTTAGTTTATGATATGAACGTATGTATTCCTCTGCAGGACTCACATTACATTTGTTCAGGTAGGATTCTAAACATGAGTTAATATTCTTCCGATACATTATCCCGATGGTTGAGAGGAAACAGGAATCTCTGTATAATTTAGCAAACTTTGAAGTGATTTTATAAGAGAATGACAGAGCGAGGTGTATAGAAGGTATGTTGTTTCTTTTCCGTCCTTTTTTTTTGGGGGTTTTATAATAGGAGGTGGTATTAGTAGTTCTATGTTTTATGTATTAGCCGGGGAATGGCCAAAGGCTATGTTTTGTACCTATACATCTCATTTTTTTTAATAAAAAGAGATTAAAAAAAAAAATTATATTATTAAATTATTGCAATTCTTAAATGCATTTATTTTTATTAAATCAAAATTATTGTAATAATCGATTTAAATGATTGCATTTATTATTAAAATCATTTTTTCAGCTATTAATTATATGTATTTTTTTTATTAAAGCATTAAAAATATTTTATCAAATTATTAAATATATTTTTATTTTAAATAAGTTACTAAAATTATTGGTTGTTTTGTCCTGCCTTACTAAATAACTTTAAGCCGGTGAGGCAGGATACAGATGCCTCAGCTTTCCTATATAACATCTTTAGTCAGGAACAGTCAGCACTAATAAAGTATTAGCTGTGAGAGCCAAGCTCAGACATGTCACACCGTATACATCTCCACTTATTCCTTGGCTTAAAACAATCAAGAGTTTTCTCCCCCCCCCCCCTTTGGAAGAGCGATCAAACTAGGGGGTGGGAGCAGCATATCCTGCGTTCAACCGCATCCTGAACAAGCAAGACCAAGATTTAAAGTAAATAAATATTCTCTTCTTGCAGCGCTTCCGTCAACTGTCATTGACTTGGCTCCAATCACCTTTCAAGTCCAAACAGGAAAAGAGAGCAATGCAAGTGAGAAGGCAGATATGGGCTTTAATATGCTTTTCACTGCAGATTTCACTGGCGGTGCACTTCCGATTCCCTGGCTCTGCCAGCTGCCGGGAATCACTCCTGGACCTGGGCTTTTCCTGATAACCTTTTTTTTCTCTGTTATTATTATTATTGTTGTGGGCCGGGCCCGCTGGCTCATTTGGCAGAGTCCACCGAGGATACAAACCTTCCCTTTACCAGCTCCCCCCCTCCCCGTCACCAGCAGCCCAATCTTAACACTTCTGGCTGTGGCTGTGGACGAGAGTGACTGCAGCTGGCAGACTCGGAGCTGAACCGGCCGCCCCAGTTCAGTGATATGCAGCCAGATCTGTATGGCCCCTGGGCAGTTCTCTGCATAATTCCTGGCTGCAGACACTCACATTAAAATTACAAGGTTCTCTGACAGACAGCAGTGAAATGCTCAGGATTTACAAACAAGTTGGAACTCTATAAAAACGGATCTACCCGCTATGTGTCTCTCTCCAAATATTAACACGGAATTAAGTAGGAGCCCCAATAAAAAGAAAAAACGAGTAGTTATGATGTCTAGTAAAATCATAGCTGGTCCTTAGTTTTATCCAAGTCTTATCCGATGCTATTTACTCTGATGGGGACCCCATTTTATAATAGGAGTCTCAGTTCTGCCTCTTAAAGCTGAACCCCGGGTAAAACCGCAAAATACACAGATGAAATACATATATGAGAGCTGTTTTACCTGCCCACTCAGTCCTAAGATTTATTAGGCTCCGTCATACAACACAGCCCTGTCTGCTAGGGGAGGGGGCCTGAACATTCTCTGCTGCAATTTCACTTAAAGTATAACTAAAGACAATTTTTTTTTAGATTTGGACAGAGTAGAGAGGGATTAGAACCCCTGTCAGTTTTTATTGCTGTCTCTGCCCCCCTTAAGGAGATTCACCCTCTGTATTTGTCCTGTTTACCGTTATCATTGAAAGTGAAAGTAAAATAAAATCCCTACTTTCCCCAGAAAAGTAATAGATAGGAAAACTTCCAATGGGGATACTAGTTCTGATGACCCGACATGCCCTTGAACAGAAGTCTATTAAATAAATGACATCTGTAAAGTGGAGGAGGCCACAGACTGATGGAAATTCACATTTGTAAAGTGGAGGGGGCCACAAACTGATGGAATTTCTGACCATGTTTTATGCTACACCATATTTTGAGTCAGCAGCCCCCCACATCACCCCATTGTCACCATCAGGGCTGGTTCAGAATGGTGAGGGGGGGCATGCCCACTGAGCAAAAGACCTCTATTCAGGTCAAGGGCTAGAGGGCTGAACACTGAGAACATTGAACAGAAGCCAGTCTAATGATCAGCTTCTATTAAACAGAGAGCGGTACACACAGATCGAAATTCGTCTGGTTCCTGCTGAACAGGAATTTCAATACATGTATACCCATCTTAACCCTATTGATCCAGAAATTAGGTTCCCTATTTTTTGAGTCTTTTCAAGGTTCTTATCTTAACTATAGCCCTCATGAAGGAGGAGGTATTCTGACCCCCGAAATGTGTTATAAATTGGACTCTTTTATCCTTTGGTTTGGTGCTCCTTCCATTGCTGCATGTTTTTCTTCTGGTAACCTGCTGGGTACCCACTGGAGGGTTGCCTTGCCTGTTGTGAGCAGCTTAACCTGAGCGAGTGACCTATCCGAATGTTTCTGTCATCTCTATACTTTGTACAAACTTACATCAAAGTCCCAATGCCTCTTGGATGTTTTTTTTTTTTTTTTTCAAGAAAAATATATTATTTATTGAGTATAAACGGTACACTGTATAAATACCATCAACAGTAGACACAACCAGTTACATAACCAGTGTTCTGAAAAATACAAAAGTATAACGTATATAACAGCAACAATAAAGGAAAACGTCATGTATAAAATATCGCACTCAGGTGTATAGTGCATCAAAGTAAACAATCCTGAATTTGTTTATAAATATAAGATATTTATAAACAAAAACATACAATCATTCCCACATATTAGTAGTAGAACCATGCACATCCAACGGTATAACACATACCTCCGTATGTTAACAAAAACCCACCTGTAGTACAAAGTACAAAGGAAAAGGGGAGGGAAAGAACAGTGGCAGAAAACTAAGGGAAAAAGAAAAAAGAGGGGGGAAGGGGGTATAGGTAGAAAAACAACGAGAAGGGAGAGAAAGGAAAAAAAAGAGGAGGGGGGAGGGGGGAATGGGTAAAAAAAAAAAGGGGAAAGAAAAGAAGAGGATGGTAAGACACTGCATGCTAGGCCGTCTCAAGAAATGTCCCCCTATCCCATGAGCAGCCATGTTTTTTTTATTTACTAGAAGCATACCCTGTTTGGTAACTTCGTCCTGGGCACCAGGAGACCTTTTACTGGCACTAGCCCGGATTACCAGGTCATTTGTAAAAACAGAAATGTTCTGACATGTACAGTATACTTTTTATTTTTCACCAAACATGGAATTTTAACATTTTACTTATTTCAGCACCCTGAATGGTAACATAGGGCAGCACAAAAAGTAATGCTGTCGGATACCATTTCTCCTAACTTGTAGAGAAAAGTCATACTTTGGACCTCATCAGCCACCTTGATTCAAAGGAAAATGACTAAACAGACAGATGGAGAAAACAATC
Organism: Pelophylax lessonae; assembly: GCF_965119305.1. Taxonomy (NCBI): domain Eukaryota; kingdom Metazoa; phylum Chordata; class Amphibia; order Anura; family Ranidae; genus Pelophylax; species Pelophylax lessonae. The sequence goes on along the minus strand of NC_138775.1, from coordinate 40,587,815 downwards.
AATAGTGTGATGACTTTGACACCAGACACTAATGAGGTGTAAAATGTGTGAGAAAAGGTGATAGCACGCACTGAACTCCTGCTACAAGTAACACCTCTCACATTTATAATCTGGGTAACTCTAAAGAGGATTTATTGCTTTTTAAATTTTGTTCTCATTGATCAGTTCAAATGTATGGTGGGTTTTTGAACTCCAGGATAAGAAAATGTTGTTCTAAATACATGAGGCAATTGTATTCTTACTTAAATTTTGGTGTACTCTGTGTACAGGGCCGTTGCAAGGACTTTTGACACCCTAGGCGAAACCTCATTTTGCGGCCACATTGGCGCTGCCCACTTGGCTCCGCCCCTGATTCCATCGCCTTTGCCCCCCCAGAAAACCAGTAGACCAGTTTTATATGTATATGAAAACCAGTATATTTATAATAAGAAGGAAACAAGGCATGAAGAAAAGGAGGCATAGTATGATGAAGGAAGTCAAGCAAGGCAAGAAGGAGGCATGGCATGCATGAAGAAGGCGATAAGGCATGATGAAGAAGGAGGCATGGCATGAAGAAGGAGACAAGGCATGATGAAGAAGGAGGCATGGCATGAAGAAGGAGACAAGGCATGATGAAGAAGGAGGCATGGCATGAAGGAGACAAGGCATGATGAAGAAGGAGGCATGGCATGAACAAGTGGCTTGGCTACCTAGGTAGAGGTGTTGAAGGGTACAGGGTGACGCATCTTAGGTTACCTGTGTGTTCTTCACGTCTGCCTACAATCACATGCTGGTCCCATCCCCACCTCTCATCAGCACGTGGAAGGATTCCAGGCAGGGGACTGACACGACAGCTGCAGAAGTCAGAGTGCAGTGGCACGCTGTTCAGCCAATCGCGTCATGGCTCCTCCTGTCACAGGCGGAGTGCAATAACACTGTGACAGGAGGAGCCAAACTTTACAGGAAGCAGCAGCGGCGCTCAGTTCTTCTTACTGACAGAGTTCTTCACTGAAGGCTAACAAGTGCAGCCGGGATATGGGGCTGTGCTTGCGGGTGTCAGTGAGCCGCCCGCAGGCATTATGCGGGAGGCTCCCGCACCTCGCGGGAGACTTGGGATGCCCGGAAATTGGTGGCAGGGTGCCCCTAGGCGGCAGTGCGCTCTAGGCGACTGCCTAATTTGCCTTACTGGTAGCACTGGCCCTGTCTGTGTATTTCTTCCAGATCTGTTAAGTGATCTAGTGTGAAACTTTTACTGTGCAGGAGCTTCCTGTAATAAAGACTGCTCACTGCTGCTCTCTCTCCTTGTGCAGGGTGACTGGTCTTGTCTTCGCCCCATCGTGTAGTTTTCTGAAGGTGGCCTGTAGTGGGCTGGGTTTTCAGGGTCCCTCCTACGGCTCTGCTGTCTGCACAGGCTATGTAGAGCATAGTGATGTTGTGACTGCTACTTTCATAGGGTATTACCTGGGATTGCAAGGGCATATGGTGCACACAAAGTGTTAACTTTTATCTGCGGCTATTAAGAGACATATTTCAATGTAAGTTTGTGTTTAGTTTTAAAAAACTATAAACAGTATATATATATATATATATATATACACACACATGTTCATGCTGTACACTAATTACATTCCTTTTTGTGCTGTGTAGTGAGCATGTTTGGGCTCAATGAGGGGTTAACGAGCTCCGGTGTAACAGGTTGAGTACTCTGGGCTCCTATAAACAGGCAGCCGTGTTCCTGTGTTTTGTAGTTAGATGCTCAAAGTGGCAAGCGTTTGTTTTCTGTTTTTTTTTTTTTTTGCTGTTTTGATACCTGCACCTTGTAACCACAGACTTTGTAAACAGATCACAGTTTTTGTTTCACAAAGAACCTGTTGTCTGCCTGTGCCTATTGCACTGTGCTTTGACCCATCCAGGGGGTCCTGCACACCCAGCTACTGAGATACTCCTTCAGAATATATTTTATATATATATATATATATATACATACATACATACATATATATATATATATATACACAGTATCTCACAAAAATGAGTCACACAGTGACAACACTGAAGAAATGACACTTTGCTACAATGTAAAGTAGTTAGTGTACAGCTTGTATAACTGTAAATTTGCTGTCCCCTCAAAATAACTCTACATGCAGCTATTAATGTCTAAACCGCTGGCAACAAAAGTGAGTACACCACTAAGTGAAAATGTCCAAACTGAGGCCCAATTAGCCATATGTGTGTTAAATTTGGTGTTATCGCTCTCACTCTCTCATACTGGTCACTGGAAGTTCAACATGGCACCTCATGGCAAAGAACTCTGAGGATCTGAAAAAAAGAATTGTTGCTCTACATAAAGATGGCCTAGGCTATGAGAAGATTGCCAAGACCCTGATACTGAGCTGCAGCCCAGTGGCCAAGACCATACAGCAGTTTAACAGGACAGGTTCCACTCAGAACAGGCCTCGCCTTGGTCGACCAAAGAAGTTGAGTGCATGTGCTCAGTGTGATATCCAGAGGTTGTCTTTGGGAAATAGACGTATGAGTGCTGCCAGCATTGCTGCAGAGGTTGAAGGGGGTGGGGGGTCAGCCTGTCAGTGCTCAGACCATACACAACACACTGCATCAAATTGGTCTGCATGTCTGTCGTCCCAGAAGGAAGCCTCTTTGTCATGTACTAAGATTTTTTTTTTTTTTTTTTTTTACAAAAATGAGTACATATTAAAATAAACCTAAAACCATGATAAATTCCCTTTAAAGCCCATCTATAGTTTTTATTTCCCCCTCCACCCCCAGAACTTACATCTTTCCCCCCAGACCCCATGTGAGTTTTGTGAAGACATCTGGCCAGTAAGATGAGTCCTCTTCTTTTTTTCCGCTTTTCCAGCAATGCATGGGTTTCTACACTGCAATTTTGCACACATCAGATAATTATGTCAGGATAACTCTTTGCAATATTGAACTGTGAGACGAGGCTGACTTTATGGTTTACCAGGGGGTGGATCTATGACGCTCTGGGCTCACGGGAAGTGGGCTGAGTTACCCAGGCATCATTAAGCCTATTCAACGCGGAGCAGGACTAGCATCAAGATGAGTGATCTGTAACTCTGCTAGGGCAGAACACCAGAGACGTGATGAGTGTTGCACCATAAGACTGGACAATAACTTTTAAAAACATAAAATGGAGTTCTGCTTTAATGAAAACTATGAAATGTTATATATATAATTTATTTTTCAGAAACTGCTTTCCACATGAACAGCTGGTCTGATTCTCAGCTGAGAGCCAAACCTACTGTGCACATCCAGATGTTTTTTTTTTGTTTTTGTTTTTATTTTTTTATAGACAGCAAGCAAGCAAGATTTATTATTTTTTTTTTTTTAAAGATAATTATGCTTTTTGGTAATGCTGATTTTCGCAATGTATGAAATGAAATGATAGTTGCGCTATATTTTTTTTTCTCTTCTGTTTTCTGCAGCCACTTATGTATGAATACTGGGGCTTGTCATCTCCACATTATTTTACCTAGGGAAAAGCTATTTTGTAAACACAAACAGTCCCATACCTAAGACGGATGCGACTATTTTGTTTATTTACCACCAATCAGCCTGGAAGACTCCAAATGGCCTATTTGCAGTATCATTTCACAGCGGCGTGCCTCTTTTGACCTAACTTTTGAAGATAAATCAAAATAACGGCCATATAAATATTAGAAAAACACTGGTAGTCTGATTGTTCTGCTATCAAATACTAGAACAGGAGAGATTTAATGAGAGCGGCCCAATATGTGGGAACATCTTCCTTTAAAATAGATTTTCTGCTTTTTTTTTTTTTTTTACTTTCTTTTGAATACAAGATAAAAAAAATATTATATTTAGCTTTATAATAAAAAAAACAATCAACACAAAAAGGAAGCAGCCAGACTGGGGCCAAATTTAAAGATGAAGTTTAATCTGCTTATATTTTTTTTTCCTTGGTTCCCCTTTCCCCCTCATCAACATACTAATGACATTTTGAAATAAAATGTTCCCGTTTTAATTACATACCTTATTTTATCTGTGCTTCTCTGTGCAATGTAAACAGATCATAACTGGTGGGAGGGGCTGGCTGAGTGCTGTACATAACTTCCTAAAAACATCACAACACCCTGCCTCAGTACTTCTCTCAATTGTCCTCAATTAATGGGCTGGCTTTTGGGAGGAGTTATGCAAATATCAAAATGCCCAGATTAGAGGGTGTTCCTAGGCAGACTGCATTTGCATGTAGACCACCCTAGGCAATGCCCACATGTGATGCTGAGCCTCTATATATGAAAGATTTGAAATCCAATGAAAGGGACAAGTCAAGAACAGTCAGGTTTGGGAGAAAGGGATAGATGCTTGACGTCCACCAGCCAGGAAACGAAGCAGACTCATTCTGACTTGCTGCAGCTTTGAATACATATTGTGAGAAGCTCACAGTGTGCAGTGAAATCAGAGAAAACCATTTCAGTACAGGAGATCAGTCTGTACAACCATGCAAGTCTGAACGGAAGGCTGGGAACGAAAACACACAACTGCAATCATTGTATAACAGAAAGAAACTAAGCAGCAGAAGCCACTTGAGTCCTAGCAACAGAATGATTCCAGGGTGGCAAAAGCTGCCTGCAACCTAGCAGCAATAAAACACTATGTGGCAGAAGCCATTTGCATCTCAGTAAGAGAAGGGCACTAGGTGGTTTTCTTAAGAAGCACCCTGCATCCTAGCAACAGAAGGACGCTGAATGGCTTTCTTCAAAAGCTGCCTGCTTCCTAGCATCAAAAGTCAGTTTACACTGTATACATGTAAATGCTGCTAAAACATTACATGCATACAGGGCATGTTTTACGCAGGAGCTTGTGATCAGGTTCTTCCAGCAAGATCCTGCATACTAGTTGCGGAATTTGGCTGAATGTTTGGTAGCACTACTTTAAAATTCTACTATAACATAAGCTTTACCATGTCAAAGTAATAAAATAATAATTCAGATTATTTTTAAGTTTGCAGTTCTCTTTAAAATAGTACCCAGTGATCCTTCCATAAAGGTCATTATTCAGACATTTTCTGTTGTAGGGTGACAACACTCTGTCCCTGTCCCTTAATTATTTTCCGGTGTTGTCCCTGTTGCTGACCCTGTCACATGTTCTCTTAACGAAGACCACAAGTGACCTGCTAATACGTATTGCACAGGCATGGTTTAATGGTTTATTGTTTTCACCATCAAGAAACCAGCCCTGAGAAATGCCATATAGTCATTGCTGGGGGGAATTTATACTGAAGTGGCTGCAGGAAATCAGACTCTGTCCAAATGTAACAATGTTGACCTCTTCCCATCGTCACTCATGTGTATGACCTTCTTGGCAGGTGGACTGCATATCTACGGCCCTATGTAAATACTTTTCTGTGCTGAGAGCGCATGCCCTGCGCACTCCCAGCACTGTCACTGGCAAGGACCGGAAAGCTCCCAATGCATCATTGCGATCGGGAACTTTCTGATCATATGACAGCTGTGACAGTGCATCACAGCGGTCACATGAGCCGAATGCCTGCCTCCGCCTGCTGGCATTGTGAAGCTCTTTAAGGGCCGGGAGGAGGGGGGAAGGGGTTAAAACAACATTACATTTGCTAATGATCCACAGTGATATAGAAAACAAAATGTCATCTTTATGTGACTTATTCTACATGAATCTATTAAGGTGAGACTCCTAACATCGTTTTATGTTTTCCAGAATCTCTTTAGCACCTGCTAAAAAAAACTCTGTTACCGGAGCTCAATAGCTCAAGCTGAAATTTAAGTGAACGAGTAAAAGAAATTACTCCTGTCCTTCCACCAAGTTAAAAACATTTATGGGGGGTCAACAGGTTTTTTCACTTATTGAGCAATGTGACAGTGCTAGTCAGAGACAGAGCTTGAAGGCTTAAAAAGCATCTTGAGTGGGACGAAGCCTTCAATCCTGTGTCTGGATCTTGCTGGAAATCTGCAGGTTGTGTAGGGGTGCAGGTGTGCCCACATGTCAAAATTGAGGCAGAGCAATAGCTCAGGAGGGAGGTTTGCCCCCAGTCAAGACACAGTTGTATACACCCCTTTGGAGAGAGAGGAGGTGTTCTACTCAGGAGACAGTACTACATGATGGAAATATTCCTTGCCCACAGGACTGGGGGAATCAGGACAGCTTAGGCGACTAGGCGAGTCCAGGCAACTGAGGGAGTCTGCGAATCTCGGTGGAGTGAGAGAGTCGGGGGGTGCCAGATTTCATATTGAGAAGCCAGAGTGGGCCCATGTAGCTAGATGCTGTGACTGTAGGCTGAGTGAGCCAGGAGAACCCAGAGAACCAGGAAAGCAGGGGATATGGCCTGAGGGACCAGTGAGCAGAGCATTGGAGCTGCGAAGAGTGAGCCAGGTGGCTTAGCATTTTCATTGCTGTGTTGACTTTCAATAAAAGTGGGCCAGCGAGCCCTTAATCACAGTTCTGACTTGCATGGACTCACTACAAATGCATTTACCAATGAGCTTAACATTTTCCATATCACAACAGATATAACTAAACAATGTTAAAACTTCTAAAAAATGCGTCAGAGCTGTGGTTTGCAGAGCAGAACTGGCTGAGGCCATCTAAATTCCATACTTACACCACAGTGGGGTTGGGAGTATGACGGTCCCCATGTTCATAAAAACAAGGTAAAGTTAAATTTAACAGACCAAATAGGAGAAGTTCATTTTTAGGGTTTACATACACATTATTAATACACATCAGAAAAATAAATATATAAATGTGACCCTAAGAGCCTGTTTTCATAGCATTTGCACACTGGGCACACCAACATACATGCATGGTGTGATCTGGGAACATAGAAAACAAAAGCTTTCAATACATGCTTGCTTTGAGCCTGTGTTGATCAATGCAGCTCAATTCACCTTGTGAATGAGCTCCTAAACAATACAGCTTTTCTTTTACTACATCTAATGAACATATTACAACATTAATCACTGAACTATCAGTAATAATCAGTAGCGGTTTTGATCACCTAAGCAGACCTATTCTCAAATGCTAAATTAAACTTATGTGAACAATCTTGTTGGGAGTGATCAATAAAGAATAAGGGACCAGTCACCTCTATGTGCTGCTGAGCGAACATAAATATAAAGAAAAATAAGCTTATGATTCTGCGCCAATAAAAAAGGCAGGCAGAAGGCAAATTATTTGTTGCCAGCATTACATAATAGAAGAGTAGAGTAAGTAATGTATGAATCACCTTTGTAGGTGCTAGTGAGTCAATCAGGCCCAATAAACAAATCTATACCCAAGGAATAGTACTAATGGTAGTGATTGACCGTATACAGCCTCTGACCAAAACTGTTGAATGGCTGCACAGTGCCAAAATATATGCATGAATTCTGCCCCAGGTGTAGCACATCTCCAGCAGTTACATGATTGAGTAGGAAAAATGTTTGCTAATTTAGCAGGGGTAATATATATACATATATATATATATATATATATATATATATATATATATATATATACTCTGTATATATAAGGTATATATGTATATGTGCGCATAAGGTGGTCTCATGCTGACACCAACGTAGAAAATGTAAGGCCCCAGATGTCATCCCAGTCTTTACTATCTAACTGAGGGAAATCCGACAGCCATGCATTGCGACACGAGGAAAGAACCTTAGGTGTATTTATGAATAACCGTTTGTATATAGTGGAGAAAGCTTTTAAGGTCACTTTCTCTGAGTAAGGATTCCAGATCACTAACCTGCACATTCAGGCCAAAATAGCCAAATTGGGCAAATGTCTAAACTGGAGGAATCTAAACTAATGCAAGTTGGGGAGCTGATATTTACTTTTCAGTGTGTTGAATGGTAGAAGCGCTCCATTGCCCACTACTGAACCCACTGTCCGATCCCAAACTTTGTCCAAAGATTGGGGTCAGGATAAGAGCAAAAATGGGATAGCCGGTGATTTTTCCTCAGTGACATATTTGGAGACACACACCTCGCCATTTTTCATTTTTGCCCTCCAGGTCACCTTGTATGCCCTGAAAACAGACCTCATAGACACTGTGAGGAGATTAGGAGCCCTACATCCATGAAACACCATGTGAGATAATGCCTTATAGGATCCCACAACTGCTGCCTCAAGAGATACAGCTGCATTATCCTCTGGCTGCATCAGCCACCTACTGTATGTGCAAAGACCAACTGTCCCACTAGAAAATATTGTGAGACGTTAGGTACCGCTAACCTCCCTTTCTTTCAGGGTTGTTGTAGTACTTATAGTCGAATACAAGGGGCACTCCTGTACCACAGGAAATCAGACACCGACCTGTCTATTGTCTGAAATACATCCCATAGGATTTTAAGGGAAACTTTTTTATTGCATTTTTAGCAAGTTAAAAACACAGCAAAATTCATCAGTGTGAAAGCAGCCTTAGATCTCACACTACAGATATACAGCTATGAACCTGTATGTACAGGAATGCCTAGGCACCCTCACATAGTAGGAAGTGAACTGATATTTTTTAGAAGGAATTCCAGACAAAGGGTAAATATTCCAGGGCACTGCTTAGGCACAATTAACATTTTAGCTGTTCCCTGTAACATAGCATTCTCACTGTTTGAGTTAATATCCACTTTATATCCTCCTTCGAAGGAAGACTGGCTGGTCCTCCCCCTCAGCAAAGATCACAAGACCAAAGTCCTAGGCATCTGTTCATGTGGCCAGCATAGGATAGAGCCGAGGCTAGAATTTCCAAGCCTCAAAGCTATAGCTATTGCTTGCTCCTGAATGTCATTTCTGATGAGCCACCTACTTTCTAGAGAAATAAATAAAATCATATGAATAAGCTGTTATGGCACTGTGGGCATTTAGCCTTTCCTTGACATCCCTTCAATGCTAAGCTCCACGATCCAATCAAACTCAAAACTCCAAATCCTCTTTGTCAGCTAGCAGTACCCTTTGCTGTGTAAGACTTGTTTCCAAGATAACCGCGTGCGATCAACCCTCCAGCAGCGCTTGCATTGTTTTTCAACAGGTCACTGAGGAATACACGCCAGCTTGGCGACTGTGGCCTATCGGGGGTACATATGGACACAACTGCTGCCTACCGGGGCTGACGACATTCACACCGTGGTCTCCTCAGCAAGAAGAGGAAAATGGTCTTTGTGCCGCACAATGCTCTGTTTGATAGATCTAAAGTGGTTGATGTTAACGGATCAGTCCCTTTATGAAAGGCTTGCAATACGCAAGTGAAATATTCTCAAATATTAAGCACGCGGTTACTAAACATAAAAGTGCAGATAAACCTTAACACACAGCACTCATTCTCACCAAGCTTCTGAGAGGAGATAAAGGGTCCTGCCGTATAATAGGCATCTTATGGAGTTTTTATATGCTTTAAATAGTGAACATTCTTTTCAAGATTTTTTTTTTCCATCTCTTTGAAATACTTCTCTATTAGGTCCTCTGGGTATTTGAACATTGATATGAATGCTGTGAAAAGATTTCCCCATTTAAAAAGTGGCAGTAATCTATTTTTAAGGGACTTAAAACCTCATTGTTAAAATATTTTACAAAGAAGGAAAAAAAAAAAACTTTTTGCGGTGCCTTTGATTAATAATATATATATATATATATATATATATATATATATATATATATATATATTGTTAAGGAATTCAAAACAGAATGAAACAGGAACATAAAAGATGAATGTTGTGTGTATTTTTTGTATTTTTTTTTCACAACACATTTTTATACAACTACAAGTGTATGATGTGTTAATTGAATGGCACTTACTATAAAGGCAAGCAACAATATCCTAGGTTATAGAAGCTTCAATCTAAGTATGTCCAAGCATGTGGTACATTTTTTGGCAGCAATCCTACTTGGTTCCTAGATGCAATATAGAACACCAGGCTTTCTGCACAAAGACAGCCATGGCTGCAGAAAAAGTAACGACCTACTGGAAGATAAGCAACTGGGTCTTATCTTACTCAACCTAACATTTACCACCACCCCAGTGAAACAAAACAAAACTCTAAAACGTAAATCTTAGTCTGTTCCTAACTCTTAGCATGTTGGCATCAAATCCAACCCGTAATAACTTTCAAGCTTTCAGGAGTTCCCTATGTCAGGTGCCTTATTCCACTGTTGTAAGATTCAACATCACCAACCAAAACCTCAACAGCTGAACAAACGAATGCCAGAATCTACTGGTCATGAGGCTTGGGTATTGGCTTGCTGAATGGTGGGGGCAGAGCTTAAAGTATACTTGTAACCAGGTTATGGAGGCTTACATACTTGCATATTGTTAACCAGCGCAGTAAATGAGCTTTTAACCGCTTCCATACAGAGCAGTTAGACACCCTTCCTGCCCAGACCAATTTTCAGCTTTCAGCACTCTCACACTTTGAATGACAATTGCTCAGTCATGCTACACTATAACCAAACAAAATTTTTATCATTTTTTTCACACAAATAGAGCTTTCTTTTGGTGGTATTTGATCACAACTGGGGTTTTTTTTTTTCGTGATATATGCAAAAAAAGAGCAAAAATTTTGAAAAAAAAACACTTTTTTTTAGTTTCAATTATGAAATTTTGCAAAAAATAAATTTTTCTTCATACATTTGGGCCAAAATGTATACTGCTACATGTCTCTGGTAAAATTAACCCAAATTAGTGTATATTATTTAGTCTGTGTGAAAGTTATTGAGTCTAGAAGCTATGGTACCAATTACTGAAAATTGATCACACCAGATGTACTGACTGCCTATCTCCTTTCTTGAGGCCCTGAAATGTCAGGACAGTACAAATACTGACCAAATGACCCCTTTTTGTAAAGTAGACAGTCCAAGGTATTTAGTAAGAGGCATGGTGAGTTTTTTGAAGTTGTAATTTTTTCCCACAATTCTTGGGAAAATGAAGAAAAAAAATTTTTTTTCTTTTTTTTCCCACAAAGTTGTCAATTTATAAGCTATTTCTAACACATAGAATGTACACAGCAAAAATTACACCCAAAAATACATTCTGCTACTCCTTCCGAGTATGGCGATACCACATGTGTGAGACTTTTACACAGCCTGGCCACAAAAAGAGACTCCACGTCCAAGAAGCACATTCAGGCGTTCTAGGAGCATAAATACACATAAAACTTTCTTACTACCTATCACACTTTTCAAGGCCCTAGAGCACCAATACAATGGAAAAGTCCACAAAATGACCCCATTTTGGAAAGCAAACACTCCAACGTATATTCTATGAGGCATTATGGGTCGTTTGAACATATCATTTTTTTCCACAGGTTTTTGGAAAATGTGGGAAAAAAATGAAAACTTTTTTTTTTTACACAAAGTTGTCAATTTATAGGATATTCCTAACACATAGCATGTACACAGCAAAAATGACACCCCAAAATACATTCTGCCACTCCTCCTGAGTATGGCAATACCACATGTGTGAGACTTTTTCACAGCCTAGCCATATAGAGGGGCCGAACATCCAAGGAGCATCATCATGCATCCTAGCCACTTGCCTAGGCCTATTTTTGACATTTGGTGTTTACAAGCTAAAATCAGTTGTTTTGCTAGAAAACTGCTTAGAACCCCCAAACATTATATATTTTTTTTTAGCAGAGACCCTAGAGAATAAAATGGAGATTATTGCACTATTTTTTATCACACCGTATTTGCGTAGCGGTCTTCCAAACGCAGTTTTTTTGGAAAAAATTCACTTTTTTTAATTAAAAAATAAGAAACCAGTAAAGTTAGCCCAATTTTTTTCCATAATGTGAATGATAATGTTACGCCGAGTAAATAGATACCCAACATGTCATGTTTCAAAATTGCGCACGCTCACGGAATGGTGACAAACTTTGGTACTTAAAAATCCCCATAGGCGACAATTTAAAAATTTCTACAGGTTGCCATCTTTGAGTTACAGAGGAGGTCTAGGGCTCAAATTATTCCCCTTGCTCTAACGATCGCGGCGATACCTCACATGTGTGGTTTGAACACCGTTTACATATGTGGGCGGGGTTTCTGTATGCATTCGCTTCTGCGCGCGAGCTAACGGGGACAGGGCGCTTTAATTTTTTTTTTTTTTTTTTTTACTATTTATTTTATTTATTATTTTTTATTTTTACACCGTTTAAAAAAAAAAAAAAATTGATCATTTTTATTTCTATTAAAAGAAATGTAAATATTCCTCGTAATAGAAATAGGCACGACAGGACCTCTTTTTTGTGAGATCTGGGGTCAAAAAGTCCTCAGATCTCACAAGTACACTAAAAGATAGAAAAAAAAAAAAAAATAATAATTATAATATAAAATGAAAAAAAAAAAAAAGGACCTTTAAACCGGTTGCTAGGCAACAACATTTTCCGTAGCTCCGGTCCTCCAAGACCATAGAGTCAAGTGAGGGCAAGCTTGCCCTCACTCGACATCCTGTCTGTGAGGATTCGGGACCGGATCGTTTTCCCCGCTGCCGGCGGGTCCGGTAAGCGGGGAAAAGGACCGGAACGCGTCGGGAGGGGGGGGGGCGCCTCTTCCGCCATCCCGGAAGGGTGATCCCACGGCGAATCCGCCGCTGGGACCACCCTTATCGGAAAGCCAACCGTCCACCGTTTAAAAAAATACCAGGGTTATGGCAGCTATCTGCTACCATAACACCGGTATTTAGGTTTAAACGGACGACGTATATAAACCTTTTTGGACTTGGACATGGTGGCTGTATGAAGGGTGACAGGTACTCGGGTACTTTGTTGGGCAGGTGACAGGTACTCTGGTACTGATGAGCAGGTGGCAGGTACTCGGGTACTCCGATAGGCAGGTGACAGGTACTCGGGTACTCTGATGGGCAGGTGACAGGCAGGTGATAGGTACTGATGAGTAGTACTCACTGACTGATAGGTGATAGGTGATACTGTACTGATGGGTACTGATGATCAGTACTGATACGTGATAGGTACTGATGAGTACTGATGAGTAGTGATGGGTACTGATGAGCAGGCGGCAAGTACTTGGGTACTTCAGGCGTCAGGTACTCTGATGAGCAGGTGGAAGGTACTCGGGTACTCTGATGGGTAGGTGACAGGTACTCAGGTACTCTGATGACGGGTACTCCGTTGACAGGTACTCAAAGTACCCGAGTACCTGTCATCAGAGTACCCGAGTACCTGTCATCAGAGTACCCGAGTACCTGTCATCAGAGTACCCGAGTACCCGTCATCAGAGTACCCGAGTACCTGTCATCAGAGTACCCGAGTACCCGTCATCAGAGTACCCGAGTACCTGTCATCAGAGTACCCGAGTACCTGTCAGAGTACCCGAGTACCCGTCATCAGAGTACCCGAGTACCCGTCATCAGAGTACCCGAGTACCCGTCATCAGAGTACCCGAGTACCTGTCATCAGAGTACCCGAGTACCCGTCATCAGAGTACCCGAGTACCTGTCACCAGCCCATCAGAGTACCCGAGTACCTGTCATCTGAGTACCTGATGACAGGTACTCGGGTACTTTGATGGGCTAGTGACAGGTGCTCTTTATTGGGGGGGGGGCAATCAGTGTGGTTGGGGTGCACTGTAGTTGGTAACTAGCTGTTACCACACTCTCCTCCTCACACAGGATCAGTGTGTGAGGAGGAGAACACGGTGACAGCTAGTTACCGTGTTCTCTGTTGACATTTGTGACCGGCTGTGATTGGACACAGCCGGTCACGTGGTAAAGAGCCAATTTCATTGGCTCTTTACCTAGATCGGGGATCGACTCTGTCCGAGGGACGAGCCTCGTCCCCGATCGCTGCTCTGCGCGCCCCCGGGGGCGCGCATTGCAGAGAGAACGAGCGGCTCGTGCTGGAGCCGCTCATGTGATCGGCTGTGATTGACACAGCCGATCACGTGGTAAACAGCCAATTTCTATTGGCTGTTTACCTTGATCAGTGATGGGCTATGTCCGAGGGACGAGCCTCATCCCTGATCGCGCCGCTGCGCGCCGCCGGGGGCGCGCAGTAGCAGCTAGAACGGGCCGACGTCATATGACGGCGGCCCGGATCTAGACAACCACTTTGCCGACGTCATTTTACATGACTCGGTAAGGAAGTGGTTAAACAACCTCACTAACCTCTGTGGCTGAAAGCACAATAGAACATTTTTTTTCAGCTCACAGTAGAAGCAGTGGCGATGCTTAGACTCTTCTGTCAGCGGCTTGACTCATCCTGTTTCTACCTTCATTAAGTGGTCCCTTATGGACCTTGTATTTGCGTCTGAAACTAGTCTAACCTTTAAAATATAATGGTGTTTAAGAAGCCTCAGTATAGCAGTGAAATGCAATGTTGGTGTGCAATTAACATGAGATCCAGTGTGGTGCAGTCTGAGCACTGCATCGCAACAAAGACGTGCATGCATCTTTTCAGAGCTTTACCGCAACCGGATCACATGGTCATTTTATGCCATGCGATCGAGTGCGATTTGGTGTAGGTGCAGGCAAACACACTGCGTTTGCGACTTGCGCTTGGGGCATCGTTAACTTTGTATTGACTCCCACAGTGCATTGCAAGGACAGTTCCATTGGAATGCAGTGCGGGAAATGCGCAAAGATCATGGCATTTCCCGCACTGCATTAGTGTGAACCTAGGCTAAGTTGATTACCATTAGAGCTGCACGATTCTGGCAAAAATGAGAATCACGCTTTTTTGGCTTAGAATGAAGGTCACAATTCTCTCATGATTCTCAAAATCTTTTTTATTTTAAAGATTTACAACCTCTGAACATTAGGCCATCAAACAAGATGGCAATACAATAAGCCATAACACTCTTTGCTTCAAACAAATGTAATGAAAAAGGTAATGTTATGTGCAGTCAGAAAATGTAAACTTAAAAAAAAAAATATTATTATAATATATACCGTATATATATATATATATATATATATATATATATCATTATCATAGGAGGAGGGGGGTAATCCTTGAAAAAAACATTTAAATATATATTATAATGACATCTCATTATAATATATATTTATTTATTTTTTTTTTTCCAGTGATTACCCCCCTCCTTCTCCCCTCCTCTGTCACAGATTACCTCCTCAGGTGATGGAAAGATAGCTCACATGTGGCATGGCATGATGAATGAAGAAAAGGATGAAGTGGAGTGTTCCTTGGACCTCTGAAGATACGCGGTACTGCCCATCAGTGGGTGCGGTGGCATCACGTTGTCTCTCACTGCTGACGTCAGTCCCTGTATCGGTGGCATTACAGGCTGGCTCCACTGCGGCCGACGGCTTCCACTACAGCCACTCAGAATCGCAGAAATTCGAGATTGAGATCGCATAGGGGGTGAATCGAGATCGCGATTCTCAAACGATTAATCCTGCAGCTCTAATAACCATTTAATCTCTTTTTTCTACCTGTGATTCCAGTGGTGAGGTGTGGACACTAGCATTTGAGCATTAGGTCCACTGGCCACATTAATGTAAATAATTCTGAAAGTGAGACTAACTCAGCCTTAAAAATGTTTCTAAAGTTCAGGCAACTACTTTTGTTAGCCATCAAAACTAACCCTGTGTCCCTATAGAGCCTCCTGGATTTTAGGCCAATCAGAACATGACTTATCTAAAACCCATGCCTCCTTGAACTATGCCCTGCCCACTGTCATTTAGCTTTCAATAGTATGAATGTAAATTAAATATACTAATACTCAACAACTGACTGACAAGGAGAAGGTTCTGTCGAGTGGGGAGTGGAGATTAATATTTATTTTTGCAAAAGTCAAGGCACCATGTACAGCCTGGGCCTATACAATATTTGCTTTAAAGACAAACACACGCACTACAAGGAACCTACACCTCAACACACTTGTTTCCTTAAAGCGGAGTTCCCGGGCACAAAATCGACCTAATCGATTTTGTGGCCATCCACTTGCTCTTCTTCACCTGAAAAGGAATTGGATAGTTAGGATTATTTTTTTTTTTTTACTTACCTTGTAATTGTAGAAAGAAATACTCACCTATTTTCCACTTCCTCCCTCTGTGGCAGCGGCCCGCGCCGTCACTTGCAATGATTCCTGGGAGCTGAACGTCATCGCTCCCATGAATCAATGCGACGGCACCGGCCCCGCTCGTCACTTCCGGTGCGACGTCGCATTCCCTGCTAAACAGCTTCTGGGCATGCCCAGAAGCTGTGTAGGAATGTGGCGCCGCACCGGAAGTGACGAGAGGGGCCGGTGCAGGCGCATTCTGGGAGAAGAAGACACGGAAGAGGACACAGAAGAGGATCGCGCTGGCTTCAGCTGCCCACAACAGAGATGGCAAAGCTGTAGAAGAAATTTTATAAGTGAGTATTTCTTCTTGCAGGTAAGTGCGAACGGGGACAGATCAGAGGCTATCCATTGTGGAATGTACTAGTCCTGACTGTCCCGGGGGTATGTTCATTGAAAAAATGTTTTTGTGCCCGGAATTCCGATTTAAAGACTACTTTAGGCCACGTCAGGTTCACTAGGAAGGAGGACACCAAGGGCAGGTGTGATAACACCAGACAAAGCAGACTGATTTCAGATTATAAACCAAAGATACTAAAAGTACTAAAAGGAACTTTCCAGGATCAGTACACACAGGTAGCGGAGACAAAACTGAGGCAGGTGCTAGGACAGCAATTGGCACAGGAGGTGAACAATGGCCACAAACAGATTTGGCCATATAAGTTCTAGACCAAATCTGTTAAAGATGGAGAGGTTTATGATGGCCATACCAGTAAAATTTTAGGATAGTAAGATCAAATGCTCTGTTGAATGCTCTTTTTTAACATTTCCATACAAAGTTTTACATAAAATTCTAATGGTAAATGGCCAGCTTAACTCACCCAAGCTAAGTTCACTGCCATTAGCATGCTGTGATAAGTTATCCCTAAACAGCTGGAGGGCCAGTGTCGCCCTAGCTTTGTGGAAGGGCCATGTGGAGTACTGAAATCAAATAAACTAACAAACTTCAAATCAATCGAACAAGCAAATGGCTTCCCCTTTCCTGTATATAAATAGTATTTCCAGAAATGCTGAACTAGAGAACGGTGTATTCTGTGCAGATACTGTGCTTGACATATTGTTGGACGCGTTTCCCAAATCTATGTCTTGGAATGGAATTTGGGAGCCTGCCACAATCTGAAACGTGTGAGCAGGCCTTTTATTTTGTCACTTTGCCGCTAAAAATAAATAATAAAACTGATGATAAAGGTACATGTGCAGGAAATAAGATAAACTATTTAGAATGTTGTGGGTGCACTATGCAAAAAATATGCAGGAAATCAGAAAGAAAAAGACAAAAATGGCTGTCCAGTGGACACAATTTTAAAGACAATTTATTTCAAAGCTCTGTTTTATGTGAAAACTCAAATGTGTTTTAAAATGAACCTGGTACATTTATCAAGCTTGCAATATATCACTACTCATGTTTCAGTGACCAGTAATTTTTTCTCTGGACTGCTGAATGGGAAAGGCTGTCAGGGATACCACATGCAGGCATCCAGCAAGGATGATCAGATCAATTGACAGCACAAGGAATCAGGACCCAGATGGATAAAGGTGTAAATAAGTTTAATAAGCAAAATGACACACTCCAATACCAACACCAGTGACCATAAACAAGTGAACAAAATATAGATGATAACAGCACACCAATAGAACCTAACAAACTATATACAAAAGGATGGAGCAAACAATAGCAGGACAGGACAGGGACAGGAGGCAAGGAAAGCAGGGAGCCAGGTACAGGAAGCAGGGTACAGGGAACAGGACTCAGGATCACCATACAGGTTTCAGGATGCAGGTTTCAGGATCAGGCTCAGACAGGGACACGGCTAGCAGAGAAAATACTGAAGCCCTGAGCCTCGGTGAAAGGCGGGCTTATATTCCCTCAGCAGTCCTCCTCAGGTGCAGCTTAATTAAAAGTACAGTCCTGCTGCTGGGAGACACCCGCTGGTGGGTCCTGGAACTGCGCCCCTCAGTTCCAGGAACAACAGTGCCACCAGCAGGTGACCCACGTAATGACACTGATCCTGACAAAGGCTTTACTCCTACAGGAGGTGGAGCTTATTAAGTCAGAGAAGTCAAGGCCTATCTGGACAGAGTACCTTGGATCGAGGGCCCATCCCAGCCACATTACAAAGTGATTTAGAAGATTTAAAACAAGAGATGCAAGCGTGACGATCCACCTTTGGTCAAAGATTAGAGGTTGGTTCACACTAGCCCCACTGTTGTCCAATGCAAAGACAAGGCAAACTGCTTTCCTTTGTAAATGACCTTTTCACATCAACTGCATTGGTCTGCATTATTTTATTTCAATGTGCTGCAATGTGTCACAACATACTACAGCACGTTCTTTTGCTCCCCACTCATAAAGACATGAAGAGTGCAAGAAAACCGAATAACTGCTGGGGGTGGCTTTCACCTTCAAAGATGTGGGTAGGTTTTGTGTGCTTGTCATGGGGATTTCAGCTGTCCGATGAGACAGAAAGCAGCAAGATGGTGATGAGATACATAGAGCTAATGAGTAGATTATCAATCTTTGGGTTGATCTTACAAGTAGGCACAGTGCACCTTTACATACACTTTTTAACACAAGGCTTAACAAATTTCTTTGAATCTAGGAGCCCGTTTTTAAATAAGCTGACAGATTCGCAAAAAAAAAAAAAAAAATCCAAAAAGAACTGTTTACAGTGCACAATGATGCCAAACATACTGAAAAAAAAAAAAAGATTTGGGATTTACATAAACTTTAACCAAATAATACATGGCCAGCTAAACTATTGTCTGCATTATGCACAACAGTGAGTTCAAATTTATTCAGAACTCAAAAGGTAAATGTCCCTGTTTATGAAAACATTTACTGGTATATTTCTTAAGTGTAGATTCAAAAACAGGAAAATGGAGGCTCATAAAAGTAAAAAAAAAAAGAAAAAAGTGGTATATTGTCTATATACAGACACCTATACATACGGTATACATGCAGGCTTTCTGCTACGGCGGTTTTAGCAATAACAAGGGTGGCAGGGCAGTTTAATATTGTTCTCTTTTAACAAAAGCTGACTCGCGCCTTTTCTTCTCTTTTGCCTCATTTGGCAGTCCTCTGTAAAGATTGTTCCCAATCAAGGTTATGGAGCTGAAAAGGTTCTACTTTATTTCAGACGAATAAAACCGCTTCCATGAAAAATGCTTTGAATCTGAAAAGCACTAACGTTATTGTCCTTTTAAAAAAAAATAAAAAATTAAAAAAAGAAAAAAAAGGGGAAAAAGCATTGTAATCTCGTCAGTGATAAAACACTTAGATACCAAATTTTCAGTGGAATGTCAATAGGGCCTTGTGTTTGTTGTTTTGTTTCTGGTATCTCAGTATAACCCAATTCAGATGTGTGCAAAGGAAAAAAAACAAAAACTTTTGAATAGTTAATGTATCGCGATAGCACCGGTTCCAAACTGGGTTGCAAAATAGCGATTCAATTGCACAGTGACAATGCCTTACAGACATCTTGTAACACTGGGCTAAACGTTGCAATACTTTTTCAGTACATCGAACAGCATCCCCTAAGCTCACCCTACGGCTACTCTATAGACACTCTGTTTTACTATCTTGTATATATATATATATATATATATATATACATATATGTATAGCCTTTCCTCTTTTACTCCGGCTGCTATGCGGGAAAGCAAGAAGGCGCCAACATGCAGATCTTTGTGAAAACCCTTACGGGGAAAACAATCACACTAGAGGTTGAGCCCAGCGACACTATTGAAAATGTTAAGGCTACAAATCCAGGACAAAGAAGGTATTCCTCCTGACCAGCAGCGTCTGATCTTTGCTGGCAAACAGCTTGAAGATGGACGCACACTGTCAGACTACAATATCCAGAAGGAGTCCACCTTGCATTTGATGTTGCGTCTTCGTGATGGTATCATTGAGCCTTCCCTCAGGCAACTTGCCCAGAAGTACAACTGTGACAAAATGATTTGCCGCAAATGCTATGCTAGGCTCCATCCTCGTGCTGTAAACAATATATATATATATATATATATATATATATATATACAGTGGGTACGGAAAGTATTCAGACCCCCTTAAATTTTTCACTCTTTGTTATATTGCAGCCATTTGCTAAAATCATTTAGGTTCATTCTTCTTCCTCATGAATGTACACATAGCACCCCATACTGACAGAAAAACACAGAATTGTTGACATTGTTGCAGATTTATTAAAAAAGAAAAACTGAAATATCACATGGTCCTAAGTATTCAGACTCTTTGCTCAGTATTTAGTAGAAGCCCCCTTTTGATCTAATACAGCCAGGAGTCTTTTTGGGAAAGATGCAACAAGTCTTTCACACCTGGATTTGGGGATCCTCTGCCATTCCTCCTTGCAGATCCTCTCCAGTTCTGTCAGGTTGGATGGTAAACGTTGGTGGACAGCCATTTTTAGGTCTCTACAGAGATGCTCAATTGGGTTTAAGTCAGGGCTCTGGCTGGGCCATTCAAGAACAGTCACGGAGTTGTTGTGAAGCCACTCCTTCGTCTTGTTGGAAGGTAAACCTTCGGCCCAGTCTGAGGTCCAGAGCACTCTGGAGAAGGTTTTTGTCCAGGATATCCCTGTACTTGGCCGCATTCATCTTTCCCTCGATTGCAAACAGTCGTCCTGTCCCTGCAGCTGAAAAACACCCCCACAGCATGATGCTGCCACCACCATGCTTCACTGTTGGGACTGTATTGGACAGGTGATGAGCAGTGCCTGGTTTTCTCCACACATAACGCTTAGGATTAAGGCCAAAAAGTTCTATTTTGGTCTCATCAGACCAGAGAATCTTATTTCTCACCATCTTGGAGTCCTTCAGGTGTTTTTTAGCAAACTCCATGCAGGCTTTCATGTGTCTTACACTGAGGAGAGGCTTCCGTCGGGCCACTCTGCCATAAAGCCCTGACTGGTGGAGGGCTGCAGTGATGGTTGACTTTCTACAACTTTCTCCCATCTCCTGACTGCATCTCTGATGCTCAGCCACAGTGATCTTTGGGTTCTTCTTTACCTCTCTCACCAAGGCTCTTCTCCCCCGATAGCTCAGTTTGGCCGGACGGCCAGCTCTAGGAAGGGTTCTGGTCGTCCCAAACGTCTTCCATTTGAGGATTATGGAGGCCACTGTGCTCTTAGGAACCTTAAGTGCAGCAGAAATCTTTTTGTAACCTTGGCCAGATCTGTGCCTTGCCACAATTCTGTCTCTGAGCTCTTCAGGCAGTTCCTTTGACCTCATGATTCTCATTTGCTCTGACATGCATTGTGATCTGGAAGGTCTTATATAGACAGGTGTGTGGCTTTCCTAATCAAGTCCAATCAGTATAATCAAACACAGCTGGACTCAAATGAAGGTGTAGAACCATCTCAAGGATGATCAGAAGAAATGGAAAGCACCTGAGTTAAATATATGAGTGTCACAGCAAAGGGTCTGAATACTTAGGACCATGTGATATTTCAGTTTTTCTTTTTTAATAAATCTGCAACAATGTCAACAATTCTGTGTTTTTCTGTCAGTATGGGGTGCTATGTGTACATTCATGAGGAAGAAGAATGAACCTAAATGATTTTAGCAAATGGCCGCAATATAACAAAGAGTGAAAAATTTAAGGGGGTCTGAATACTTTCCGTACCCACTGTATATATATATATATATAAGTCCCACGCTATGGAATAACAGGGGATCAAAGGGGCTGCAGCCTCCCGAAAATATAGCAAAAAGCTATATCTAGATATTAGATGTATAGGGGTAGGAGATTGGCGCTGCCCTATGGGGTGGGTGTAGAAAGACACACTTTAGAGGGAGTCAAGAGTGAAACGAATATACATATATATATATATATAAAACCTTTCTAAAAATTAGGCAGTAATATTTATTGAATTTCTGCTCACAAGTCACCCATCATTTATGCCGCTTAGTCACTTTAATGGAACATACCACCATATGAAGCACTTTATTTATGTATTTGTGTAGTAATATTTAATTTATACAATACTGGAATATACTGCCTAATTTTTAGAAAGGTTTTATATATATATATATATATATGTATATTTGTTTCACTCTTGACCACCTCTAAAGTTTGTCTTTCTACACCCACCCCATGGGGCAGCGCCAATCCCCTACCCCTATACATCTAAACTCTGTTTTACTATCTACAAGTGGATTATTTAAAGTCTTCATTTATATTACCCTACTTTATTCTGTTTTATTTATTTATTTATTTTTTCGGCTCATTCCCCAATGATATAGCTCGATTCACACGCTGGGATTTCAGGTAAAAAATGCTCAGGGGAGGCACTGGCTGACCAACTGGAAAGCTTTAATCATGCTGCATTAAAAGACCTTAAGTGTCGGTTCACATTTCTGCGATCACAGAGATCGCATGTAATTCGGAGCGCACCGCTCCTAAAATTACATGTGATCTCTGTGCGGTGCAAATTCAGCTATACAGTTTGAATTCGCACCGCAATCGCACCCAACACGCACAGGACCCTTTTTTTGGTCCGCAGCAGAATCGGATCGCATGGTGGTTCACATATTCGCAGCGTTCCCGCATCGCAGAAATGTGAACCGGTTCTAAAGTGATATTAAAGTCTTGTTTTATTTTTTGTTTAAAAATAACAAACATTTTATACTTACCTAATCTATATAATGGTTTTGCATAGAGCAGTCCCAATTCTCTTCTTCTCGGGTCTTTCCTCCCTTGCGGGTGCTTCTGCCTCCTCCCCCCTGCCCCCAGAGCAAGCAGCTTGCTACACCCAAGTCGAGTCGCTGCTCTGTGTGTCCATGCAGACATGGAGCCATGGCTAGGCCCCACCCCCTCTGTCTCCTGATTGGCTTACTGATTTTGATTGACAGCAGTGGGAGCAAATGGCGCCCGCTGCTGTCTCAACCATAGAGGAGGGAGAGTCCTGGACAGCCGAAGCTCTCGTGCAACATCACTGGATCGACAGATAAAAAAGATAAAAAGCCTTCTGTGTGCAGCAGCCCCCCCCAGCCCTCCTAATACTTACCTGAGCCCCCTCTCAATCCAGCAATGTCCACGAATGCCTTGGCTGTCCGGGACTGTCTCTTCTGATTGGCTGAGACACAGCAGTAGCAGTATTGGCTCCAGCTGCTGTCAAACCCAGTTAGCCAATGAGGAGAAAGAGGGGGCAAGGCTGAAATGTGGCTCAATGTCTGAATGTATACACGAAACTGTGCCTTTGCTCTGGTGCCCCCATAGCAAGCTGCTTGCTATGGGGGCACTCAACAGGAGGGAGGGGCCAGGAACTCCAGACAGGGACCCAAGAAGAGGAGAATCCGGGCTGCTCTGTGCAAAACCACTGCACAGAACA
This sequence comes from Pelophylax lessonae, assembly GCF_965119305.1. Taxonomy (NCBI): domain Eukaryota; kingdom Metazoa; phylum Chordata; class Amphibia; order Anura; family Ranidae; genus Pelophylax; species Pelophylax lessonae. The sequence continues at coordinate 40,564,434 of NC_138775.1, read as the reverse complement.
GGTAAGTATGACATGTTTGTTATTTTAATAGAAAAAAAAAATAAAAAGAGAGACTTTATCACTTTAAGCTATTTTCTCTCTAGGTTGAATGTTCTTCGGAAGGAAGAACATTCCTTTCAGGAAACTACTGTATTATGACCACAAGATGGAGCCAACCAAAAATTATTCATTTCCTATGATCATCAGCTCTATCTAGTACCATCTTGACTGTATGGTATTAGGCTATTTTCAGGCTAAATGATCTTCTTTCACACAGAATAGAGTAAATCAGGAAAATTCTGCATTATGACCACTAGATGGAGCCAACCAAAAAGGTTTTATTTCCTATGATCATCAGCTCCATCTAGTGGTCATAGTGGTCAGGCAGAATTATCCTGATTCACACTATTCTGTGTGAAAGAAGATTATGTAGCCTGAAAATAGCCTAATACCATTCATTTTTGCCCCCTTTCACACAGAAGGAATGTACATGTTTCACAAGACAAATATGTCTGCAAACATTTTAATAAATACACCCCTGGGTCTGTATGGACCCATTAAAGACACTTTTCAGATTTTGTATCAAGCTTGTGGTGGGATACGTTTGACGGTTACAGATGGCTGATCTTCTCTTGGCACTGTGGTGGTGTGTGGATGCAATGTTGGGTCCTGGGCTTTTTCTTCTCCTTCTGTCCCCCCCTCCTTTTCCCTCTTTTTTTCTTTTTAATCCCTATATATATATATATATATATATATATATATATTATATATATATATATTTTTTTTTTCTCTTTCTCATATTTATAATTGTGACTTATAATCAATAACTCACCAAGCTAACAAATGCTTTTAACTATAAAACTTCACTCCTCCATGAGGAAACTTGTATGCAGGCAATACCTGTGTTTTGTCCTCTCCCCTTTTTTCTTTTGACTCTCATATTGCATTTACCTTACCTATACAAGCCTTTGCTATGTTATACGTATTTTTGTTTCACATTGAATAGAAAGGTGGCCTGTTAACTCTGATATTACAAATGCCTTTATTGCAATGTTATCTTATATCTCTAATACATCATATGTTCGTATGTCTATACTGTGAATTCATTCACCTGGAATATGTATGATCCTTCTTGTTCTGCTACATGTTCTGCAAAATAGATCTTTTACTTAGACATTTCTTTGTTACATTGTGAAATATTTTTAAAAATAAAACCCGATTAAAAAGAAATACACTCTTGGATGTTATTTACTGCAGCATATCTTTGAGCCCAAGCTGCACGATAACGTCACCCTGGGAGGTGTGCGATGACAGACTGGGCAATAGGTTGTATGATGTATCATTAACCACTTCACATCTGGAGCAATTTTTAAATTTCACACACATATTAAAATCAGCATTCTTTCCTAGAAAATTACGCAGAACCCCAGGGCATTTTATATTTTCTGAAAGCAGAGGCCCTGTACAATAAAATGGTGGCAGTTGAAATTTTGAAGACTGGTGACATCTAGCAGTGCAGAAGACTTACTGCAGGGAACAGCCCAAGATTGTAGATGAGCAAAAGCTATTTTTATGGCATAGTATTTTTTTTTTCTGAAGTAATGTTATAAAAGAACAAAATATTAATGTTACATTTTTTTTTTTTTTTTTTACACCAAAGCGATATGAAGTAAATGTATACAATATCACAATAACACTGCTTTTTACACATGTGAATGCATATTGACTGAAGTACAAAACCTCAGAAAACAGAGATCAGAAAATATATTTTTACCACTTCCTCAGATAACAAATAACATGCATAACATAATAGATTTTATTTAGGGATTTCAGCAGCTGTGAGTTAAAATGAATCTTCTGATCCTGTGTAGAAAATAATAGACAAACATTCATCTATATTAGCCCAGCCATCCCTTGATGGTGTTACATGGTGTCAGATCTATATTTGGGATCTGTAACAATTTCATCTAGGCACTTTCACCGGGCGGCGACACACGCAGAGCAGAAGATGTGTAATTAATTCAGACTTGCAACAGTGTTATCACCTTCAGTAACTACATTATCACTTACTAATAAGGCTAAGAGGGACACCTACACCTCTGCACTAGTTCAATTGAAGCATGTGTTACTGCTAGCTTAGACGTTTATTAATAGGTCCTATGCATACAATAGATAGCTATAGGTGTAAAATTATATACAGGGACAGCATGAAAAGTAACTGAAAAAAACAAAACAAAATGATATACCACTCAATCCAAATAGAAAAATAATGATACTTAAACTGGACTTGTCATTAAAATTCACAGAATACAATGTCAACACTGGAAAACCAACATATTATCCAAAGGGAAAAAATTGCTTTGCTATCCATGGCTAAGAAATTGTGTCTTTCCGCACCCTCATGTGATTTAAGCCTAAAGAGACCCTGTTGCCAGACCATTAAAAGAGAAGTGAGAGAATCTACAGAAACAAACAATCATACTAACCTGGATGGCTGCATAGACAATCCCAGCAGCAGCTGTCCCCCGCCGCCTCTAGACCGAGAACTGAGCAACCAAAGACCGCTGCTCACTCCGTTCCCCAGTCTTCAGTGAGCAAAGAACTGGTGGCTGTCAGTCATCGGCTCTCTGCTCTGCCCTTCCAGCGCTCACTGGAGTACTGGGCTGTGGAAGGGGTGGGAGGAGTTGGCTCAGTCTGAGCCAGATGCCGATCCAGGTATCTGGACAGGTTTCCAGAGCCTGGACCAGTTGGATGACATCAACTGACAGCAGACTTTAACCTGCTGTAAGCTGAAAATGTGTCACGGGAGTGCAGAATGAAGTGCACTCCTGTGACTCACAAGAGAAGTAGAGCCAGAAGCGCTTTGGCCCTACTTTTTCTTTGTATTCAATACCAAGTTCCCGATTATCTGTGCATTTAAAGTGGAGTTCCACTGGCTTTTGTGTTTATTAACCGCTTGCCGACCGGCGCAAGTAGATTTACTGCGGCGGTCAGCCCCTGCCAGGCAGAGTGACGTTAATTAACGTCACTAGCCTGGGAGGGTCTGGGGAGCGAGCGCGCGCCCTCGGAGGCGCGCTCCCGCTCCCGCGCGGTCACGGACCCCCCCGCGCGTGTGACCAGCGGACCCGATGTCACATCGGGAGAGGGAGAATGTCAGGCAGCTTGTGTAAACAAGCTGCCTGTCATTCTCCTCGGTGTAAAGACACTTTGTAGATCCGTTGATCAGTGTCCTTACAGCTCAAGCCACAGCCAATCACAGTAGAAAGCACGCCCCTAGGGACACACACAGCCCCTCCCTCCCAAATAAAGTTAATCCCTTCACTACAAGTGTATTTTTACAGTAACAGTGCATATGTATAGCACTGATTACTGTAGAAATGTCACTGGTAACCCCAAAAGTGTCAAAAATGTCAGTCAAGGGTCCGATCTGTCCGCTGCAATGTCGCAGTACCGCAAAAAAAATCGCAGATCGCCGCCATTACGCGTTAAAAAAAAAAACAACAAAAATGACAAAAATCTTTCCCTTTGTTAGTAAACGCGATAACTTTTGCGCAAACCAATAAAAATACGCTTTTTGCGATTTTTTTTACCAAACATAGGTAGGATAAAACAAATTGGCCGAAAATGTTAAAAAATTTTGATTTTTACATTTTTTTGGGGGGAATTTCATATAAAAAAATGTGAAAAATATTGCTATTTTTGCAAAATTGTCGCTATATTTTTTGTTTATAGCGCGTGATCAAAAAATCGCACAGGTGATCAAATACCACCAAAAGAAAGCTCTGTTTGTGGGAAAAAAAGGACGTCAAATTCGTTTAGGTACAGCGTCGAACGACCGCGCAATTGTCCGTTAAAGTCACGCAGTGCCGAATCGCAAAATACCCCCTGGTCTTTTAGCAGGAAAATCCTCCGGGGCTTAAGTGGTTAAAAGTCAGCAGCTACAAAAAGTGTAGCTGCTGACTGTTAATTAACACATACTCACCTGTCCCACGGTCCAGCGATGCGGCCGGGGAGAGCCTCGGTTCTCTCCGTCTTCTCCCCGCTGTGGCAGCATCTCTAGTGTGGCTTCACAGCTGGGTGTGCACTGCGCATTCAGGAGTCGCGCTGCGCGTCGTGACCAGGCAATCTTCTGGGACCTGTGATGTGTCCCAGAAGATTGCAGGGATGGAGGGGGAGAGGAGAACTTCTGCCCGAGCCGCCTAGGCAGCCCGAGCGGAAGTGGGAGCGGATACATGTCATAACGGGGTACCGCTCCCCCCTAAAAAAAATGACATGCCAAATGTGGCATGTCAGGGGTCAGGACCACTTAAAGCGGAAGTTTCACTTTTGAGTGGAACTCTGCTTTAACATATTTTAGTTGTGCTATTTACCCCATTTTTAAGCAGCCTAGATAACATGGTCTCTGGTTACCAACAACACTGTGGTAGTTTCACATCTTTTTACAGTAGATTGCAGAACTGATACTGTTTGCAATCAGACAGACCCAATCTGGTAGGGTTGCAGTGAGAGAAGAGCATCACCAAACCATAAGCAGAAAGCAGAGCCAGCATATGTAATCGCAGTCTGTACGTACATAGATAATTACAACCTATGCATAGATACAATCCTGCAAAGTCCATGATAAGCCATTACAGCTTTCACAGAAAAACCTAAATGTGGTACTAAAACAATCAGAAAGCACTCCATAGAAATGCTGTGTGGGTGCTTCTGCGTATGCCTTTGTAAAGTGAGTTAAACATTATGCAGGCCTCTAGCCTAACCACTCTGGGTAACCTTGCACTGACCTAAACCCCTGCCTATGTAAAGGCAGATTTACAGCTTGGGAGTCTGAACTGTGGTCAGTCTTTGTTCATAGACAGGATAAAAAGAGCTTGTAATAATCGTGGCCTTCTGACTGTCTTTATTCTGCAGATAAAGTCTCAGTGTCTGGTCCTCTATGGGGGTCGGACTAGGTGTGCTCTTGGTAAAATCCATTCATATACTGTATGGCAACGATTTGGCCACAGGGATGTGCGAGATATGTACATAGGAATGACATACCACTGTGTGTAGACCGCCTGTATAGAGTATCGCCACTGCAAGTAAAAAGTTTGGTGTTACTTGTATTATTTCTGTATATCGGTATTGATAGATTAAAAAGGCAAAGTCAAGTGTATCAAAAGGAAAAACTTTTTTTAAGGTTTTGGATAGAATTGGGAAGGGTTTTATTACTTACATACAATCCAATGAGAGTGCAATAAAAAAAAAAAATTGTCCAAGAGTCCAAGGTTTTTAATGATAAAATTGATTCAAAGCAGAAAGTCCAATGCATTTCGGGAGGATAACCCCCCCCCCCCCTCCCTACCCCCTTCATCAGGGTCATAAGCTCTTGTGTTAAGTTTTTATTGCTGTTTGTGTCCCCATTGGAAAGATTCATCCCTTTTTTTGTACTGGTGACCACCGATACTGAGAAAGAAAGTTAGGAGAATCCAAAATATTAGAGTTGTCCCACAGAAAAGTAGTAAGGAGACATCTTCAGATGGGGACCCATGTTCTGGAGGTAATTGTCTATGAGGTAAATTCCCCTGACTTTCTTCAAACTTCCTGTTGCATCTGTGGGACAGGAATTGAAAGGAACTTTCCCCAATAGTGCACAGATCATAAATTTACTTAACCACTTCAGCTCTGGAAGGTTTTACCCCCTTTATGACCAGGCCATTTTTTTGCTATTTAGCACTGTGCTAGTTTAACTAGTAATTATGCGGTCATGCAATGCTGCACCCAAACAAATTTATATCATTTTTTTCACACAAATAGAGCTTTCTTTTGGTAGTATTTAATCACCACTGTTTGTTTTTTTTTTTTATTTTTTTATTACATAAATTAAAAAAAAAAAGAAAAACAATATTTTTTTTTCTGCTATAAAACATATCAAATAAAAAAACATAATTTCTTAATAAATTTTGGCCAAAATGTATTGTGCTACATTTCTTTGGTAAAAAAAATTCCCAATAAGTGTATATTGATTGGTTTGCGTAAACGTTATAGCGTCTACAAACGATGTTATATATATTGGAACTTTTATTTATTATTTTTATACTACATAAATCCTTGGTCAGGATCTGCTGTTAGACTGGGACTCGGAGCAGGTAATCTTTTATTGCAATTACATGTAAAAACAGCCAACACATTTCAAAGGCCAAAAATCTCTCTTCATCAGGGCTTTGACAATGTGGCAAAAAATGTTTATTTTGGACTCAGTAAAAGCTCCTGGAAATAACTCTCTGACAGGAGAAAGTTTAATTGTGTAATTGTTGTGGCGGCGCCGCGGCAGCAGAGGCAGGAGCAACTGCATGTTAATTTTTTCCTCTTGTCAGAGAATTATATCCAGGACCTTTTTCTTTGAGTCTAATAAACCCCTTTTTTGCTACATTGTCCTGATGAAGTAGAGCATTTGGCCCTTGAAACATGATGGCTTTCTTTTGTCTTCTTGTTATGTGTGAAAATAACAATTGTAAGCGCTAGAAAACAGGGCCCTCTGATTCCTCCTGTATTAAATTGTAATGTAACTGTACTGTCTGCCCTCATAAAGCACTGCACAAACTGCTGGAACTATACAAATTCTGTATAATAATTATAATAATAATAATACGTAATAATAATAAAAATATAGGATTTTGGACTACTATTTTTTTTTTTCATTTTCCCCCAGACTAATTATCTTTTAAGCTACTTTATCTGTAAGGGGCAATTCTTCCTACTGACCACAATTCCAATGGACATTCTTTCCAATGACTGCCAATGTAAGGGGCATTCTTTCTACGGACTACTAATGTAAGGTTATTTTTCCTATTAACTACAACAAGTTGTAGATAGATATAGTAGATATTGGTAGGGGTTCCCTAAAACTTGAGTTATTTTAATGGTTCCTCTACATTTAAAGCATTGAGAAGGGCTGCTTTAGAGTCTCTGATGTGATCTCTGAGGATAAACTGTTCTACAGTTCCTGCAGCTACAGAAGTGAGTAAGGTATTGTTTTAAAGCTATTTTGATGTTTGCTAAAAAATATTTTAAAACGTTCACATACAAAGTCTGAGCACAGGAGCATTTAGAGTCGGTTCACACTATGGCGAAACGACTCTGTACTACTTCGGGGGCGACTTGTGAAGTCCAGTGCACTGGGACTTCATATAATGAATGTCTATGCAAGTTGCTCCGAGGTCACCCCGAAGTAGTACAGGACCCTTTTTCTAAGTCGGAGCGACTTGTGTCGCTCCTATTAGAACGGGACCTGTAGCAGTCAATGGACAGCGAGGGACCGCGACTTGTCAGGCTGACAAGTCGCGGCAGTGTAAATCGAGTCTTAAGGGGACCTACATGTCCCAACTGCATTCTTTGAAGCTGGAGCCTACCCCGCTATCATCACAAAGAAACAGCCAACGCGTTTCAGGGGCAACAGATCTCCCTCTTCATCAGAATTTAGAAGCATAGAATAAGGATTGTATAGACTCACAAGACAGACTACTGCTGATTAGATTGGTATAATTCAAATTCAAAAGGAGGTTGTGCACCAGATCAAATATAGATCTATATGGTTATAGTCTCCTTCACAAGTCCTTGTTTTTCTAAGTCCTAAAGATGGGGGAGTTTTGTTGCCCCCTAAACAACTTGCCTGTTTTTTTATGATGTATTACAAACAATTAAAAACACTTTGAATGTACTTTGAGCGCTAAAAACCCAGCAGAGCTTTTTATTCTTTCTCTCCCTATCCAAAACTAACAAAATAAGAAAAAGTTTTAGCTTAGGTTCTGCCCTAACTAAAGATTTGGTACCCCGTACCAATTTTCAGTCTGTAGGCCTATTTCCTTATGTTCAAAGTGATCACCCAATTTATTACCCAGCTGCCTATTTCACGTACACACACAAACTGAAAACATCCAGGGAAAGCAAGCTGAGGTGGCGTCATCGTCTTATTTTACCCGCTTCGCCTTCCTATACCCAAATTACACGACTGTAATTATTTTGACAACATAATGAAAAGAAAATTGGATTTGGGCACTGCAAGTTTATCTAATAATTCTATTTCTCTCCAGACTTCACAGCAGTGACAGTCACAAAGAGACCTGTCCATTCCAACAGGGGAAATATTTGATTTTTTTTTTGTTCCGAGCGTTATTTATTTTAAACAAGTTCCTATTATCAGAGCGGATATGATAGCTGAATAATAAAAAAAAAAGGGGGGGGGGGGGGGAGAAAAATCAAGAAATTCCGGTATTTCAAGGCACTATTTTTTTTTTTTTCTCTCCCGCTCTCACTTTTGACATTTTCTTCCCCTGGGAAGACAAGATAAAGATGCTGTCACAAATGGGTGACTTTTCTTGTCAAATGACAGATTTGATTCTCCATAGCAACGGCAAATCAAGGTGTTAGCCTGAATTAAAGGCTCGTTTAAACGGTGATTCCATATTTATAAAAATGGTCTCAAATGAAATGAGTATTAAGTAAAGGGATTATTTTTCCCCTTCATTCCTTTCTTTCTCTGTTTTTTTTTTTTTTCTTTTTCTCCTCTGTGTAGAATGAGGACTTGGGCTGAACAGAACGAAGCGTATTTACATTTTGAGGGGAACGCTAACATATTGTGCGAGCAGATGTACAAACAAGAGAGGTCACAGGGGTCAGGTGCGGGATTCTGATTTACAGTACTGGAGCTGGTATACAGATGGACAGCGATTGTACAAGAGGCACAGAGCAAGGGGCACAGAGAAAGGAAACACAGGCAACAGATGAACATTGTCCTTCCTAAAATAAAAAAAATTTAAAAAAAGACAAACGCATTATTTGTTTTAGTAAACAAAAAAGGTGACATGGAAAATGTAAGGCACATTAAGCTGCAATATGAACAGATAGGTAAAAAACAAAAAACAAATGGGGGGACGGTGATTTGAAGGCTTGTGTATTGCAGGCATTACTGCGGTTTTCATATACTGGATCTATAGGTTTCCTACCTTCCATCTCATGAGTTGTAGCAGTAAGATGAACAAGCAAAGAAAAGTTAAGTTATCTCTTATTAAAGAGACCCCGTTGCCAGACCATTCAGTTCAACAACAATGTTCCCATATGATTATACATACATTGAACATATTTTAGGTATGTTATTTACCTGTAAAAGCCTCCCTTGTGCAGACATAAAAAAAACCCTGAGACTTTTGGACATCGCCTTATTGGATGTAATGTTAGCAACCTCTTCCTCTTAAAGCAGGACTTCACCTTAAAGAGGATTTTCAGCCTGATTGCAAAAAAATCTAAAAACCAGCAGCTAAAAATACTGTAGCTGCTGAATTTTATTAAAAGTAGGCTTACCTGTGCAGGGATCCAGAACCAAACTCGCCTGGGACAGTTCTTCACTGGCCTTTGGGTCCTGATGCTGGAATGTTGAGTGTGGGAAGCTGGCTGTTGTCTCCTTGCAGCTTCAAAGCTGGCTTCCCACTGTGCATACATGCGCCACGCTGTGCTGTGTGAATGCGTCCCAAGAGGTTGCGGGCAGGGGGTCCAAAACTGCCAGTGGAATGGCGTAGGCAATCTGAACGGACGTGGCAGCAGGTACCTACCAAAACTAGGTACCCACTCTCCCACCCCCCTAAAAAGTGTTAGAGGACATAAAGTCAAATTTCACCCAAGTTCTGCTTTAAAAAGGAAATTCCGCTGATCCTCCTCTTCCTACCCACCTCCTATTCTATTTTTAACACTTTTTTTTTTTTTTTTAGGAAGCAGGTACCTATTTCTGACAGGTACGCGCTCCCACTTCCACTGGAGTCGCCTAGGCACCCCAGCAGAGGTGGAAGCAGGTACCTGTCAAAATAGGTACCTGCTACTGAAAATAAAATTGGATTTTTGTCTTACCGTAAAATCCTTTTCTCTGATGTTCATTGACGGACACAGCTCCAGAATCTTCTTGACCATTGGGTTATGCTGCCCCCTACAGGAGTAGGACACTAGGCAGGAAAAAAATTTGCCAGGCCTACGGGGCAGTCCCAGGGGATATATTCCCCCTCCGTGTTATAGGCACTCAGTTTTGTTGCAAGCAGTGTCAGAAGAAATATAACCCAACTCATTAGAGGGGTGGGTGTTATGTCCATCAATGAACATCAGAGAAAAGGATTTTACGGTAAGACAAAAAAATCCAATTTTCCCTTTTGTTCATTGATGGACACAGCTCCAGAATGTTCTTGACCATTGGGATGTCCCAAAGCAGTGTCAAACATGAGGGGGCGGGACAAAACAGCAGAAAAAATTCCCAAATGCTAAACTTAGCCAACCAGGTAACACAGAGCTCAACCAGGAATAACTGTAGCTCACCAAAAAAAGCATACACACTAAAAGAGGACTAGACTTGTCAAACAGCAGCCTGCAAAACCTTGCGACCAAAATCAGTATCTGCAGATGCCAGCGCATCTACTTTGTACAATTTTGTGAAAGTGTGCACAGACGACCAGATGGGCTCCTTGCAAACCTGCATCAGTGACGCCTGATGGCTGAAGGCCCAGGAGGCACTAAGTGCCATGTAGAATGCGCCTTAACAGGGGGAAAATGAACCTGACTCTTGATTGAATAGGCATGCACCACAGTCTGTCTGATCCATCAGGAAATGGTTGCGGCAGATGGGGCCAACCCCTAGCGAGGTCCATCCGTAAGGACAGAAAGTGAGCCTGATTTCCTAAATAACTCCAGGTGCTTCCTGATTGCCCAAACCACATCCAGAGAATGCAAGGCAATCTCTTTAGGATGCCTAGGCTTAGGACACAGGGAAGGCAACACAATGTCTTCATTCAGATGGAAACCAGAGACAACCTTAGGAAGGAATGACTGACAAGGGCGAAGCACCGCTTTATCTCTGTGAACCACCAAGTAAGGTGAATGAGAAGACAAAGCAGCCAGCTCCGACACCCTGCAAGCAGAAGTAATAGACACCAAGAAGGCTACCTTCTGGGACAATGTAAGCAGAGGATTCTCATGAATATTTGGAAAGGCGGTTTCTGAAGAACCAACAGTACCAAGTTGAGATCCCATGGGCACAACGGAGACTGCACTAGGGGAGCCAAGTGGCAAACCCCTGAACAAAGGTGCGAACCAAAGAATGCGTAGCCAAACGACGTTGAAAGAAAATCGCCAAGGCTGAAACCTGGCCCTTGATGGTACCCAAGGCCAGGCTCTGTTCCACACTTCTTTGGAGGAATGCCAAAATTCAAGCCACCAAAAAGGAATGAGGGGAAATCCCCAGAGACTCACACCACATAATATACGCCAGATGCGATGGTAAGTCTTCCTAGAGGTAGATTTTCTAGCTTTTATCAGCGTGGGGATCACCGGGTCAGACAACCTCCTACCCTTCAGCACCTGGCTTTCAACAGCCAAGCCATCAAAGCCAGCAACTGTAAAGCAGGATGGAAGATCAGCCTTTAAGCCAATAGGTCTTCACTGAGAGGGAGTCTCCAAAGGACATTGGCGACCAGCCGTACTAGATCCATGTACCAAGACCGGCGAGGCCAGTCTGGGGCCACTAGGATGACCAGAACTCCTTCTTCCTCGATCCTTCACAGAAGTCTTGGCAGAAGTTTTAGAGGGGTAAAGGAGTATATCAGACAATACCGGCCCCAAGGAGCCACCAGTGCATCTGTGGCATCGGCCAAAGGATGCCAAGACCTCACCACAAACCTCTGCACCTTCCTGTTGGGACGAAAGGCCAACAGGTCCACCGGAGACTCAGCAGATGAAACACCTCCAGATGAAGCGACCATTCCCCCTGGTCCAACGCCTGTCAACTGAGGTAATCCGCCTGCCAATTTTCCACCCCTGGAATATGCACAACAGAGAGTGCTGGAACGCGAAACGCTCCGCCCACCTTAGAATGCCAGCTACGTCCCGAGCTGCTAGGACTAGGGTTGAGCGAACACCTAGATGTCCGTGTTCGACGGGTTCGGCCGAACTTTAAAAAAAAGTCCGGGTCCGTGTCCCGGACTTTTACCGAACTTTTCCCGGACACCGAACCCCATTGAAGTCAATGGGGACCCGAACTTTAAGGCACTAAAATGGCTCTAAAACACCAAAGGAAAGGGCTAGAGTGCTGCAAATGGCAGCAAAACGTAATTAAGAGCATGGCAAGTGCTCTGCAAACAAATGTGGATAGGGAAATAACTTAAAACAACAAAAAAAAAACAGAAAAATAAAACAATGTTCTTCTTCATCTCTGAAGGACGAGGCCCATATGGAGTAGGAGGGAGGTTGAGGTGGTGGTGGATGTGGCGGTGACATAGGCGTGCGCACAGGGTGTGCTGGGTGTGCCTGGGCACACCCTAATCACCTAGGGCACATAGCATTGCCAGTGAGGAGATGGGAAAGATCTCCCTGGGACCTGCTCTGCTCTATTTCTCCTTGCCTACAGGTACATGGCCCCGATACATTACTCTCCCTGCTGGCAAACACATGCATGTGTATTTCAACTTTGGGGTGCACACCTTAATGCAATAGGCTGCGCACACCTATGGGCGGTGTAGGTGGAAGCGGCGGTGGAGGAGGACCAGGGCCGGATTAACAGCATCATGGGCTTGGTGCTGAGGATTTTGAAGGGCCTTAAGGGCCGTGCCTTGCCATGCACCCAGAGGAGGAAGGGTGCAGCCATGCATGCCTAATTCAACATGGGATGCTGTCTCTGAAGCCCATAAACACATCCATGCATCGCCAACTGTCCCTCCTTGTCCGGCCTTCACGCTGTGTGGGGAGGTTCTGAGGGTGCTGCCTGGGGAAGCGAGCATAGAAGCCAGACTTCTGTGTTTACAAGTGACAGAAGAGCGGTAACAGTGAATATGGCCAACCCGGGGCCTATATAAAAGGTAGGGGCCTGGAGCTGCAGCTCCAATAGCCCCTACATTAATCTGGCCCTGAGGAGGAGGACGAGGTAGCCAACACTGCTTCTTTTCAAAAGTTTTAAATGAGGGTACACCCCAAAAGAGTGAGAAAGAGCAAAAATGGAACAATGGGTGGGTAAGGTCGGTATCCATTGCTATTCTGCATAAGGTACGGAAAAGTCCCGTGGGATCCATGCCTGGTTCATTTTAATGAACGTGAGCTTGTCCACATTGTCTCTGGACAGGCGGCTGCGCTTGTCTGTTATAACGCCCCCAGCCGTGCTAAATACCCGTTCAGATAATACACTGGCTGCAGGGCACGCCAGCACCTCCAAGGCGTAAAGGGCAAGCTCAAGCCATGTGCCCAATTTGGAGACCCAGAAGTTGAAGGGGGCAGACCCGTCATTCACTACATGTAGGCGTGTGCACACATACTGCTCCACCATGTTGGTAAAATGCTGCCTCCTGCTAAGACGTTCCATCTGAGCTGCTGGTGCTGCTGTTTGTTGTGGCGTGCTGACAAAGCTTTTCCACATTTCGGCCATGCTAACCCTGCCTTCTGAGGTGCTGGCGGTGCCCTGGTTGCGTTGGCGACCTCCTCCTCCTCCTCCTCTGCCTTGTGCTTCCACTGTGGCCCCGCTGTCAGATGGGAATGCCAGCAGCATGGCGTCTACCAGCGTGCGCTTGTACTCGCGCATCTTGCGATCGCGCTCCAGTGAGTGAATTAAGGACGGTACGTTGTCCTTGTAACGGGGATCCAGCAGCGTGGCCACCCAGTAATCAGCACAAGTTAGAATGTGGGCAACTCGGCGGTCGTTGTGGAGACACTGCAGCATGTAATCGCTCATGTGTGCCAGGCTGCCCAGAGGCAACGAAAGGCTGTCCTCTGTGGGAGGTGTATCGTCCGTGTCCTCTGTATCCCCCCAGCCACGCACCAGTGATGGCCATGAGCTGGCCTGGGTGCCACCCTGCTGTGAACATGGTTCCATCTCCTCCTCCAGCTCCTCCTCCTCCTCATCCTCCTCATCCTCCAGAACTGTGCCCCTGCTGGACAATTGCGTCCCTGGCGTTTGCGTGTGCAGGAACCCACCCTCGGAGCCCCTTGCGAATGACTGCCCTGAAAGCCTTGGAAATGTTACCTCTTCATCCTCCTCCTCCTCCTCATCCTGTGCCACATCCTCTTCCATCATCGCCCGAATTGTTTTTTCAAGGAGGCATAGAAGTGGGATAGTTAAGCTGAGAACGGCGTCATTGCCACTGGCCATGTTGGTGGAGTACTCAAAACAGCGCAACAAGGCACACAGGTCTCGCATGGAGGCCCAGTTAAATTAAATAGCGGAATAGAAAATATGATCCAAAAAAAGTGTATGTATATCACACGTACACAACCACACTGGGCCCCAATTACTATTGTTTGTACCCCTAAAAGGCTAGATGAGGAGTAGGGGGAGTATGGAACAGGCAGCACCCTCAAACCTTCAGAAGTATGAGATGAACCCCAACAACTTGGAAAGGTGGATCTCTCTCACACGTACCGACACAGACTATCCCGCAATTCAATTGATCCTCAAAGGTTTTTATTGAATAGCGGAATAGGAAATATGATCAAAAAAAGTGTATGTATCTCGCACGTACACAACCACACTAGGCCCCAATTACTATTGTTTGTACCCCTAAAAGGCTAGATGAGGAGTAGGGGGGGTATGGAACAGGCAGCACCCTCAAACCTTCAGAAGTATGAGATGAACCCCAACAACTTGGAAAGGTGGATCTCTCTCACACGTACCGACACAGACTATCCCCCAATTTAACTGATCCCCAAAGGTTTTTGATTAAATAGCGGAATAGAAAATATGATCCCAAAAAAGTGTATGTATATCACACGTACACAACCACACTGGGCCCCAATTACTATTGTTTGTACCCCTAAAAGGCTAGATGAGGAGTAGGGGGAGTATGGAACAGGCAGCACCCTCAAACCTTCAGAAGTATGAGATGAACCCCAACAACTTGGAAAGGTGGATCTCTCTCACACGTACCGACACAGACTATCCCGCAATTCAATTGATCCTCAAAGGTTTTTATTGAATAGCGGAATAGGAAATATGATCAAAAAAAGTGTATGTATCTCGCACGTACACAACCACACTAGGCCCCAATTACTATTGTTTGTACCCCTAAAAGGCTAGATGAGGAGTAGGGGGGGTATGGAACAGGCAGCACCCTCAAACCTTCAGAAGTATGAGATGAACCCCAACAACTTGGAAAGGTGGATCTCTCTCACACGTACCGACACAGACTATCCCCCAATTTAACTGATCCCCAAAGGTTTTTGATTAAATAGCGGAATAGAAAATATGATCCCAAAAAAGTGTATGTATATCACACGTACACAACCACACTGGGCCCCAATTACTATTGTTTGTACCCCTAAAAGGCTAGATGAGGAGTAGGGGGAGTATGGAACAGGCAGCACCCTCAAACCTTCAGAAGTATGAGATGAACCCCAACAACTTGGAAAGGTGGATCTCTCTCACACGTACCGACACAGACTATCCCGCAATTCAATTGATCCTCAAAGGTTTTTATTGAATAGCGGAATAGGAAATATGATCAAAAAAAGTGTATGTATCTCGCACGTACACAACCACACTAGGCCCCAATTACTATTGTTTGTACCCCTAAAAGGCTAGATGAGGAGTAGGGGGGGTATGGAACAGGCAGCACCCTCAAACCTTCAGAAGTATGAGATGAACCCCAACAACTTGGAAAGGTGGATCTCTCTCACACGTACCGACACAGACTATCCCCCAATTTAACTGATCCCCAAAGGTTTTTGATTAAATAGCGGAATAGAAAATATGATCCCAAAAAAGTGTATGTATATCACACGTACACAACCACACTGGGCCCCAATTACTATTGTTTGTACCCCTAAAAGGCTAGATGAGGAGTAGGGGGAGTATGGAACAGGCAGCACCCTCAAACCTTCAGAAGTATGAGATGAACCCCAACAACTTGGAAAGGTGGATCTCTCTCACACGTACCAACACAGACTATCCCCCAATTTAACTGATCCCCAAAGGTTTTTGATTAAATAGCGGAATAGAAAATATGATCCAAAAAAAGTGTATGTATATCACACGTACACAACCACACTAGGCCCCAATTACTATTGTTTGTACCCCTAAAAGGCTAGATGAGGAGTAGGGGGAGTATGGAACAGGCAGCACCCTCAAACCTTCAGAAGTATGAGATGAACCCCAACAACTTGGAAAGGTGAATCTCTCTCACACGTACCGACACAGACTATCCCGCAATTCAATTGATCCTCAAAGGTTTTTATTGAATAGCGGAATAGGAAATATGATCAAAAAAAGTGTATGTATCTCGCACGTACACAACCACACTAGGCCCCAATTACTATTGTTTGTACCCCTAAAAGGCTAGATGAGGAGTAGGGGGAGTATGGAACAGGCAGCACCCTCAAACCTTCAGAAGTATGAGATGAACCCCAACAACTTGGAAAGGTGGATCTCTCTCACACGTACCGACACAGACTATCCCCCAATTTAACTGATCCCCAAAGGTTTTTGATTAAATAGCGGAATAGAAAATATGATCCAAAAAAAGTGTATGTATATCACACGTACACAACCACACTAGGCCCCAATTACTATTGTTTGTACCCCTAAAAGGCTAGATGAGGAGTAGGGGGGGTATGGAACAGGCAGCACCCTCAAACCTTCAGAAGTATGAGATGAACCCCAACAACTTGGAAAGGTGGATCTCTCTCACACGTACCAACACAGACTATCCCCCAATTTAACTGATCCCCAAAGGTTTTTGATTAAATAGCGGAATAGAAAATATGATCCCAAAAAAGTGTATGTATATCACACGTACACAACCACACTAGGCCCCAATTACTATTGTTTGTACCCCTAAAAGGCTAGGAGTAGGGGGAGTATGGAACAGGCAGCACCCTCAAACCTTCAGAAGTATGAGATGAACCCCAACAACTTGGAAAGGTGGATCTCTCTCACACGTACCAACACAGACTATCCCCCAATTTAACTGATCCCCAAAGGTTTTTGATTAAATAGCGGAATAGAAAATATGATCCCAAAAAAGTGTATGTATATCACACGTACACAACCACACTAGGCCCCAATTACTATTGTTTGTACCCCTAAAAGGCTAGGAGTAGGGGGAGTATGGAACAGGCAGCACCCTCAAACCTTCAGAAGTATGAGATGAACCCCAACAACTTGGAAAGGTGGATCTCTCTCACACGTACCAACACAGACTATCCCCCAATTTAACTGATCCCCAAAGGTTTTTGATTAAATAGCGGAATAGAAAATATGATCCCAAAAAAGTGTATGTATATCACACGTACACAACCACACTAGGCCCCAATTACTATTGTTTGTACCCCTAAAAGGCTAGGAGTAGGGGGAGTATGGAACAGGTAGCACCCTCAAACCTTCAGAAGTATGAGATGAACCCCAACAACTTGGAAAGGTGGATCTCTCTCACACGTACCAACACAGACTATCCCCCAATTTAACTGATCCCCAAAGGTTTTTGATTAAATAGCGGAATAGAAAATATGATCCCAAAAAAGTGTATGTATATCACACGTACACAACCACACTAGGCCCCAATTACTATTGTTTGTACCCCTAAAAGGCTAGGAGTAGGGGGGAGTATGGAACAGGCAGCACCCTCAAACCTTCAGAAGTATGAGATGAACCCCAACAACTTGGAAAGGTGGATCTCTCTCACACGTACCAACACAGACTATCCCCCAATTTAACTGATCCCCAAAGGTTTTTGATTAAATAGCGGAATAGAAAATATGATCCCAAAAAAGTGTATGTATATCACACGTACACAACCACACTAGGCCCCAATTACTATTGTTTGTACCCCTAAAAGGCTAGGAGTAGGGGGAGTATGGAACAGGCAGCACCCTCAAACCTTCAGAAGTATGAGATGAACCCCAACAACTTGGAAAGGTGGATCTCTCTCACACGTACCAACACAGACTATCCCCCAATTTAACTGATCCCCAAAGGTTTTTGATTAAATAGCGGAATAGAAAATATGATCCCAAAAAAGTGTATGTATATCACACGTACACAACCACACTAGGCCCCAATTACTATTGTTTGTACCCCTAAAAGGCTAGGAGTAGGGGGAGTATGGAACAGGCAGCACCCTCAAACCTTCAGAAGTATGAGATGAACCCCAACAACTTGGAAAGGTGGATCTCTCTCACACGTACCAACACAGACTATCCCCCAATTTAACTGATCCCCAAAGGTTTTTGATTAAATAGCGGAATAGAAAATATGATCCCAAAAAAGTGTATGTATATCACACGTACACAACCACACTAGGCCCCAATTACTATTGTTTGTACCCCTAAAAGGCTAGATGAGGAGTAGGGGGAGTATGGAACAGGCAGCACCCTCAAACCTTCAGAAGTATGAGATTGTGTTCACTGTACCCCACAAAGATTGAGTTCACTGCACCCCACAATGATTGTGTTCACTGCACCCCACAAAGATTGTGTTCACTGCACCTCACAAAGATTGTGTTCACTGTACCCCCCAAAGATTGTGTTCACTGCACCCCACAAAGATTCTGTTCACTGTACCCCACAAAGATTGTGTTCACTGCACCCCAAAAAGATTGTGTTCACTGCACCCCAAAAAGGATGTTGTTCACTGCACCCCAAAAAGGATGTTGTTCACTCCACCCCAAAAAGATTGTGTTCACTGCACCCCACAAAGATTGTGTTCACTGCACCCCGAAAAGATTGTGTTCACTGCACCCCAAAAAGGATTTTGTTCACTGCACCCCAAAAAGGATTTTGTTCACTGCACCCCAAAAAGGATGTTGTTCACTCCACCCCAAAAAGATTGTGTTCACTGCACCCCAAAAAGATTGTGTTCACTGCACCCCACAAAGGATTTTGTTCACTGCACCCCAAAAAGATTGTGTTCACTGCACCCCAAAAAGGATGTTGTTCACTGCACCCCAAAAAGGATTTTGTTCACTGCACCCCAAAAAGATTGTGTTCACTGCACCCCACAAAGGATTTTGTTCACTGCACCCCACAAAGATTGTGTTCACTGCACACCAAAAAGGATTGTGTTCACTGCACCCCAAAAAGATTTTGTTCACTGCACCCCAAAAAGATTGTGTTCACTGCAGCCCAAAAAGATTGTGTTCACTGCAGCCCAAAAAGATTGTGTTCACTGCAGCCCAAAAAGATTGTGTTCACTGCAGCCCAAAAAGATTGTGTTCACTGCAGCCCAAAAAGATTGTGTTCACTGCAGCTCACACACAGAAAAATGGATGTGGATCACTGACACCTGCCTATCTCCAATCCCACACCACACAGCAATATCGATTGTAGTTTGTAGAACACAGTTTCCCTAAAATTCAGCAGACTCTGTCCCTAACAGGATTGAGAAGAGATCGTAGATCAGGATTGAGTGCAGATTCACCCCACCCCCCACACAGCAATATCGATTGTAGTTTGTAGAAGACACTGACCCTATAATTCAGCAGACTCTATCCCTAAAATGCCTACAACTCGCCCTGCCTAAACACTCCGACCTGTCCCTCAATTCTATCCGGACACAAATGGTTTTTTCCTGCCTATCTTTCCCTAATCAGCAGCCAGCACGTTGATGTGTGCTCTGTCCCTGAATCTAAGCAGCATAATGACGCCGCTGCGGCTGCCTCGAACTTATAAAGACTTGGTCACATGCTTCAGACGGCCAATCACAGCTACTGAGACATTTGCAGGCATGGCTGGGATGGCTTAAGGCACACCAGTTAAACGATTGTTGATTGGCTGTTGAAAGCCCGCCATGAAAAGAGCGCCAAAGCATGCAAAACCCGGAAATAAAACGACCGAACACGGATTTTTACCCGAACATACAGTAAAGTGTCCGTGTCCGTGTTCGGGTACAAAAAATCCAATTATTCGGTACGAACACGAATAATACAGTCCGTGTTCGCTCAACACTAGCTAGGACACTTTTTGTGCCCCCTTGGTGATTGACATATGCCATCACCGTGGCATTGTCCGACTGAATCCGTACTGGGCACCTCTGAAGACAAACCGTCCAATGGACCAGACAAAGTCTGATCGCCCAAAGTCCCAGTAAAATGATCGGTGGTCTGAACTCCTCCAGAGTCCAAACCCCCTGAGCAAAAACCATGCCCAAGACACCTCCCCAACCAGACAGGCTGGCATCCATGGTGACCACCGTCCAGTACAGGGGAAGGAAGGATTTTCCCTGTCGAAGTACCGGAGAGCGAAGCCACCAAATCAGGGACCCTTTCATACCCCGACTCAACAGAATCAGATTGTCTAGAGACTGGATTCTTGTGGACCACTTGGCAAGAATCTCTCCCTGCAGAGGTCTCATGTGGAATTGTGCAAACAGAACCGCCTCGAAGGTAGACACCCTCAGGTCCAGCATCCGCATGCAAGTCTTGAGAGATGATCGACTGCTGGACAACCGAGGTTGATTTGCATCCTGCAGCTTCTGGAGCTTGTCCAGCAGAAGGAACACCCTGGCTGAGGCTGAGTCCAGAGTCAGACCCAGATAGTCCAACTTGGTGGACGGAACCAGAGCAGACTTCTGGAAATTCAATGTCATACCGAAATCCTGCAGAGTCCGCACAGTGATGTCCAGGTTATCCTTTAGAGCAGTCGGAGACTCTGCTCACAGAAGAAGATTGTCCAGGTACCCCAGTACGGCAATGCCCCAGTGTCGCAACAATGCTAACACCGGGGGCCAACACTATCGTGAAAACCCAAGGAGCTGAAGCGAGACCAAAGGGTAATGCCATGAATTGATAATGCTCTTCACCCACAGCAAAGCGGAGGAAGTGACGATGCTCAGAAACAAATTCAGTTTAAAAAGAATAAAATGCTAGGACCTGATATCCCAGCAAGGAGATAGGAACTGACTAGGCAGAAAAAAACTGAGTGCCTATATCAGGGAGGGGGAGTATATCCCATGGGACTGCCCCATAGGTGTGGTAAAGTTTTTTCCTGACTAGTGTTCTACTCCTGTAGGGGCAGCATAACCCAATGGTCAAGAAGATTCTGGAGCTGTGTCTGTCAATGAACGAAAGAGAAAAAAGATTTTTAGCTGCTTATTTTTTTTTTTTTCAGGGTGGAGATCCTGTTTAACCAACAAATATGTACGCAAATATGTTACTACCCATTCCTAACAACAAGCCAGCACTATTAAAGTGTTTCACACCAATACCCAACTAGTGCAGCGCTCTATAAATAAACCCAAATAAAAATCTGCTATGTTAATAATGTGACATCTCAACAGTGAAAAACAATATGTGTGTATACCGAAAGCAAAACAGCCTTGCGTACAAACCAAAGACAAAGAAATTGAAAAAAATAAAATTATGAAAAGAAATTAAAAAAACAAAACAAAAACAGTCCATAAAGTGTCCATCTACACTTATTTCGTCCCCAGTGCTATTAAATGTGATCTTCTCATGAAATATAACTTTGTAAAGTGTCTGATGAAGTCCTTTATGGACACAATGTGTCAGATGAAGCTATTTTGATAGTGTCATTACACTGATGAGCAGTTAGGAAAGTGTCACCAAGAGTGGTCCAGTCTCATGTGCTGTATAGAGGAACGTTCTTCTGATAGGAGGGGAGAGCACAACACAGCGCACCTCCAGCTCTTTCCTCTCTGCCTCTTCTCTCTCAGATTCAGGCTGCCGTCTCCTTGTCCTAGCTGTGAGTGTGGGCAGGAGCAGGGGCAGGGGAAAGAGCTCAGCGGCAGCCGGCCAGGAGGGCAGAACTGAAATCTAGGTGGGCATAACCCACCTCAGTACCCCCTAAATCCTTTAATGTGTGTCTCTCACCAAGCAACTGAAAGCTGACGGGAGAGAAAGGGGGAGAACCCAGCTTTTAGTTGCTGGCGGAGACACACAGAGGGCATTGTTTCTTCTCTGCTCCACTGATTCTTCATGGCCCTAATCCATTCTGTAACTGTCTGTGAAACCAAAACAGACACAAAGACTGGTTTCAAAATGGAACCCGCCAACACATGAAGATAGGGGGAAAGGGATTCCACCCGCCTGTCCACCGGGTCCGTAAAAGCCAGGGAATCTTCCACAGGCAAAATAGTAGATTTATTCAATCTGGAAACAGGGTGGTCCACTTAAGGTGGCACCGTCCAACAGTTGGGAACCATATCAGCAAAAGGATACCAGCATTTAAAGCGTTTTGACACCACTATTTTGTGCTTAACGCGCCACCATTGGTCATCCACAATATCATGAAAGGTGTCGGGACAAGGGAAAACCTTGCCAGACTTTTGAGTCTTGTGGGAGCCAAAAGCCACCAGCGTCCCTGCCGGCGTGGGCTCATTAGCCAATTTTAAAGTTTCCCTCACTGAAATAATCAGGACTTCCACCAAAGCGCGTTCCCACACTGCAGCTGAAGAAGACAGGTCCTCTTCACCATCTGACTGCAAGGACAGCGACCCTTCAGGTAGGGGGGAATCCAGGGCAACCACATCAGCCTCTGAATGAGAGGACACCACCAAAGATGGAGAAGGCAGCAGCCGTTTTTAAATATTAACCTTTTTAATGACAAAATCAACTTTGGTTGTCAGGCTTTCCAGAGCTGCAAAAAAATTGCAGCCAGTGACTGCGATCCGGACTGTCCGGAGTCGCACACAGTGGGTCTGAGGGTGAATTCACAGCCTGGGACTCCATAATTAAAGTTACCAAAACACGGAGTACTGTCGCTTTAAAATCGCCGATCGCAGTTCCCACCACCGATCGCGGTTCCCACCACCGATCGTAGCGTTCTGCAGAGTCCCCCTTTAAAATACACTAACAGCAGAGTGTGCAGGGATATGCCCGCAAAGACCCCAGTACTGTACCACCGCCAGAGAAAACCCTCTTGAGTGTCCTCAGCACATGTAGAAGAGAGACAGGAAATGACTTTGGCCAGCAGCAGGAAGCAAAAGCACAGGAAGTAATCACGCCTGGATGTAAAAGGTCACGCTGCTTAGTGCAGTACAGAGGACCACACAAAAATGGTTGCCAATACACTTGCCATACAAGTTAATGGGTAAAAACTGTACATTGCCCACACATTTAAGATGGCAGCGCCCACGGTGAATCATGCGGCCAGGGACCAACCCAATGAGACCTACACAGGATCCACAACATGACCTAGCAATCCCCAAGGTACGATGCTACCCCCTTACGGTGACAGGCGCCCCTAGTCATATAGCGCCCCCGCGGGGACGGGAGAGGGAGACAGGCACAAAGGCCGGGTACCGGGCAGGTCAGGGGGATTTTTTAGGAGGTACAGGTCCTATCATCCCCAGGAGAGGGCCCACACCCCCCCAAGAACACCAGGGGCAAGGGGTGGTCACATTTACTCACTATACCATGGACCGGGTGGGCTCCGCTCCGGGCAGACCTCCTCCCACCCGAAGTGGGGGTGCTGCCAGCCGAAGGGTACGCTGCGCCTCAGGGCGTTCCAGGTCGTCGCTTCCCAGCGAGGCATCTGCTCGCAGGCTCGTCCCCATCCAGAAAGGGGCACCGTCGTGGTGAGGCCTAGTGCGGGACTATAACCTGCTCACACTCGTAGGCCAGGCTGGGGGGAACCATAAGGATCTAGATTATCCAGTGCAAAGCCCCAGCCATCATTGCTTGTAGAGCACCAGGAGAAACCCCCTGACACTAGCTAGCAAGTGAGTAAAGAGAAATAAAATATTCTGAAAAGAATAAAAAAACTGAGACCGGAGTCCCAGCAGAAAACCTAGGTCCTACTCCTTCTCTAGGCAGAAATAAACAGGTTTGCTGAGCTGAGCGTGGGTGGGTTATGCCTGCGTGTACACCCTCGTGGGTGTGTACATGTAAAACGTTTTACTGCCTAGACTACTCCTGCAGGGGGCAACATAATCCATTCAGCTGATGAAGATGAGGCTGTGTGTGTTGATAGACGATAGAGAAAAGGGGATCTAAGTGACTTTGAATGTGGCATGGTTGTTGGTGCCAGACTGGCTGGTCTGAGTACTTCAAAAACTGCTGATCTGCTGGGATTTTCACGCACAGCCATCTCTTGTGTTTTCAGAGAATGGTCCAAAAAAGAGAAATTATCCAGAGAGTGGCAGTTGTGTGGACGAAAATTTCTTGCTGATGTCAGAGGAGAATGGGCAGACTCGTTCGCGATGATAGAAAGTCAACAGTAACTTACTCTTTACAACCAAGGTATGCAGAATACTATCTCTGAAAGCACAACACATCAAACCGTGAAGCAGATGGGCTACTGCAGCACAAGAACATACCGGGTGCCACTGCTGTCAGTTAAGAACAGAAAACTGAGGCTACAATACGCACAGGCTCACCAAAATTGGACAATAGAAGATTGGAACAACGTTGCCTGGACTGATGAGTCTTGATTTCAGCTGCGACATTCAGATGGTAGGGTCAGAATTTGGCAGAAAAACAACATGAAAGCATGGATCCATCCTGGCTTGTATCAATGGTTCAGGCTGGTGGTGTAATCGTGTGAGGTATATTTTCTTGACACACTTTGGCCCCTTAATACCAACTGAGCATCATTTAAACGCCACGGTCTACCTGAGTATTGTTGCTGACCATGTCCATCCCTTTATGACTACAGTGTACCCATCTTCTGATGGCTCCTTCCAGCAGGATAATGCACCATGTCACAAAGCTCAAATCATCTCACCACTGGTTTCTTGAAAATGACAATGAGGTCACTGTACTCCAATGACCTCCACAATCACCAGATCTCGACCCAATAGAGCCCCTTTGAATGTGGTGGAATGGGAGATTGGCATCATGGATGTGCAGCTGACAAATCTGCAGCAACTGCGTGATGCTATCATGTCACTATGGACCAAAATCTCTGAGGAATGTTTCCAACACCTTGTTGAATCTATGCCACAAAGAATTAAGGCAGTTCTGAAGACAAAAGGGGGTCTAACCCAGGATTAGCAAGGTGTACCTAAAAAGTGGCTGGTGAGTGTATATCTGAGATTTGATTTAATTCATTTACTTGTGTTTTTAATCTGCTTGTGACGTTTTAATAAAGATGACAGTGAGCACTATGCCATTTTCTTTCTTTTATGTCCAAGCCATGTTGTGATTGAAGGAAGGCTGAAGAGTTTACCCTTTATGGGAATCAAGCGGTGTAGACCTCCTGTAATATAAGAGGTCCAATTGTGAATGTGCACAGATTTATTTACCACCAGGTAGAGGGAGTGTGCAATTCACAAAGTTATAGTGCATGAGAAGATCACATGGAAGAGCACTGGTGAAGAGTGTATATGGACACTTTATAGTTTTTTTTTATTTTATTTTTTTGCATTTTATTTTCAGTTTTGTTCTTTACACAAGGCTGTGCTGTTTAAGATGTGTTGCTTTTAGGATTCACACACTTATTTCACTTAGTGCACTTTTGTCCCAAAAGGAATAAAAACTGTCTGCTGTAGCTGATTATAAAGTGGTAGCTGGAATTTCACTTAGTTAGTTTATGTATTTAAATCTGCAAATACATTTAACACCCCCCTAACTGATCATGCAGCTGTCTGCTGTGCCTCCATTGTTCATTCATCCAGAGTTTCGTCTCACTAATACAGGAGGTGTTCTACTGGCCAGATCACCAGGTGAAAACAGAGGGAAAAAGCCAAAGAAAATGATTGGTAAGCTGCAATATAAAACATTTTTGGTTTGCGCCTTTTAGAGCCCCTGAAATGTGTTGGCTTTTTCTTTTGATGTTTAATGATGAAAAAAAACTTGTCATAATATAGCCTCAATTGTTCTGGCACTCTTGATTTTAATGTACCCCTTGGATTTCACCCAGGAGGCCTATTTGCTTCCATGAGCTGCCAACTGGAGCACTACATACACTTCAAAATGATATCTTGAATGTGGAATCGATTTACATATTCATGCACAGCCTTTTACTTCCACCTTTCATAAGGCTCATGAAAATGTAAACTCCGCCAGCAATAGCTCAGACAGGGGACAAACCTAGAGATAAGGCAGAGACCCCTTTACCTGTTTGAATACTACCGCCGTCAGATCAGCATAAGAATGGTTAACACTCCAGCTTTTCTTTGCTGGAATCCTGACCTCAATCCTGATGAGGGGAACCCAAACTTAAAGTGTTACAAAACCCAGGAGCCTGCATTCACTATATCTGGTCTCCCACAGTACACAGAACATGGAAACACAATTATTTTAGTAAATATAAACTGCTAAATACCTTTTCTCATCAGCAGTATATAGCAATCCTGTGACTTCTATCAGCATATGGTTAAGTCTTGTAAGAGGAGTTTTCATTCTACTCTGACTGTCCTATGAGGCTGCAGGATTTCTGATACTCTGTCTGGACAGTGCTGATTGGCTCTGTGTTGATCACATGCACCCTTCTCAAGAAAAAAAAAAACTCTCTAGCAATACACATCAAACTGAGCATGTGTAGAGTGACTCCAAGGCTCTTTACTATCAGGAGATGGATTGGGGACAGTAGAAGAAGGGGAAGATCAGAGAAGAAAGGATCAACAGCCTTTTTACACAATACGGAGGATAAACCACTTAGGTCCCACAGCGAGTATAGCAAACGTGCCTTTCTGCATATACAGACCATGGGCGTCCTGGAAATTTCCTGGCCTACTCTAAGAGGGGAATCTATGGGGTCCCTGCTCTAAAGAGGGATCTATGGGGGACCCTGGCTTGGCCTGCTCTAAAGGGGGATCTTTGGGGATCCTGGCCTGCTCTAAAGGGGGTTAAATTGGCTAAATATATACATATCTTCTTTGCAGGGAGAGCCTGGAGTACCTGACCGTGCAGGAAAACCTGGTAGCATGGAGAATATAGGTAAAAAGGTAAGAATAAAGAGAGATCTATGGGGACCCTGGTCTGCTCTAAAGGGGGATTTATGGGGGACCCTGGCCTGGCCTGCTCTAAATGGGATTTATGGGGCACCCTGTCCTGGCCTGCTTTAAAGGGGGATCTATGAGGGCCAAAAAGGGGCAGAGCATGGGTGACCCTAAAATGATGTCCCCCCTGAAAAAAGTTCTGTGGACGCCCATGGTACAGACTGATGTATAGCACACTATACAATAAATATAAAGTGCGCTGTTGTAGATAAAAATGAAGTGCAAGATCAAACATTTATAACACATAACATTGACAATATGTGTTACCATATATGACTTAAGGTGCAAAAAAATGCATATGTAAATAAAGGTTAACAATAAAGTCCATATGAAGTGATAAGCTCAAACAGTGACAATTTGATCGGTTTCAGAGTATTGCATGCATCACCAATGTGCTGAAAAGAGTTGAAGTGGCTGCTTACCAGATCCAAAAAGGCCAATGCGCCTGTTAACTAGTATGGGGTGGATCCATGAACCAAAAGCCAAGCAAAGTCAATTTTCCAGCCTCTAGTGTGCATGTACTCCAATTTGTCACCTGTCCTGCACACCTTAATATACACACAGAAAGCGTGTGTGTGCATGTGTCACCATTTGAGCTTATCACTTCATATGGACTTTATTGTTAACCTTTCTTTACATATGCCCTTTATTGCACCTTAAGCCATATATGGTAACACATATTGCCAATATTATCTGTTATAAATGTTTGATCTTGCACTTCATTGTCATTTACATCTGCACACTTTATATTTATTGCATAACTTTTTCTCCCAGCATTCAGGGAGCCTCAGGTGCAGCAGTTATGAATAATCACAGGCCAGCGCTTCTTTTCTTCACTTTACATGTAGCACACTATAGACTGATGCATTCAATGTTTTTTTTACTTTGTGTTACTGTGCATGGGACATTTTTATTGATTCCAACCAGGAATGCTGTCAAAAAAGGTAAGTTACATAGGTAGTTAGGTTGAAAAAAAACAAAAATAGAAAACCTTCATATACTCAATCCTAAATCCACAGTTTATCCAGATGAAGGCAAAAAAACCCCCAAAAAACCATAGTTCAAGTTGATCTCCGTCAGAATTTACTGTACATCAAATCTGATGTTACCCCCTCCAAAGTGAAACAAAGAGAAGATGCGCTATAGCGTGAAATGTGTTGGAAGGAGCTGCAGTGTGCTGATGTCACACCGCCGCATGGATTGTATGTGGCGGCCATAGCTCTGTGGTATCCATTTTTCTGTCCTGGATGGCGGTGCTCTAACCAGTGTTGCAGCCAGTTAGGAGACATCTTAAAGGGACAGCAACCTGAAGAATGCAGAGTTGCCTGGATAATACAACTAAGCGCTTTTGCTGCGTATATCCATTCAGCCGTATTTTCTGGTAAGTTTGGCATGCTGGTGGTAGTAATCTGCACGGTGGAAATGCTCAGTGTTTGTTTATCGGTCCACATAATAGTGGTGGAGATTGCCTGCACTTTACATGAACTGGCTGTTTTTTGAGTTTATTTATACCTGTTATACATAAAATTGAGGACCTGTCATTTTAAAGAATTTAACTATTAATGGAGGAATTGCACATTTTGCATCTAGTTATTCAGATGATGAATTGCACTTTATTTTTTTATATTGCATTTTTGTACTTTCGTATAGTTATATTATAGGCGCTGCACTTTATATACTGTATAATAAAACTATAGTCTAGTTTCTCCTATGGAGCTGATCGCGAAGTCTAGAAGTACGGAGCACACACAGCTGTCACCTTTTGGCAAGCATCACTTTGAGTCCCGTCACTGAGACTATCCAACTACCCAGGCACATATACTCCCGTCCCTTTCAACTGGATATCTGCCTGTTTATGGTCAGACCTTAAAGCAGGATTAATCAATTCACAACCTAAATTAGGCCAATATGGAAGTAGCACTGCCACCGGGAGATCTAACAGCAGCCCAAAGCAGACTGAAAGTGTTACTGAAAGCATAAAGCATTCTAAAAAAAACCTAACAAGCAGCACAGTTTCCTAATGATCTCCAAGAGACAATACAATACCCCCCCTCCCCCCAATCAACCTTGAAGTTTCAATCCCACTATGTTTATATATGTGACAACAGCATGTCAGTTCACAAAAGTTGAGAGAGTTACTTGACAGGGACGTGGAAAGTTTCAAACAACACCTTGTGAGGGGGCCGGCTAAATCCCCAAAGCGAGAGGCTGCTCCCTAAACCACAAGATTACTCAAATGAAAGGGAACGTTGGCCGAGTATTGTTTTGATAGCACGTTCCTTTAATGCAGACCCAGTGGTCCGCATAGTTCCTAGAATCCAATATGCACAGATAAGGAAACTTGTGTAAGTGTATATGTGCAACACCACGTTAATTCTTTTAGTGTGTAGCGCTGCCCGCACTACCGTACAATGGACAAAACATTGCAACAAAAATGTGGAAAAAAAGAAGAAAGAGAAAATATCAAATTATAAATGTAATGTGCAAAAAGAGCCAAAATTACATGAAAATAACAATAAAGTCCATATAGTGTAAATAAAGTCCACAAAAATATATAATGTAGAATAAAATTGGAATGAAGATCCCAGTGCAAACTTCGTGATATAAATTAGTCTTGCCACCATTCGTGTTTAACTACTTCCGGACCGCCTGCTGCCGATTTACTGCGGCAGGCTGGCCCTCCTGCGCGAACCAACGTCAGCAGGGACTCCGATGCTCAGGGCAGGCGGCTCCTAATAGGAGCCGCCTGACACCCGTGATCGCTCCCCGCTGAGAGAGAAGAACGGTTAGCTGTTGTAAACACAGCTGACCGTTCTTCTCTCTTGAATGATCACAGAGTGCCTGTGATCCTTCTATGTAGGATCACAGGTCTCTGTGATAATTTCACAAGCCCTGCCCCCATACAGTTAGAATCACTCCCCCTAGGCTCACATTTAACCCCTTGATCACCCACAGTGTTAACCCCTTCCCTGTCATTGTCATTATTACAGTAACAGTGCATATTTTCAGCACTGATTACTGTAGTAATGTCACTGATCCCCCCAAAAGTGTAAAACATGTCAGTTAGGGGTCCGATCTGCCCGCCGCAATGTCGCAGTCCCGCAAAAAATCCCAGATCATCGCCATTACTAGTAAAAAAAAAAAAAAAAAACAATAAAAATGACATATATCTTTCCCGTAGTTAGTAGAGGCGATAACTTTTTGCGCAAACCAATAAAAATATGCTTATTGCGATTTTTTTTTACCAAAAATATGTAGCAGAAAACAATTGCGAATGTTAAGCAGCAGAAAGTGAAAATTATTTTTTTTTTTTTTTCAGAATTGTTCCATTTTTTGTTTAAAGCGCAAAAAATAAAAATCACACAGGTGATCAAATACCACCACTATTTGTGGGAAAAAAAGGACATCAATTTTATTTGGGTGCAGCATTGCACGACTACGCAATTGTCTGTTAAAATTACGCAGTGCCGAATCGCAAAAAAAGGCCTGGTCATTAAGGGGGAAAATCTTCCGGTCCAGAAGTGGGTAAATCACCCCTGTGCACCGTCCACTACTCATATAAATTCACTGCTAACCAGAGAATGTGGACTCAGGCACCATAAGCACTGAGTCAGCCGCATAAAGGTATAGCCAGGGATACAGGCAACTCTGGTTATTTTCATGTAATTTTGGCTCTTTTTGCACATTAAGTTTATATTTTATATTCATTGATATTTTCTCAGCACTGCACTTTTTTTTTTTACCACAGATAAGGAAACAACAGCAACAAAAAAATAACAGAATCAACAACACCAATAATAAAAAGCAATCCTATTGCCAGGTGACTAAGAAATAAACTTGCAAAATTAAAATCCAATACATCGTAACTTGAATAGTTTGTAATGCGCCAGTGGGTTTTCTCGCACACTCCAAAGAGATTCTGGTTGTTGATTCTCTCTTTTTCTAATTGCTCCTAGTGTGCATGTGAGATAGGGACGTTATAGTGAATTTTCCTTGGGTATGTAAAGTGTTGTGTAAAGTGTCAGTGTTATACAAATAAGTGTAATAAATGACAGATAATGTCAAATTTATCTGCACTTTGAAAAGGCTCCTTTATGGCCCGCAATGCATCAACCCCACTGGGCACTAGGGTTAAGCGAAATTGAGCTTTCAGTTCAATAAATTGTTGGCGACAATCAAATTTCCGTGAAATTCCACTTACTGGCTCCCATAAAGAATATCACCAGTAGTAAGAATCCTAGGGGTCTCTATCAGATGGTTTCTCAGCTGTTCCTCAATCTCCCCAGGTTGTACGTTATCATAGTAGGAAGATTAAAAGATCTAAAAGGCATAATACCATTTTAAATTTAAAAAGCTTTTATTAATATAAGATGCACACTCACAAAATGTATTCTTGTTAAAAGCATGAAAAATATACCGCAATGGCCGTGGTTTGCATTTGCATTCCAATACCAGGATTTGATGTCACCGGAAGTCCAGTCATCTAATGCATTTCACTCCACCCTGGAAGTGTCATCAGGGGTTTGGGTTTCCGATGGTGTGTGAATCTTTCTATTGTGATGAACACTCCCAGTACTCCCACCACCCATCCCACTACACCTTATTCTAACTTCCTCCTGCCCTCTACGTAACTATAACAAGAGATTTGGGAACAATATCTACCCACAGATCTATCTCTACATTAGCAATATTTGCCATTTTCATACAATATTAGAGGTGCATTTGATCTATCCCCTCCCTCTTCTTACATCCTGTACTGATGGCTTTTTATATAAACAAATATTTAATTACTTTATATGTAATAATTAAAATTAATAAAATATAATTGAGTATGTATGTACTAATACCTCATTATTAAGATGCATAGTGGATAGAAGCATAATGTAAATAGAAACCTATATTAGCATGACGCTACCTTTAAACTGTATGTTCTGATAAATATTAATATCTCTAAAAAATGATGCAAGAAGCAGGTAATGTCTATTTCCACATTTAAATCTGCAGGCGTCACAGA
The DNA here is from genome assembly GCF_965119305.1 of Pelophylax lessonae. NCBI lineage: Eukaryota > Metazoa > Chordata > Amphibia > Anura > Ranidae > Pelophylax > Pelophylax lessonae. The sequence continues at coordinate 40,532,554 of NC_138775.1, read as the reverse complement.
TCTCAACTTATGTATCCAAAATGTCTAAATTTTTTATACTACCTGTTTTTTATTTTTACTTTGCCAATGATCTTCAATTTTATCTTTGCCGCATACCTTTAATTGTGTGGGGTTTGGATTATGATATTTTCTGAAATGTTCTGAAAGGCTGTTATATTTAAAGCCTTTCTTAATATTATTCAGATGTTCTCTCAACCAGATTCTTAATCCTTGGGTGGTTCTACCTACATACTGTGTACTAGATAAGGTACACTGACTGGGGAGAGGCTGCTCACCCAAGGAAACTGGAAAGAAAGGGATACCAAAGGCATCAACCCCCAACGGGTTTTAAGGCAGCACGTAATATATATATTGAATTAAGGAAAAACAGTCTCTGCCCTGGCTGTATGGTGCAATCTGCAATTACAATCAGAAGAAGGCTGCCCTGCTGCAATACTTCCATGATTTCCTCTCAATATCGCAATATATATCGTTGGAAAAAAAAATATTGCAATGTACTTTTTTTCCAATATCGTGCAGCCCTAGTTGGCGTCAATGTAAAGTTTAGCTACAGTGGATACAGGTAATCCCACAGCATAGCTACAGTATGCTTCTGTCTGTAGAAGTTATCCATGAAAAAGGTGAGGGTGACAACTAGTTCAAAAGAGGCGTCAAAGAGACTATCTACAACAAACCCTGAACAGGAATGGGGGCCTTCAACACCACTTGTTTTCCACATATAATTCAGTTTTAACCTGCAATTTGACAACAATTTACACCTTCAACTGTGTATGTGACGGGATGATGTAACTAGAAAAAGGTGGTTCCACAACTTTTACACTTCCTATCATGTTTTTAAATGTAAGGGTATTGTGACGAGACCAATCTCGCCACTGGGCGTTGGAGAAGCCTGGTTGCTCGCCTCCTGCAATGTGACTATGGACCCTCTCATCAGCCCATGCTAAACATAAACACCATGGCAATTTGACTGTGTTTGTGGCATCTGAGCGCTGTTTGGATATGTTGAGCGCTCCGATCCAGGCTATCTGGGGATGGGTTGAATGTGGGGGTTCTGTTCAGTAGACTGGGAGTTATGCATTTTTGTGTCTTTTTGTGTTTCTTTAAACATGTGGCTAATGGAGTCTTGCCTCTATCCTGGAAGCTAAAACGTATTCCTGTAAACTGTAAGGAACAGGAAGTCAACTCCTAATATGGGCATTACAGGAAGTTCTGAGGAGACGGGCTGTCTATTGACACTCAGGATAATGTGTATTGAGGGCTCGTTAGGGAACCATTGTTCTGTGTCTGACTATTGTGTACATTGATTGCCCCCTGTGGCTTCTGTCTCCTTGCATTGGTCAAAGCTATCTGACCAATCCCTGTTGACTCATTCTCAAGTCCTCATTTGCATGGGCTGGAGAGGACCTTATTGGGAACTGCAAGTACTTTACAATTGACCAATGGGAAAGCGGTTGTTGGGGGAAGGATGTTCCAATTTCTGTATAAAAGTGTGCTGTGTTCTTCCAATAAATGTTGATGTTGTTCCTGTTTTAACCTCAACTCGGAGCTTTGTCTCGTTATTGGGGGAAATCTGCTGCAGGGATTGCTATGGTCTTCCATACTCTCTTAGAGAATCACTAAGCTCTTGTAAGAGCTTGTGTAAGAGCTTGTTCTGCTGCACTCTCTGGGGAAAGAGGGGTTCACCCACAGGAACCTGGAGCCTTGTCGTTGGTCCAGGGTGGGTAGGAGATGCCAAGACCCTAACCAAGCTGCGGCGGTTCGTGGAGTCTGAAGTGCTTACGGTGTCTGGTGGAGTGCTTGGAGCCCTCGGGAAGCACTAGGAGCATCTGTCAACGGAGGTACCTGCTCAGGGGTGCCCTGTTCCGTAACAATTGGTGGCAAGCGACGGGATCGTTCCCACAGCCAGAAGGACAGCTACAGGAGACACCATTCTCTGGATTTTACAATTTGGGGAAACGCATGTCTCAGCACAGCGACCCTTAAAGCAACAGGATGGAACCAGCAGTGGAGTACAGATACTCTCTGAGAGAATATGACCGTATGGTGTGGTTACGGCTGAACTTCTTCGGACCCAATCCACTGGAGAGATCCAAGCGGTTCGTGAAGAACTTAGTGTTTGGGACTCTGCTAGACAGAGCAGAGAGAGAGGGCCAGCTGGCACGTTGGGAGGAACTCCAGCGGCAGGTACAGTTAAGGGAAGAGGAGAACCCAGTCTCCATTCCCCAGAGGCAGCCTGATTTATTGGGAATTGGGAGCCCAGTCTCCATTCTCCAGCGGCAGGCTGAGTTACAGGGGGCAGAGACAGTCGGTCCTGTCTCCCAGCAGCAGGACTCGGTGTTGGGAGGAGAGACAGTTGGTCTCCCTCCACAAAGACTGGAAGTATGTATGGGAGAGGAGATTGTTACCCCCTCTCCCCAGCGGCAGCTTAATGTACCAGGGGGAGACTGTAAGCCCCCCACCAGTGCAGATGGGACCGAGGTCTCTCCACCGGTCCTGAAGGGAATTGGGAGCCCAGTCTCCATTCCCCAGTGGCAGTGTAAAGTGCAGGGAGAGGAGAGCAGTGTCCTCCCTCCCCAGCGGCAGTGTGATGTGCCGGGAATTGGGAGCCCAGTCTCCATTCCCCAGCGGGAGATACAGCAGGGAATTGGGAGCCCAGTCTCCATTCCCCAGCGGCAGAGTATCCTACAGGGAATAGAGAGCCCAGTCTCCTTTCCCCAGCAGCAGGACTCTGTGTTGGGAGGAGAGACAGTCGGTCTCCCTCTGCAAAGACTGGAAGTATGTATGGGAGAGGAGATTGTTACCACCTCTCCCCAGCGGCGGATCAATGATGGGCAGAGTGTTCTATCGGGAGAGGAGCTTGTTACCCACTCTCCCCAGCGGCAGATTAATGTACCAGGGGGAGACTGTAAGCCCCCCACCGCTGCAGATGGGACCGTGGTCTCTGCACCTACCACACAGGGGGTAGGGATGGTCGGTCCTACCCCCCCACGACAGAGCTGTGTATCCAAGGGGGAGACAGTCAGTCTCCAGCCACCAGGCTCCAGCCAGACTACTCCAGTTGTAGTGCTGGCACCAGGACAGAGTACCGCTGGTCTCTGCCCACTCAGCAACCCACCAAGGCAGCCTACCAGTCCCCTACACAGCCGTGGTGAGGCACCTGGACATGGACAGGTTTCTCCTCTAACCAGGTGTAGTAACCATTTATTGTGGGTGGGCCGTACTGTTTTTTCTGCTTTGTGGGTGGGCTGCTGGACTAACAAGGGCACTGACCGGCAGGAGGTCAGGTACCCTGTTAGTCTTTTTGGAAAGGGGGAGAGATGTGACGAGACCAATCTCGCCACTGGGCGTTGGAGAAGCCTGGTTGCTCGCCTCCTGCAATGTGACTATGGATGGACACTCTCATCAGCCCATGCTAAACATAAACACCATGGCAATTTGACTGTGTTTGTGGCATCTGAGCGCTGTTTGGATATGTTGAGCGCTCCGATCCAGGCTATCTGGGGATGGGTTGAATGTGGGGGTTCTGTTCAGTAGACTGGGAGTTATGCATTTTTGTGTCTTTTTGTGTTTCTTTAAACATGTGGCTAATGGAGTCTTGCCTCTATCCTGGAAGCTAAAATGTATTCCTGTAAACTGTAAGGAACAGGAAGTCAACTCCTAATATGGGCATTACAGGAAGTTCTGAGGAGACGGGCTGTCTATTGACACTCAGAGTAATGTGTATTGAGGGCTCGTTAGGGAACCATTGTTCTGTGTCTGACTATTGTGTACATTGATTGCCCCCTGGGGCTTCTGTCTCCTTGCATTGGTCAAAGCTATCTGACCAATCCCTGTTGACTCATTCTCAAGTCCTCATTTGCATGGGCTGGAGAGGACCTTATTGGGAACTGCAAGTACTTTACAATTGACCAATGGGAAAGCGGTTGTTGGGGGAAGGATGTTCCAATTTCTGTATAAAAGTGTGCTGTGTTCTTCCAATAAATGTTGATGTTGTTCCTGTTTTAACCTCAACTCGGAGCTTTGTCTCGTTATTGGGGGAATCTGCTGCAGGGATTGCTATGGTCTTCCATACTCCCTTAGAGAATCACTAAGCTCTTGTAAGAGCTTGTGTAAGAGCTTGTTCTGCTGCACTCTCTGGGGAAAGAGGGGTTCACCCACAGGAACCTGGAGCCTTGTCGTTGGTCCAGGGTGGGTAGGAGATGCCAAGACCCTAACCAAGCTGAGGCGGTTCGTGGAGTCTGAAGTGCTTACGGTGTCTGGTGGAGTGCTTGGAGCCCTCGGGAAGCACTAGGAGCATCTGTCAACGGAGGTACCTGCTCAGGGGTGCCCTGTTCCGTAACAGGTATCTTCCAGATACTCATTGGAAATTAAGAATTGGCTTGGAGATGCTACATAAGTTCTCCAACATTGAAGTCCACTTGAATGTGACTAACTACTACCAGTTATACCATGACCTGGATAAATGATGACCTTTACAGACATTCAGAATATGTATTTCAACTGTGCATTTATCTGCTTGCCTGGAGTTAAGGATTAACTGCTTAGTCTAAGACATGGGTACTCAACCTGTGGCCCTCCAGCTGTTGCGGAACTACAAGTCCCATGAGGCACTGCAAGCTGCTGACAGTTACAAGCATGACTCCCAAAGGCAGAATCATTATGGGAGTTGTAGTTCTGCAACAGCTTGAAAACCACAGGTTAAGCACCCATGGCCTAAGATGTTTTTTAAAGGAGAAGTATAGCCAAAGTTATTTTGGCAATACTTCTCTAGGTCACAGGAGTGCAGTTCCTTCTGCACTCGTGTGACCTGTTTTCAGCCGACAGCGGGCTAAAGTCCGCTGTTAGCTAACGTCACTCAAAGATCATGAGTATATGGTGGGGATCAACCCAGAACCCTGAATAGGCACCAGACTTAGCCTCTCAGCGATCCGCCAAGAGCATAACACAGCCAAGCTCTCCAGTGAGAGTGGGGGGCAGAGCAGAGAGCTGGAGACTGACAGTCCCAGTTCTCTGCTCAGAGCGGAGAGGAGAACTGAGCGATTAGCGATTTTTGATCACTCAGTTCTCAGTGCAGAGCCAGTAGGGGACAAATGCAGCATCAGATTGATGCTGGACCCACCTAGGTGAGTATACATTTTTAATATTTTTTTTAAGTCCATACTTCTCTTTTAACCACTTGCCGACTGCCTAACATACATTTACTGTGGCAGTTTGGCTCTATTGCGCAAAATCACATACCTGTACGTCATGTTGTGCAATAGCCACTAGATGGCCCTATGCACCGCCGGAGGTGCGATCGCGCCATGACTGACTAACAGGGATGTCAATCGACAGGAGTGATGGACCCGATGTCTGCCGGCCACCCGCGATTGTTCCCTAGAGTGGCAAAACGGCGATCTGCCTATGAAAACAAGGCAGATCGCCCTTCTGACAGGGAAGAAGATGGAGATCTTGTGTTTCTGCTAAGCAGGAACACCGACCTCTGTCTTCATTCAGTCAGACCATCCCCCACACAGTTAGCAAGCACTAGCTAGGAGCACACTTAACCACTTAAACAGTTAGCTGTCTGATTTGTCCGCCTCAGTGTTGCAGTCCCGCTATAAATTACTGACATTACTAGTAAAGGAATAAATAAATAAAAATGCCATAAAAATATCCCATAGTTTGTAGAAGCGATAATATTTGCGGAAACCAATCAATATACGCTTATTGGGATTTTTTTTACCAAAAATATGTAGCTGAATACATATTGGCCTGAATTTATGAAGAAATCTGATTTTTACATTTTTTTATTAGATATGTTTTATAGCAGAAAGTGAAAAGTATTGCTTTTTTTTTTTTTCAAAATTGTCAATATTTTTTTGTTTATAGCACAAAAAATAGAAAACACTGAGGTGATAAAATACCACCAAAAGAAAGCTCTATTAGGAGGGTGAGGAGCTCCAATGTGAGATGATGCTCATGTCCACGCTGGAGTGGGTGACCCACCGCCCTAACATCCACCGCTGCCTGATGCATCCAGCAGCCGGCGCTGAAGATTGAACAGCGTCTGGCCGTCTGAATGCAGTGCAAGCGGACGCTCCGTGTTGCTGATCCCCAGGCCTTCTGACTCCCCTCCTGCTGCCACCACTGCTGGGAAGCTTTGATTTACCCGCCGCCTCCATCGACACTTTAGCCGCTGGACTCCCCCCTACCTCCATCTGCGGAAGTCGTGCTGGGTCCTTTTAACCCTTTGATGGGAAAAGAGCCCCCAGAAACTTTAAAAATCGACAAAGTGCACAGTGTGGGAGGAAACTGAAGAGATGAAGGAGGAGGGAATATAAGGTAATTTGGTACTAAGAATCTTGCGTAGGTTTGCCCTTCTTATTCCTTCCTGTTTTCTTCCCTCTTCTTTTTTTTTATTTTTTGTGGCGGAGGTGAGGGCAGAGGGCCGGAGAGTTTGTTGGTCCAGTGGGTGAAGATGGATCAGAGCATTAGACTGGTTGCCCTCTGGGAAGGTATGGACAGGAGCTGGCACATGGCTGTGTGTCACCAGATCCATACAACAAATAGGATGGAAATAATAACAAAAACGGACTAGACCCAAATGTATCCCACAGAAGCGAGAGCTAATTAAGAAGAAAGGGGAACTGGCGCCACTTATAGAACAGTAGACAAAAAGCGCATTTCATATAGCCATGAAAGAAAAATATCAATGGGGGAATAAACCTGGGAAATGGCTAGCAAAAGCAGTAAGGGAGAAAAAAAATGCATCCTATATTCCCAAAATTAAAAACAAGAATGGGGAAATAGTGCAATCATCCCCAGATATCACTCAGGCATTCCACACATACTATAGTCCGCTTTATAATGTTAGACAGAAAGAGGAAGTTAGGGAGTAAGGAAAGGAAGATCTGGCTATGAGGGAATATTTGCGGAATTTTGATGTCCCAAGGTTACCCAAAGAGGAGTTAGGAGATTTAGAGGCCCCCGATCACACACGAAGAGGTAGGATGGGCAAAAAAAATATGGCCCTGGGGAAGAGCCCGGGTCCCGATGGATTATAAAAGGTTTCAAAAATTCCTAGTCCCAAAATTATGTGAATAGTTCAACACAGTGGGAAAAGGGGAAAATTTAAGAGAGGAGTCTTTGCTCACCTACATAACTCTTATTCTGAATGAGGGGAAAGACCCTACGACACCAACAAGTTATAGACCAATTTACCTCTTAAATACAGACATAAAAATCTTCGTTAAAATTATAGCAGAAAGATTAAAAAAACCTTTATTGCCAAAATGGATACATAATGATCAATTGGGCTTCGTGTCTGGTCAGGAGGGGAGGGACAACTGCCTTAAGTCACTCCTATTGATCCACAAAGTGAAAAAGAAGGGGACCCCAGCCGTATTACTGTTGGTAGATGCAGAAAAGGCCTTCAACAGGGTTGATTAGGGCATCATGCTGGAAACTCTGCGATATTGACGCATTGGAGATAGGATGATATGATGGATGTCTGCCATCTATTATCACCCAATGGCAAGAATAAGAGTGAATGGCAGTTTGTCCTCCTCCTTCAAACTATATACGGTAACTGGATTAGGCAAGGGTGCCCCCTCTCCCCAATGCGGTTTGTTTTGGCCCTAGAACCTCTACTGATGGCAATTCACAAAAATACAGACATTAGAGGGGTGAGAGTGGGGAATAGGGAGTACAAGGTGCCACATATGCAGAACACATACTATTCTTTATCTCTAACACTAGGCTAACAATCCTGATAGGGCCATGGGAATTAGGGAGATATGGGAACCTATCAAGCTTTAAAGTTAATATAGCTAAATCTGAGATTTTGAAAATCACAATACCAAAGAGAGAACAACAGGCAATTTAGCCTAAATTTCCCTTTGTATGGTATGGAAAGGAACTGGGATACCTTGGATTTAAATTAACTACATCTTTAGCGACTCTGTATAAGGCCAATTATATACCAATGCTGAATAAGGTGAAGGAACCGCTGAACTCCCTGAGACATAGACCTCTTTCATGACTGGGCAGAATAAATGTAGTAAAAATGAATATTCTCCCCAAGCTCATATATATATATATATATTCCAAATGATCCCAATCACCCTCTCCCAGGTCTATTTCAGGAAGTTCAATGAAGAGCAATGGTAAATGGTGGAAATACATATGGGTACATAAATGCCCTAGAATTGCTTATGTAGTACTAACAAAGGGAAAAGGGTCAGGAGGGTAGCTGCACCCAATCTTAAAAAATACTATCAGGCAATCTCTATAGCACGAATAGCAGACTGGATGCATGATAAGGAAGGTAAGAGCTGGGTTGAAATTGAGTGTGCACCAAGCAGGGTAGATTTGAGAAAGATGGTTTGGGTTCCACGGGTACACTGGGATTTGGCCAACAACACGAGTATATTGACTAGGAACACGTTAAGGATATGGGATAGATCATGTAGAATTTTTTGTTGGGATTATAACGCACCTTTGATTTCAATAATAGACGCAAATTATTTTAAACCAGGGAAAGACGACTACTTATATTTTGTTCGATGGGCAAAAAATGAGGTGATACAGTTACAAGATGTAATGGTAGGAAATAGATTGTGCACATTTTCTGAAATAACACAAAAATGGTGGAATATACCACTTGATAAATGGTGATATACACAAATGCAACACTTTGTGCACTCCCTACCGCAGCCTTTGCGGGGGAGAGAAAACATGAGACCTATTGAGAAATTGTTTAACTCTTCTGCATGTATTAAGCATAGCATATCAAAACTATATAAGGTTTTACTAAGGGAAATAGAGCCTGTATACCCGCCATATTTAGGAAAATGGGAACAGGAACTAGGGGCCCTCCAAGACAAAGAAAAGAGGAAGAAAGTTTTGAGATTAGCTTGCTATTCATCAGTTGATTTAAGGACAACAGAGATGTGCTTAAGGCCCCTTTCACACTTATGCAACGCCATTTTACCACGATTTTGCCGCAATTTCGCGGCGCGACTTTGCCGCGATTTTGAAAGCAATGGCAAGTCTATATGCCTCAAAACGCATTAAAATCGTGGCAAAGTAGTGCAGGAACTACTTTGAAGTCGGCGCGACTTCAAAACGCACTGATATGAATGGGGCTCATTGAAAATAATGGAAAACGACTTGTCATGCGATTTTGCGGTCCAAAATCGCGGGACAAGTCGCACTAGTGTGAATGGGGCCTTAAGTTTTTGCTAGGTGGTATCTCACCCCGTAGAGGGCTTAGAGGTTCGGTGCAGAGATATCTCCAAGTTGCTGGAGAGGATGCAAAACCCCTGGGACCTTTGCGCATCTGTTGTGGGAGTGCACAAAGATACAAATTGAATAAAATGGTAATATACAAAAAATAAAGAAAGCTCTATTTGTGGGGAAAAAAAGGACATCAATTTTATTTGGGTACAGCGTCGCACACCACGCAATTGTCAGTTAAAATAACGTAGTGCTGTATCGGTAAAAATGGCCTGGTCATTAAGGGGATAAAACCTTCCGGGGCTGAAGTAGTTAAAGGTAATTTTCTTAAGGTGGCTATAAAACTACAGTAATGATGCAAGAAAAAACAAACTCCTCACACAGCCTGAATGTTCTCTTACATCTGTAGGTACATTTACTTTTCTTAAAAATTGCAGCTTGTTATACTTATGGAACAAAATACTTTTATATTTTGATGTAAAGTCCAGGTACAACTGATCACTTTAAGGAGGAGAACATACTGGAAACCACAGTCTAACAATAGCTTGGGTTGCCAGTGCGTTTGGCATTTTCTTTTATTATTGCCTCCAAGGCCATCAGCCTTCCCCTGAGCTTGGAATAAAGCACTTTGTGACGCTTGCTGTCAGGTAGTTTCTTTATGAGTGAAATGTGTCACTTCAAACATCTAAGAATAACCAGCACCTCCAGACACACATGAACTCCAAAGAGAAATGAGAGTCTGTAAAATATTCAGCTGTGCCTGAAAGACTAAATCCATAATAAGAGGGCCAAACTGAGCTATTTTAGACTGCTACATGCATATGTATCGGGGGGACCTGAAAGACTGAACTGTGTGGAAGTGTGTGCCTAATAAGTAAGGTGTACACAAAACTTCCCTGCCGACCCCAAAAATGACAATCAGGCAATTCAGCATCAACTTACTGAACAGTAGGGCACTGCACATAACAAAATGGTGATGCAAAACAAGGGTTATCCACAGTAAACTAAAAACAACTTTTCAATGATTTGACTACAGTACATGAAAGTTGACCACGTTCATTGCAATCTGATTGGACAAACCTATATAACCTATAATCTAAACACAAAAAAAAAAAAAAAAATACTGCAGCTTACCGGTCCTTAGGTGTGGTAGCTGCATTCGTTTTTTCATTTTTCAGATTTTCCTTTGTTTTCCCTTGGTGATCCTGCAAAAAACACACTTCCTTCCTTCCCATTTATGGAGGAACAGCATTGTCACCCTAGGAAGGAAGTGTGCTGAGACTTCAGAACACCTCTCCATCCCCATAATGTGTGTGTGTGTGTGTGTGTGGGCGGGGGGGAGTTTTATAGTCCAAAGAGAGAACCAGGAACAATGCTAATTGACAAAAGGGCAGAACAGTCAAGGAGAATAAAAATATATAAGTCTACTGTTTTTGTCAGGATCAACAGCTGTCTATTTCTACCTATCTGACAGATATAACACACTTCAGTTGTATAACTACAGACCAAAAGAAAGTAAATAAGAGAAGTTCATAGTTCGGATTTAAATACACTTTAGATTCATCAGTAATTATGCAGTGTGAGGGCTCTAGCTAAACGTCCATTCAGTTTACATCAGGAAGGACTTCACATTATGGGGTTGATTTACTAAAACTGGAGAGTGCAAAATCTGGTGCACATTTATGATCAGAATATCAGGAAGCTCCTCCACTTTCTTGGATGGAGGTAAAAGCTACTTCTGGACTGAGCAACGTTGTATAATGGCTAGCGTTAACTGGGATCTATTCCTTGTTGGGAGCCAATGCCAAACAATTCAAACAATCAGACACAAAGCAAAAGGCTATTCTCATTTTACAAACATTCAAAATGTTGTGGTCTGCCTAGATTTTCTTTGGAAATAAGAAAGGTTAGGTCTTTCTTACCACTTTCAGCTAGGAGACACGCCATGAGAAAAGTAACAGTATAAGGGAATTAGCCCTTATTAACGGTAATAAACCGCACAGCATTTCAGGAAAAAATATCCACTGGGTATTCTTATTTAAAAAAAAGTACAGCACAGTGGCTCAGTGGTGCAGTGGTGAGCAGTCATCTTCCATCACTGCTGTCCTGGCTTTAAATCGACACAGAACAATCTCTGAATAAAATTGTACTTTTTTTCTACAATCATTTGGCTTTTGCACACCATACAATATCATACTGCCAGAACTCATAAATCACTATCCTTTAGTAGTTTGTCATGTTCAACAGGCCTTGTTCTGTAATACTGAAGATGTTTCATAGCTTGCCAAGCCCCCTTTCAGTTTCCAGAGTGTCAGGAAGATACCACAGCATTTGTATTCAAACCTTAGGACACCTTAATTGATTCACCATGCAATGTGGAAATGTTGATTGTCCAAGAACAGGATGGGGAGAGTGAAAGTTGTGGTGCCATCATGTCCTAGTTACATAATACCATTGTTGTCAGGAAGCATGCACACCAACAACACCATCAATGGGGTTATGTAACTAGGACATGAAGGCATCACAATTTTCACACCTTCCATCCTGCTCTTGAACAATCAACTTTTACACATTCCAAAGCTATTCGATTAAGGTGTGCTAAGGCATTGCTAAAACAAAGCAGGGGTATCTTCCTAACACACTAAGGATTGGGAGTGGCTTGATAAGCTATGCAACAGTTTCAACATTTCAGAACAAGTCCAGTTGAATATGAATAACTACTATTAGGTAAACCATGACCTGCATAAAGGAGAACTTTCACAGACTCATAAGTGACTTATATTTCTACAGCAATGCCCTGCACCTCTGGTAACATAATTGCACATCATCTCAAATCTTGCTGTACAGAGCAATGTCTTGCCTACAAGTGGACATAAACCTATTAGACAGTCAGTCCTGTAAACACCGCTTTAGCACCAGAAGAATAATCTGTGGTTGTTACATAAGCAAGTACATTCAAACTGCCTGTCCAAATATGTTTATGTGGACGAGATAAGAACCAGAGGGAGTATGGCCAAATACCTACTGCACCTGGGTCTCTTGGGGGAAACGGTAGAAAATGAATAAGGTTTCCTTACCCCTGAATTTAGTGGGCCTTCTTTCTCCTATACACTGTAGTCTAAACAGGTAGACGTTGGCACCTAGAACCAGCTTTAGATATCATTAGCTGGACTTTACCGATACCAAGTTGATAAAAAATAATGTTCTTTAGCAAGGAACAAACATTCCACATTAATAAATGTGTTACCAAAATTAGTATTTGTTGTAAATTGCCTCCAGCATTGTTTGTGCTTCTTTTTGCTGGAGGCTGTCATTTTGCTTAAGCCCAGAGCCCCTGAACAGCAGTAAATCATAAAGTGGAACTAAACCCATACATTTCAGGGTTTCAAAAAACAGCTATGTTTCTGGAATGCTGGGATTACTAGCTGTTACATTTGCTTGTGTCCTCATACAAACTGTTAAACCATCAAATGGCTGGTGTCATAACTGATCACATGTGCAGCACCATGGCAGTTGCAGATCAAACAGAAGCAGCTTCCTTGGCTTTAAGGATAGGAAGGTTTAATTTCACTTTAATGCTGTCAGCAGATCAGCCTTTAAACAGTATAGGCACTTCTTTTTAAGGTTTTACATAGCTATACCTAGGGCCAGCTGGAAATGATCTGACAGGATTTAATTTTCTGACTAAAGTTCCACTTTATATATTCAAGAAAACCTGTGCTTTGTCCAAAGCATAAGTCACCACAATTAATCTATACTTAACTATCCTTCCATTCGAAGGATATACTGCTACTTTAAAATATAGAGGAGCATGTGACTCACTCCATGTGACAGAGCAGAGCCAAAAATGTTGTCACACGGGGAGTTCATAGCCCTCTGTAGGCTATGCCTTTAGTGACTCGTCACTTATGCAAAGCCTTTGCTTTGCTCCATCATCACTTTGTTTATTCTAAGAAATGGCAAATTTTGTTTTCCAGTTTGATCAGAAGAGGGGAGAGTAGACCCTCTACAAAATTGTTTATTGCTGTTTGTATCCTTTCTGGGGAGGTTCGCTCCTATATTTTTCCTGGTGACCATTGTCACTGAGACATAAAGTAAGGATAATTTCTAAATTACAGGTTTGTATTGAAAGCAAGACATGAGGGCAAATCTTCAGATGGGGATAAATGTAATGATGACAACTGTCTAAGATGGAATTTTCCCTCACTTTGGGTATATTTCCTCTTATATGCTCTTGCATCTCAAAGTCAGGGTGTTAGGGGACATCTCTCTAGCAGAACAGAGACAGCAACCTATAACCTGATAGAGTGCAGGCAAAATCCCTCTCAAAAAGCAAGGAAAAAACATTTTGGCTACACATACACTTTAAATTGTGCTACATTGAAGAGAAGTTGATGCTTTTTCCTGTGTGGACAAAGCACAGGTTCACGTTGAGGATGTTCAAGCATGTTCTTCTGAAGGCTTTGATGGCAGTATTTTTTTGGATCCAATAGTGTTTATGGGTTGAACACAGATGTTACCAGCTAAGGGATTTTAGGTGAGAATTATTTGGACAGGTTAGAAAAACTCCTCCAAATGCTACTATTTTCCCCCAAATAATTTGGTATGAAAGGCGTCCGCATTGCAAGTCACATCCCCTACCCTGCTCCATAGGTTACCAGTGTCCTGATAATACTGTTTGTGTTTAAAGAGTGGCTCTAGACGCTGGACCACTATTTAATATTCGTGGCCAAAAGGTTTGCGCCAAGAACTAAAAATGGTATTAAACAGGACAAGTTGCCTTTCCAATGCCAACAGTTGGGTTGCGTTAGCAGAGCAACTGGCCACATGGAAGTAGAAAAAAAAAAACAATGAAAAAAAAAGGGACATCCCCTTTAAGTGCAAGTTTGGATATATGAATTCTTTGCTTGCTTTCCTTTTCTTCTATACAAAACCAATGACTCCCCCCCCCCATTCACAAAGGATGTCTGCTTGAAAAGAAATAAAAAAAAAAATCTATTAATATTTGCTACCCTCAGCAGCGCAGCATGATGGAACGTGTCAGATTATGTGGCTGTCCTCATTTAAATAACAATATCTGCCCGAGAAGTTTTAGGTCTCTCACCTAATGCCTCCTTTATATTGTTTAACACTGGTTAGATCAAAGACAATTGACCAAAACATTTCCAGTTTGCGATTGCAACCTTTTGTCATCACCCCTGGAAACAGCGCTCTTCCCGCTGCCCTCGCTTTGCATGACAATGGCAGCGAACTGTTTAAAATTAAAAGTCTGACATACATGAATTATGCAAATCGAAGACTCTGACTTATACTAAGAGCTAATGCTTTTAGATTTGGCATGCTAATTACAGAAGGGGGAGACGAGGAGGACATTCTGCAAGCAACAATATTTACGTAGTACCTTTTTAACTGCGGAGTAAATCACCACTTCACAAGAGATTTGAAGAATATCTTGTAGGGGTTCTTTTTAATTCCTCTAATCCACAACAATACTGACAGAAGGAATGGGGCACAGGGCAGCGTATTGTGACAGTGTAGTTTGAAGAGATCATCAAGCCAAAGTGAAAATAAGATATACACAATGTGATATTTAAAGGTACACTCCAGCCAAAATTGAAAATCAAACCTTGAGCAGCATACAAGTGCAGCAGACCTGCTTAAAGTAAACCTGTGGGTAGGCTATGGACATTTAAGTATCTGCATATTTATAACAAGTACTAAACGTGCTTTAAAACAAGCTCTCGCTGACCTCTGCAGCTACAGGCATTGTGGTGCAATTCATCCTCAAAGTTCAGAAGCATTGAAGCTATTCAAATTGGTTATCTGAGCAGCTGAGCTCACCAACCTTCTACATGTCACAGAATGACTGAAAAGTTAAACTTTTTCTGCTCCCCCTAAGCCAAGTACATTTTAGGAGCATCAAAACAAAAGGTGTATAAAGGCTTGCAGTTTGTCCTCTTTAGAAAGAATCCACAGCCTGACTAGAAACATCTGTCCTCTGCCAACATTCTGCAGAGTGGGTCCCCCTTCCCTCTGAGTGGAAGCAGTAGATTCTCTGCAGAGGCTCAGCACACACACACACACACACCTGCTGAGTCAGAGCTAGAGCTCTCCAATCAGCAGGCGCTTCAGGCCCCTTCAGAAAAAAATGAAAAGTCAGCAGCTACAAATACTGTAGCTGCTGACATTTATTATAAGGACACTTACCTGTCTAAAGATCCCGCAATGTCCTCACCCAAGCAGATTCTTTAATGGGCTTTGGGTGCAGGCACTGGCATATGTAGTAAGGGAAACAGGAAGTGAGGCTTTGTGGCTTCACAGACTGTTTCCTACTGTGCATGCACGAGTCACGATGCGTCTTGTAAATTACCCCATAGTCCTCCGCTACCTCTTATGAGTCCCAGAAGACTGCAGGGGGGGGGGGGGGGCGAACTTCAAAACCAGGTACTCGCTCCCACCTAACCCCTAAAAAGTGCTAAATGTGGCAGTGGGGGTGCAAACAAGCAGAGCTTCCCCTTTTGGATGGGCTCTACTTTAAGCTTTGCTGACTGCAGATCTATGGGTCTGACTCAGCGGGGTGCATGTAAGATCTCCGCAGAGAGGCCACTGCTTCCCCGTAGATATCCACTTCATGACTAATGGGGGATAGACATTTTAACTCAGGCTATGGCTTGTTTCTAAAGAGAATGAGCTGTAAGACTTTGCACACCTTCTGTAATAACCTACTTACTAACATTAAAGTGGTTCTAAAGGCTCAAGGTTTTTAACCCTATTGCATTCTATGCATTAGGGTACAAAACCTTCTAGGGGCAGCTCCCCCCTCCCCCCTTTATACTTACTTAAACCCAATTGCCACCCAGCGATGTGCAAGAGACCAGGGGCTCTCCCAGGTCTCTCTCGCCTCACTGGCTCACACAGCAATGGGGGTCATTGGCTCCTGCTGCTGTCAATCACAGCCAGTGAGCCAATGAGGAGACAGCAGGGGCAGGGCCGATCCACGCTCTGTGTGTGAATGGACACACAGAACGCAGCTCAGGAGGGAGGCTGCTTAAGTGCCCTCATAGCAAGAGGCTTGCTATTGGGGACATTCAGCAGCAGGGAGGAGCCAGGATCACTGGTGGAGGACCCAACAAGAAGAGAATCGGGGCTGCTATGTGCAAAAGAGACAGGTAAGTATAACATATTTTTTAAAGAAAATCTTTCCTTTAGAATCACTTTAAAAGAGAAGTATAGATTTCGGCTCTTTTTTAAGAATTAATACTTACCTAAGTGGATCTGTCCCCCGAAGCCTCAAAACTGAGAACCGCGCAATTGAACACCGCCAATCGCTCGGTTCTGATAGCTCCCCGAGCAAAGAGCTGCTCTCTGCTCTGCTCCCTCCTTGGAGTGCTGAGCAGTGGAGGGGTGAGATGCTGAGCCAGGTGTCAGTCTAGGCACCGGGCGGATCCCATCGCCATAGTCGTGATGACTGGCTTCTGTGACGTCAGCAGAGAGCAGACTTGAGCCCACTCTCTGAGTAAAACGGGTCACAGGAGTGCAAAAAGAATTGCACTCCTGTGAACCATAGGAGAAGTACAGCCAAACGAGCTTTGGCTATACTTCTTCTTTAACTAAAACCCTGAAATTCCATATATACCTTACCAACACTACAACAGTTCCATGCAGATATGTCAGTGCCAAAATGAATGTCCCAGATCTACCAGTGGTCCCACTTGCAACTGCACACCTATCTGCATGCCCCCCTGGTCCCAGCAGGCACAGACCTTTCTGCAGGCTTCCCTGTTCCAGCAGGCCCATATCCTTCAGCAGGTCTCTTGGTCCCATACCTTTCTGCAGGTGCCCAGTCCAAGCAGGCACCCACCTTTCTGCAGGCCCCCAGTAAAAAAATATCTTTTTGCAGGGCCCCAGTCTCAGTAGACACACACCTGCCTCTGAATGTGCATCATCCAACATTTCCGCATTTCACAGTCCTAGACTGTTGACAGTACCACTTTTCTTTTGCTGGAAAAGTCCAGGCCAGCAAATAAAATGACAACAGCCCAAAAATAATATTTTGGATGTGGAGGGAAGCAGCAGGACGATAGGAAATTAAAATTCGACTGCATTCAAAATAAACAGGTGCCTGCGAGGCATAAGGACGCTAAGGAAACATTTCACTGAGTGAAGGCCTGTTTTTATTTTTTTTTTTACTAGCTGGCAAACACATGTGCATTCGCAGACCCAGATCCTGGCATTCACATTTCCCCACCGCCCCAGCCAAAAAATAGAAAACCTGCAAAGGTGTTACTTCATTTAACTGCAGATTATGAGTCCGGCTCGACTGCTGTTTATAAATAGAGCTGAATAATCATGATTCAAGGCTTAACTGGAAGGGAAACAAGATTTCCAGAATGTGGAATGTGTCATAGGTTTAGTATAGGGGTATATAATTTCACCCCAGCAATATTTACCTCCTGCCAACCCTCCCTCTTCTACGGCACCATCCTTAGGTATCCCGCACATGCACAGGTGAGGTGCAGGTCTTTGTCAGGTATTCAGAACCGGACAGAGACCCCTCTGCATGTCTGCACACACGGGTATTTCAAAGCATGTTCACCAATGTTATTGGGTTCAGGTATCTCGGAACTAGGGTATTCACAGACATCCCGGTGTGTGCGCAGAAATGCTGCAGATCCCAAATGCCAGATAGAGACCTGCACCATATTTTAGCCTGTGCCCCTGAGTAATATACTACCTCTTAGAATATGATGTGGCAATCCCAGGAGGCATTGGGGCATTCTATATAATTTTCATTTTGGTGGCGAATCAGGAATTGCTGTGGTGCACAAAAGTAAAAATAAAAATTCTATTTTGTTTTAAAAATGTTAAGGGAGAGGAACCAGAAAATAAATGTTTTTTTGTGATGGATAAAGGTCCACTAAGCTGGCCATACATGGTCATTTTTGTTCATTCGAAGGAAATTCTGCAAAATTGTTTGTCAAAGCATTTGATGAGGCCAGTCAACTAATTTCATGTAAAAGTCCTTAAAAAAGTCATCCAGACCAAATCAACAAAAGAATATTGCATAGCAAAGTTTATTAAATCACCGACTAGACATTTGTAAAACTAAAACAATCTTTATTGTTGAAAATAACACAGCTTCCTTCAACAAAGCCAAATCTGGTCTGTTTAACACATGGCACATTTAATGAATAATGTAGGGGACTAATAAGCACACATTCAACTAACTTAGTTCATCTTATTTTAATGTTTTGTACACAATAAAATGTTGCTTTTTTTATATTCTTAGGTTTAACTTTATTGCCGAGTGTTTGGGCATCGGTAAAATCCCATCCTTTTCTTCTGCTTTTTGTGTTCATACTTAAAATTTGGGATGTGATTCATCTCATACCAAATTGCATCTTGAAGAGTCTTTATTGTTTCTTCACAAGTCATTAAAAAATAACACAGGTTTCATTCGCAAAGCAAAAGCAATATTACAGCTTACCACAGAACTGCCAGTTGCACACCTGAGTTAAGGGTCCCGTCTGCTCAGGGCACAGAAAAAAAGCTCAGCAAACAGAGTCGCAATCTCCAGACAGTCCACGCTAATGCCTCGTACACACGCATCGATTATTGGCCGGGAATTTTCGGCCAACGTCCAATCAGCCGATTTTCGGCTTGTTAGTATGATGCTTTCGACAACCGACTACGACTTTTCGGCCGAATAAAATCTGGTGTGCAGGCTATAAAATTTTTGTTGGCCGTCAACACAACGGCCGATTTTCCGTCAGTCAGTACAGATTTCGGCTGACAAAAATCTGATGAGCAAGACTGGGCATGCTCAGAGAAGAAAAAACACACGGAAAGTAAACCAGCACATGACATCACTTCTGAAGTAGATTTTTGTTGGGTGAGAAAATTTGTGTGCAGTCTAGGCACATTCCAACCAACAAAACACAACTCTGGACAAAAGTCAGACAATCGGTCGGCCCATAATCGTTGCGTGTGTACGAGGCTTAACTCACACTTAACCTCACAGACCCATGCTGACTCCTTCCTGCTGCTGTTCAAGCCTCTGATGCAGGTGGGTTAACCCTTCTGGGACCAAAATCCCTGTAATCAGGGTTTGAGGCTTTTTTCCCACCCAAAGTCTCTCTGATTCTCCGAATTCTGGGTCCCATATGAGTTCATACCAATCCAAAGAGTACTGAAATCAGTCTTCTCTATAACTGGACTACTCCGGAACTCCTGAGTATTAAAAATGTATTTTGAACTCTCCCTTATCAGGGCAACAACTCAAATTGTGGGGTAATATATCTCCCATCCAGGACCAATTCCTGGTGTCCTGTACAATGCATATTAAAATCTACTTATAAATTCAGTTTTGCATTGACTATACAGAAACCTCTGCTTGTATTGTTCTATTCCACACATAATCATTTAAAAGAACGCATTTTTGTGACCATGAAAGTTCTATTCTGGGTGAAAGTTTTCTTATGGTTACAACATTACAACAAGTATGATTTCTCCCAGCTAAAGACCACATTAACAATTAGAAGTTAATTCAATCAGATAAGAAAAAAGAAAAACCTTCCATCCTTCGTCTTTTAATTTGCTCATCACTACGGTCAAAATCAATCATTGATATGTATTCATTGACCATTAGAAAAATAAACAAACGCTTTGAAAACTAACTACAATCAATGAGACATTCATTAGGAAACAGAAGAGTAGATAATAGGCATAATAAGGCCTGACAACCTAAAAAAAAAAAAACATTGGGTCTCTAAACAGTCCCTTCTTCTTACTTTATGCTGAAAGAACTTCCAATGTTAAAACTCCTGTTGCATCATGAGAATTGAGCTTTTTATGCTAATTCAGAATTACTATAACATGCAGAGTTGGAGAGAGAGAGGACATACACTATATTACCAAAATTCTAGTCCATAGTGTTCAATATTGAGTTGGCCCACCCTTTGCAGCTATAACATTTTCAACTCTTCTGGGAAGGCTGTACACAAGGTTTAGGAGTGTGTGTGTGGGAACGTTTGACCATTCTTCCAGAAGCACATTTGTGAGGTCAGGCACTAATGTTGGATGAGAAAGCCTATCTCACAGTCTCTGCTCTAATTCATCCCAAAAGGTGTTCTACCGGGTTATGGTAAGGACTGTGTGCAGGCCAGTCAAGTTCCTCCACCCCAAACTTGCTCATCCATGTCTTTATGGACCTTGCCTTGCGCACTGGTGCACAGTCATGTTGGAACAGGAAGGGGCCATCCCCAAACTGATCCCACAAAGCTGGGAGCAAGAAATTGTCCAAAATGTCTTGGTATGCTGATGCTTTAAGAGTTCTTCACTGGAAATAAGGGGTCAAGCCCAACCACTGAAAAACAACCCCACACCATAACCCCCCTCCACCAAATGATTTAGACCAGTGCACAAAGAAAGGTCCATAAAGACATAGATAAGTGAGTTTGGGGTGGAGGAACTTGACTGGCCTGCACCTGACTTCAACCTGATAGAACACCTTTGCATGATGATTTTGCATTTTGCTTTTCATTTTCGATAAGAGTGAGGAAGGGTTGGACCAGGTTTTTTTTTTCTATCTGTGTCCCCACTGGGGAAATTCACTGCGCCATTTGTACTGGTGACCATTTTCCCCAAATAGAAAGTAAGGGGAAATCCAAAATGTGAGAGTTGTCCCTAGGGATAGCAGGGGAAGGGACTTTTTAGAGGGGAGACACTTGTTCCGGGCACAACTGTCTAAAAGGGGATTTTCCCCACAATTTCCTCCACCTTCCAGTAACATCTTTGAGAGAAGAAGTGAATGGAAATTTCTCTGTCCCTACTGTATCCCAAAGCTGAAAAATAAAGTTTTGGCTACACATGTAGGTTAGTTCTTTGGAGATTGGATTGGATAGGCTTGTTCTTCAGAGATTGCATTGGATAGGCTTGTTTTTTCCAGATAATGTGTTGGATAGACTTTTTCTTTGAAGATTGTGTTTGTCTTGGGTTGCATGTCCAGTTTAGAGTTGCCAGAGGGGTTTTTCTGTTTCAATGTTTTATTAAGTTTTGCGAGGAAATACAATAATTGCTGTGGATGTTCAGCAACATTATACAACTTATAGATGTACAGGAAAATATGCATGGTGGTTAAATTATATATAAAGTTATGTTTGCCAAAAAAGAGAGGAAAAAAGAAGCCATAGAATCATCACAGAAATATGCCAATAAAACTATTATACCAGTGTCTGCGGGTTCTGTGTTGTATGTGCCTATTAAATAAGTCATAAAAGACTAGGGGGAAATGAAGATTACACAATGATTATTCCATATATGTAGAAGTATTTTCCTATAAGGTCAGGAAAGAGAAGAGATGAAAATAACACGGGGGAGGATAGAGGTGAAGGAAAATGGGTCCACTGCAGAGGGTTTCACAGGAAGAGCGGGTTTCTGCTGATTGGGTAAATGGGTCTATAACTGCATGAGATGCAGGTCAGCCAAAGGCTAGCTTCCTTCCCCCAACTCATAGATATCTTTGAGAAATTCAATGACTGGACAAGGTGGAGAGGTGAAGAGAAAAATTCAAAGAACCTTGTGAATGATGCCTGTGTCGCCTGGACCTGGGACACAGCTACGACAGTGATTCTCCACTTCCACAGGTAATCGGTCAGGTATGGCATATGCATACTAACATTGGTCCAAGCTGGACTGATTTAAGTATGCAAAAAAATCCATACCTGGAATTCAGCTTTAAAGGGGTCAAAATCCATAATCATTTACCCTGAGTTGATGTAGAAAAGTAAAAGGAGCAGAATTGACAATTTTTCCAGAACAAACATAATTCTAACAGAGTATGTGATTTTCATTGTCCATTAATTCCAAAATTGAAAATTATAGGTAAACTAAATGTTGATGTACTACTCAATGACATTAATCAAGTCTCTGATGGCATCAAATGTACTAATGAGACTTTTGGTACGAACGTTGGTACAAAAGAATATGTCTGGCTTTTTTTTTTTCTCTCCTGGGTGAAAAAGTTGTACTCAGGGCTCCTGGGGCACGCCTAGGCTAATTGCCATGACAATCAACCAAACATAAAGCACTTGTTCTTTGGTGGTTAGTGGTGTTATGGTAACAGTTTATCGGCTGGAAATCGTAATCGGATTTTGAATGTTTCTGGTGATCCTGCTATACCATGTCACCATTAAAGTCACCATTCTGGTCTATGTACATTAGGCAAGCGAAAAAATGCCAGAACCTCTGGCAGAAAAATAAGACTTAAAAATTCTCATAATGGCTCGTGTTTTCCACGAGTTAGTGCCTGTTCACACTTCCGCGTGTGCGGCGATCGCACGTAATATCGGAGCGCACTGCTCCTTCATTACATGCGATCGGATGTGCAGTGCGAATTCAGCCATACACTTTGTATGGCTAAATTCGCACTGCACCCGCACAAAAGTGGTTCACACTTGTGCGATACGATCCTGTGCGAACTGTCAGATCGCACTGCGATATGCGATCAAACTGGGGGTGTCGTTAACATTTCATTGACACCCCCAGCGTATCGCATATGGCAGTGCGAATTCACAGCCTTCCCGCATCGCACAAGTGTGACCCGGCACTTAGGCCCCGTTCACATAGGGGCGGCGCTACTTCGCACCGCGACCTCGGAGCGGCCGCCACGGACTTCATAACATTGAAGTCTATGGCGGTCACCTCCTGGTTGCCCCAAAGAAGCTCCGGACCCTTTTTCTAGGTCGGAGCGACTTGTGTCGCTCCTATTAGAACGGGTCCGCAGCTTCCCTATGGGAGGCGACCTGCGGCGACCTGTGAGGCGACCAGGTCGCCTCACAGGTCGCCCTAGTGTGAACCGGGACTTGATGTGTGTTTAAAATGTACTTAAACAATTGATGTCCAATTTGACAAAACAATCAAATCAGACATTGATTGAATAGTTTTGAGCTGTAGTGGCACAAAAAATAAAAAAAAAATATTGTACAGGGTCGATTAATGGCTTTTCTTTACTCCACACATGTAGATTGATTACAAGTGATTCACAAGGGTTCAAAAATGATATCAATCAACCCTGTACAATTTATTTTATTTCTTTCACAACCAATAGGTTTGGGTTATTTAAAACAATCACTATCTGTCGCTCATCTCTTAGCCCTGGCATTTTTGTTTCACTCAATCGATGTCCAATTCATTCATTTGTTGAATCTGACATTGATTGTTCAGTTTTATCGTATCATGTACAGCCGCCGGTTGTGCCATCAGATGTATGAAAACAGTTTTCCCTGCATCAAACCCAAACTCAGAATATTGTTACCAAATCCATTTTCCGAAATAACAGCAGACGCTGTAGTCACTGTCTGGTAAAAAAAGAAATACATTTCTTCTAAATTCCCAAACTGCACAAGGAGGAACGCGATCCTTGGCGATAAACTATGAACAGCAAGCAGACAAATGAAAGCTCGAAGGCTCGAGATGATGCTTATCTTTATGAGGGACAAGAAACATACATATCAAATCGTCTTGTGGGAACAGATAAATGTATCATAACCAGGAAATGGCTATGTGTAAATAAATAACTCACTTTGCGATTGAGTTTTACATTTTTTTTTCACCCTCTGCTGTGAGACAAATAAAAAGTCATGTTGGCTCTCTTGAGAGTGTACTGGAATGTATTACAGCACTGGAAGCAGATACTACATATCACTGGATAGCAAGCATCCATCTGTTCACTGAACTGTCCACCTGAGATCAGCCAATTGAAAGTGTACAGAGGTAAAAACAAATCTGTTGTTCCTTTAAAACAGAACTCCAGCCAAAAGATAGCAAGATAAAAATGAATAGCCCATTCATAATAAAATAAAATAAAAAGCAGCTTCTGTTTCAATATTCAATTTCAATCCAGATATTTCCCCACAGTACTCCCTTTCCACCACAAGATGTCCTCAGTCTGATGGCCAGCATCATTCAATCTACTTCCTCTTAGCCCAGGAAGCCCTGAATCTTCTCCCAGTCTGTGACTGGACAATAAAAGGAGATGCAGCATAGTGATGAGCTCACTGCTCTGTCACTCTACTCTCTCCTCCTTTCAGCATGCTCCTTATCTGCACCTGAACAGAATGACTCCCTGTGATGCCTCTTTCTCCTACACCACAGCACTGCTGTAAAAGGACTGCAAGATGCTGATGCCAATTTAAAATCTAGTACTTACACTGCTTGCATTAAAACATACATTAAGGTTAAGTTCACACAGATTTTGAATTTTAAATCAGCCTTTAACGCACATTAACGCACATATCGTGTTAACGCGTGATTCAGACAAATTGCGCAGTACAACTGTAAGACAAAGCTTCTCAAACGCCCTGTGAGATTTGAAAAAAATGTTTTACAATCCTAAAATGGGAGCTTAAATATTATGCTGCCTGTTGCGCGTGGCATTGGCAGGTGGTTGGGAAGTGGTAAAAACTGGACCCAACTCTTCCTTTTTTCCTACTTATGAATGAAGCTTTAAACCTGTAGTAAATTTCACTTTTTATCTTGTACCTACAGGTACAAGCCTATAATAAGGCTTACCTACAGGTACAATGAATCTCTCCTACACCTGCACCATTAAAGAGATATTCCAATGTGTGGCAGCCGGTGACATCACCAGTGCATGCACAATGCACTATCAATGGACATCACACTTGAGTATGCCATCCATTGAGAGTGCTGTGCCGCAGTTGTGGCTCCTGAGCGCACGTGCGGAAGCTCTGCATTCAAATAGCTGGAGCTCACGAACAGGGAAGGAAGACTGGGTAAAAATGTAATCCCTCTCAGCAGTGACAGGGGGCTGCTGGAGGGATCTGCTGGAGGGATCTGTTTTAGAGTTAAGTCTATAATAATGCGCTAGCATGTGGTGCACCAGGGTATGATGTGGGCAATGCAAAAAGGACCCACCTACATTACAGAACAGGAAAAAGAAGGCGAAAGAAGGACTGGGACCTGGCCTCTCAAATGACTGCTGTTTCAGCTAAGAAATTGAGGATTTTATATAGTTTTCTTTTTAATAAGAACTATAGATTAGATAAGGGGTAGTGGGAATGGGTATTTTTTTTTTTTTGTTCCCAGAGATCAACAAGGTAGAGACTAGGGATGATCGAACTTTTCAAAAGTTCGGTTCGACCAGAACACCCGAACTTCCCGAAAGTTCGGCCCGGATTTCAGAACCCCATTGAAATCAATGGGACCCGAACTTCGGTAATCAAAAAACACAATTTTGAAGCCCTAAAACCCAATAAATGCCCCTGAAAAGTGCCTAGGGTTCTGGGTCATGCCCCAGGGACTATTAATCACACAAAAAAAGTTCTTAAAAATTGTCATTTTTGATAGAGAGCCAATTATTGAAATAAAAAAAAGAGATTTCTTTGGATTTAGTGTCTGGGGGGTCTAAAAAGTGTACCTGTGAAGTTTCAGCTCTGTAGCATGTCCAGAACTAGAAAAAAAAAAAGTTTGTTTGTATTAGAATTAATATAGAACAGGTTAGTAGTTTCGCTACTTTTACACCCGCCTTTTTGTTGCAGGCGTTTTATTGGGCTTTTTTGAGGACATGTTTGGAGTTAGGCATGACATCAGAACTTCTGTGTAGGGGTATATACACACACACACACATGTATGTATATATACACATACACATACAGTATATAGGTGTGAAAGTAGCAGAAACCTATGCTTGCGCTAATGAAATAATTAACAGGCATATGTCTCCACCCCTATAACACCTATATATGTGTATGTGTATAAATACATATAAGTGTGTGTATATATACCCCTATACAGAAATTCAGATGTTTTGCCTGCCTCCAAAGACCCCCAAAAAATGCCCAAAAAAAACGCCTGCTGCAAAAACACACCTGGGCGTTTTTGTAGCTGGCGTTTTTTTGGGCATTTTTTGGGCGTCTTTGGAGGCAGGCATAACATCTTTACTTCTGTGTAGGGCTATATACACACACACACACATGTATGTATATATACACATACACATATATAGGTATGAAAGTAGCAGGAAACCTATGCTTGCGCTAATGAAATAATTAACAGGCATATGTCTCCGCTCCTATAACACCTATATGTGTGTGTGTGTGTAAATACATATTAGTGTGTGTGTGTATATATACCCCTATACAGAATTTCAGATGTTTTGCCTGCCTCTAAAGACCCCCAAAAAATGCCCCAAAAAAAACGCCTGCAAAAACACACCTGGGCGTTTTTGTAGCTGGCGTTTTTTTGGGCATTTTTTGGGCGTCTTTGGAGGCAGGCATAACATCTGTACTTCTGTGTAGGGGTATATATACACACACACACACATGTATGTATATATACACATACACATATATAGGTGTGAAAGTAGCAGAAACCTATGCTTGCGTTAATGAAATAATTAACAGGCATATGTCTCCGCTCCTATCACACCTATATGTGTGTATGTGTATAAATATATATAAGTGTGTGTGTATATATATCCCTATACAGAAGTTCAGATGTTATGCCTGCCTCCAAAGACGCCCAAAAAATGCCCAAAAAAACGCCTGCGCCAAAAAAAACGCCCAGGTGTGTTGTTGCAGGTGTTTTTTTTGGGCATTTTTTGGGGGTCTTTGGAGGCAGGCATAACATCTGAACTTCTGTATAGGGGTATATATACACACACACTTATATGTATTTATACACATACACATATATAGGTGTTATAGCAGAGAAGCCATATGCCTGTTAATTATTTCATTAGCGCAAGCATAGGTTTCTGCTACTTTCACACCTATATATGTGTATGTGTATATATACATACATGTGTGTGTGTATATATACCCCTACACAGAAGTACAGATGTTATGCCTGCCTCCAAAGACGCCCAAAAAATGCCCAAAAAAACGCCAGCTACAAAAACGCCCAGGTGTGTTTTTGCAGCAGGCGTTTTTTTTGGGCATTTTTTGGGGGTCTTTGGAGGCAGGCAAAACATCTGAAATTCTGTATAGGGGTATATATACACACACACTTATATGTATTTATACACATACACACATATAGGTGTTATAGGAGTGGAGACATATGCCTGTTAATTATTTCATTAGCGCAAGCATAGGTTTCTGCTACTTTCACACCTATATATGTGTATGTGTATATATACATGTGTGTGTGTGTGTGTGTGTGTGTGTATATAGCCCTACACAGAAGTTCAGATGTCATGCCTGACTCCAAACATGTCCTCAAAAAAGCCCTATAAACGCCTGCAACAAAAAGCAGGGTGACAGGGGAGAAGCCACCATCCTGTTCTGTAAGTCTTCTAAGAGAAACGATCTTTTCTCTATAGCAGTCACCCTGACATGGAAGGGTTTTGTCACCCTGCCATAGTAGTCAGAGTCAGTTAACCCTACACTACACTACGGTCCCCTTACACTTAACACTTTCCCTACAGAAACTAGATTATTAAATCTAACTATAGTGGGAAATAGTACCCTAACTACACTAGATATTCCTTTCCTGACACTAATAATTGCTAAATGACACTTTGAACCCGAAGTAACAGAACTGCTTCCACTCTCTTCCACATCCCTGTATTAAAATGCTAGAGATTTGGCGGGGCTATCTTATATACTGGGGGGCGTATTCACTAATGATTGGCCTCTGGACCCCCTAGTCACTCCAATCACATTCCTAGCATTCTCCTGCCCCCTCAATTGGCCTTTACTGATGGTTCTGGTCCAATCACGGGCTTTTAAAGCCCAGTTCCTGTCCCATTGCATTTTGGTCGGTTCTGGTTGCCGAATTCCAAACTTTTTCAGCAAAAAGTTTGGAATTCGGCCGAACCTCGAACAGTCAATGTTCGGGTCGAACCGATGGTCGACCCGAACCGTTCGATCATCCCTAGTAGAGACAACAAGGGGTTCACAGCACCAAGAATTTGACATTGAGTGCCTTTGTGTAGCACAGAGGCAGCTGTTCTATACTGTGAAACAAGGGCCAGGGGTCATTGACACTTTGCTCAGCACTGAAATCAGAAAAAAATGCATTCCCTATTTTTTGGAAATGTCAAGTGTTGAGCAAAGTGGTGTCACTGAGTATTGGCATTTGCATCCTTCATGTATAATTATTGTTCCCCTACTGCCCAGTAGCAATGAACGCATAAACTTAGACACCTTGTCCAAGGCTCACACACACAAGCTTTAGTCCACAAAACTTTTTTAATATTAAAGTATCGTCCTGAGCTTCGGTGTTCCATTTCCCGCATTCACCTGTCTAACTGATCTGAACTGACTTCATGTAAGTGTTTGCACATTTTATGGCGAAATTAGGAATACATCTGGAAAAGAGTGTAGAAAGTCCTTTTTATAGTTTTTCATCATGTAATGGTGTGCTTCATTGCTTTTTGGCAAATCCAGCGCCGTGGGAGAAGAAAACACAATATGAATGAAATTTACTAGCTTCAGTAAATAGGAAAAGCATGATCATTTTATCTGCAAACACGTCCAAGACAAATCCTCAAAGCTCAAATATAAACTGGAACTTCGAACTGAGAAACTGGAACTTCAGACTGAGAAACAAGTGAATGGTAGCTCCTAATGGAAACTTTACTTCAACTTAATAAACTTTTAAAGGAAAAAAAAAACAGTACTGCAGAAAGCCCATGGCGTCTACCTGCTTATGGCTTTTGCTTTTTATCCTGGCACCAAGGGTAGTATTGCATTGTATTCAATGCAAAGAGTCATAAAATCATTATTTCTTTACAAAACATGCCTTTAGACCAGCGTCAGAAAGCATGCATGCAGAAACAAAAACGCATACTAGACTAGGTGCAGAAAGTAGGAACCCCCAGAGACCCTTTAGCTGAACTTATCCCATGTGATCTCATTGGAAGAAGCCATACACAAGACAGTTTGAAATTTTGCTTAATTTACACAAATACATTGTTAACCCATTTGGGCCTGCACCTACCGGCCCCTTAAGGGGTTTTGGATGCCAGGATGCAGGGCTTAAGTTCATGTGTCTGTCACATGATCAGAAAACTCCTGTTCGCAAGTAGCGATCAAGAGTTTTCTGCTAGTTGCCAGAAACTGAGCTGGGAGAACGCAGGCCGCTTGCTCATGGCACAGCGCTGTTTGCACTAATGCACGCAAATTTGCGACCGCTCAGCGCCAAAACCCAGCCGCATATTTGTATGCAGCCGGAACCAAGGAGGTAGGCAGAGGGGGGAGAGAAGTGGCGCAAACAGACAGTGGAGTGACTGCAAAAATATACTGTGGACAGGTGGTGGAATGTAATCCAATCGCTGGACACTTGGATGGCTGCAGGCTTGTAGAGGGTGAAGCGACCCTGTATGGTTTCAGGAGAGAGAGAGAGAGAGAGCCAAGCGCCGATCTGAGTGTAGTACAGCAGTAATTTTAATGACACACAATAAAATCGTTACTCACAAGAGGTCCATAAAAACAGGCATTGGTAAAATCCAAGAGGGGAAGGTCTCTGGGGTCACATCCGAGGTGGAACATCCAGTCAGGCGGTGCCGCTGTGATGAGGGAGGACAGCCGATGGCCTCATGTCGGAGGCGGGAGACGTGCAGGTCCTCTGTGGTGGTGGAGCAGCGTGGGACCGCTGGTCGGATGGTGGTGACGTCACTTCCCGGAGACAGCAGGGAATCAAACGGCGATTTCCCCCCTTCCCCCTCCCCACACAGTTCCCTCCTCCCTTCTCTAGCCTCCACCACTCTCTATATAGATAACAATCCCATTGCTGGTTCGCCCTTCCCCAATCTTGTCCCTCCTGAGCCACTGTAGTTCTTGTCCCGGACTATGGGCATAAATACCACATCCAAAATGGCCCCTGCACGGCCTGAAGAAGGAGCGGAGCTCCGCAACGCGTCGCCGTTTGATTCCCTGCTGTCTCCGGGAAGTGACGTCACAACCATCCGACCAGCGGTCCCACGCTGCTCCACCACCACAGAGGACCTGCACGTCTCCCGCCTCCGACATGAGGCCATCGGCTATCCTCCCTCACCACAGCGGCACCGCCTGACTGGATGTTCCACCTCGGATGTGACCCCAGAGACCTTCCCCTCTTGGATTTTACCAATGCATGTTTTTATGGACCTCTTGTGAGTAACGATTTTATTGTGTGTCATTAAAATTACTGCTGTACTACACTCAGATCGGCGCTTGTCTCTCTCTCTCTCTCTCTCTCTCCTGGAACCAAGGAGGTAGGCTAATGTAAAACATTATCACATCCTGAAGGCTGACTGACAGTTTCTATGGAAATCTTCTCTCTAGTCATGCCCAGCCCTCTTCCCATTGCTGAATGGAGCTGCAGAGGTTGATAGCTTCAAGTCAGACATTGCAGTACATTGTCCTTAAAGAATAACTTCACCTTTCATAACATGTTACACCCTTATTCAGGGTGTAGCATGTTACAGATGCAGTAGCCCCTGTAACAGTGTGTAACTGCCTGCAGGAGGTATGAGCAGACGGCTTACCTGGACTGCAGACTGTCTGCAAGAACCCTGATCACGGGTGCAATGCTTTGCAGGCTAATAGTAAAAAAAATAGCAAATGCACTTTTTTTTACCTGCAGAAAGATGTGCATTTATTATATATATTTTTTAAAGGTTAGCTTATCCTTTAAAGATCCTAAAAAGCCCCTGCCCCTTCTTCCATTGACAAGAGTCCTTGTATTATCTTTACTGGCTTTTGTGCAAGGGGGAGAAGAGGATCAATGACAGGATCTCCTCCACCATTCAGGGAATGTGTTATACATTTTGTCAATAAAGGAGAGAACAGAAAGGGGTGCGTGCCCGTCGAAACTTCAATATATCACAATGTTAGACCCAAAGCTGCTAACTTCTGCAGCGCAGGAAATTTAGCTCTGTGAAGAGGACCTCACTGAAGAGAAGATTTCTACAGGATCCATGAGTCTGCAGGATATGACACATACTTCATTATAGGTAAGCCATGTGACTGCAGCTATAAGGAGAAAAAAAAAAAAAAAGGAAGAAAACTTAAGCTTTAAATCCATAGCCTGCCAGCAACCTGAATTTTTCTGAACACCTAATTCTGAGCCAATGATCCTACTGAAAGATGGCAAGCTCTGCCCACTGGAATCTTGCTAAATACACATGAAAAAAAAAAATGTATTTCTTAGGAACACTAAATGATTTTACTTTCCTAGAATAACTCTTTGGACAGGAGTCAATTAACCTACTAGCATGTGGGAAGAAACCAGAATATCCGGAGGAAAGCCACGCACAGGAAGAGCATGCAAACTCCATGCAGGCATTGTTGCATTCAAACTGATGACCCTAGTGCTGCAAGGCAGACGTGCTAACTGCTAAGCCACTGTGCTGGTCACTGTGTCTATCTGCGTCCTAACAAACAGTCCTGGCTGGAGGGCTCTGCCCACCCTACTTGGTCCACCTGGACTATTATTTTCGAGGCTGTGAGCCTTTGATTTCAGACCCCCAACTCTGTGATTGGTTTACCAACTAAAAATTAAGGCAACAGACCATTTTCCTGAGGTTGCTCTGAGTTGCACGAGTCCTCAAAAAAAATTGGGTTCAACACTTATGTCCTGGTTTTGTAACTAAGGCTGGTCACAGACAGAGCAAATTTCTTTCCTGCACGCTGAAATTCGCTTAATTCCCCCATCAACACAGACAGTGTTGACAGGGGAATGCCTCCCGTGGAGCCATTGTGTTCTCCCAGGAGAATACAGTGATTTTTGCTAGCAGCTATAACAGCTGCTATAACAGCCACTAGCAATAACTATCGATCGATCGTTCGATGTCGATCGATCAACTTGGGTACATTCAGCCTGCCCATACGTGGTTCGAATTTGGACTGATTCCTGCTGAACCAACCAAGATTCGAACTGTCTATGGCTGGGTTAAGTAAACCCTTTGATGCTATACTAGTCAATTTGGCAAACGTCTCTGATCCGTTCATTTAGCTCTGTCCTATATTTCTGTATATTACAAAAGGAAAAAAAGGAAAGTGATGTCATCCTCTGGGCTGTGCTGTTAGGTAGGAGGTGTATGAATCAAAAAAGTGGCTTGGCACAATAAAAAATCCATTGAAATTGTAAATTGTATTAGACGAACTTACAAAATGCCCATAGTTTAACCATTTAAATACGGTAGATGTTTGCCTGGCGTTTGGCTTTAAATTCCAAACACCAGAGTGTCTTTAATGCCATTTAGTGGCTCTGCTCGCTTTTTAAGCTACAGCTAGATTTTACAGGCCCCCGGGCTCTGGCGCTACAGCTATGATTGACTAATTATAACTTTCTATGGAGGACTGTTTAGCAACAACACATATCACCGCTAAGCGCCATAACATCTGAATCAATTACACCTGCAATATGCAATTCCTCTTAATTATTCACACTGGCCTTAAAAGTGCCTTTTCTGCATAGATGACATTATTCCGTATCTAACCGTATACACTCAATTATTTTCACACCATTTACAAACGCTGCAAATGTGTTGCTTCTCAATAAATACATTGTACAACCACAAACTCCTAATTACTTATCTAAGTCGAAAGCACATTTCTAAAGGTCACAAGTGATAACTGACAGTAAATAGAAGAGCAATGGGCTTCTGCTCAGATATTTTCTCCTGCGACATAAACGGGCCGCTTTCATGGGAAAGCAAGAAATTGGATTAACCTTTAATTTCCTGAAATTCAAATGGACCTTAGTGTCTTGTTCTCTACCACTTATCCGGAAGGAGAAAAGAGAAATTATAAGTAAGATCTATTACTATCACTTCATTTTCGCTAAAAGCTTTAGCACAACATTTTTATTTATTAGTTTTTACATCTTTTTGCCCAATGGATGCTATTTGTTTGCTTTTTTTTCCTTCTAGCAACGGTATTTCCTGCCATATTGGTTGCTCTGTCCATTACCAAAAGGCTGTGATAGAATGGTGCCACCTAGTGGCTAATATAACACCTCAACTAGAGGCTAAAGAATGTGAAGAGGGGGCATTTGTGCATCAACTGAAATGGATTTTAAAGTAGGTGTAAACCCAAAAGGCTCAAAAACACAGTTGATTAGGGTCGTACACTGGCCAAATAAGAATATTTGTGCTACGTGTACAGCCAGGTGTTTCTGATCACCTGTGGTTAAATACAGATGCCATGTCCATTGGCACACATCTGTCCCTAACTGCAGGAAATTGCTCCATGTGTAATTGTATGCAAACAGCTACAGACAGTGCCAGCCTATCATTGATTTGTACAGACTTCCTTCCTGTGGCTGATCAGAAACACCTGGCCGTACCCACTGCAGAAATTTGCTGATCTGGGCTAGTGTACAACCCTAAGGCCCCTTTCACACTTGGGAGTCCGTCGGCGGGCTCCGTTTTTCTCAGCGGGGATCGATCAGCTGATCCCCCGCTGAGCAGGCGGATGGCAGCTCTGTCTCCACGCTGTGTGCAGAGACAGAGCTGTCAGGTCCTCGCTGTTCTCTATGGGGGAAACGGACCGCCTGTCTGTTCTCATCCGATCCCATTCGATCCGATTCACTGGACGGATGGAAAATAGGGTCTCCATCTGTCCAGATTTGACGGATCGGATGTCTCCGCTGACATCCAATGCCCCATAGAGATGCATGGGGCATCCGTTCAGATCCGCCTGTCCGTTTTTTTGGCGGATCTGAACGGATGCCCCATGCATCTCTATGGGGCATTGGATGTCAGCGGAGACATGTCCGCTGACATCCGATCCGATCAAATCTGTACAGATGGAGACCCTATTTTCCATCCGTCCAGTGAATCGGATCAAATGGGATCGGATGAGAACAGACAGCCTGTGTGAAAGGGACCTAATTGTTCATGTGTATGAGGCATCATTTTAGTTGAATAAAGTGCTACATTTTATAGATAATTGCCATGTAATTCTTCAAATAAAATACTTGTTTTCACTTTTCTTATATTCGTTGTTATATTTCAGTTCTGTTATCTCCTGTAGCCTTTTTGCAGCCACTTCATGCTACATGCACCCCAGTGATGGCTGCATGGCATTTTTCACATCAGGTTTCTTGATGGGGACAGCAGCAGATCATGCCAGCATGTAATATGTAATCAAACAGCCATTTGTAGCCTCCATCAGAAGCCCACGTGACAAGGTGACAACACAGGATTTTTTTTTCTTTCTTTTGTCTAAGCCAATGGAACGCCATGTTGTAGTTACTAGTAGTAGAAGAGGTCAACAAAAAAAAATAATTTTTAGTAGTTTTTTAAACGCTCCAATTGAAGTCTTTTGGGACCAAAATTCATGACCCTGCCGCTACTTTTTTAAGCTTCCAGCAGGACGACACCATTGAAAATCTTGATGTTAGGTGCTAACCACTTTGGAAAACGAGCTTCAAATGGCTCAGGTGTGAATTGGGCCTCACCAGTGGTGGTTCCTGGCTCTGACACTCAATGACACAGGATCTGGTAAATCCAGGAGTGACAATTCTTAAGCTCAAGTCTTTGTAATGTAGAACAAATGCTAAATCCATGTGGAGGTAAAGACCCAAGCCGAGTACACTACACATTACAAGTTTTTTTTTTTTTGTTCAACCTAGCAGGCTGAACGAAAAAAAAAAAACCAAAAATGACAGCTTAGGTCAGAGCCGCCATACTAACATTTCAATTTTAGTACAGAGATCCCCCCTGCTGTGCATCTGTGTTCTGACAGAGGGAGGAGATGCCCTGGGATGCCCCCCCCCCACCAGAACACTCCACGCAGCACTCTCAGCCATTGGCCATCGGGAGCAGATCGGCTGCAGTACACATGGGCCAAATGTCGGATAGTTTCTATTGAACCGGCTGATGCCGCCCGACATTCGGCCTGTCTGTACTAGGCTTTGATAGCCAGTGAACCTGGGAAATGAAATGTTGAGAATGGACAACCATTCACCAACATCTGACAGCAACTGAAATGTTTGTCTTGCTAGGACTGACCCTTTAACATTAAAGTAGACCATACAAGTCTTCATAAATAAATTCCCAATTTGTCATAATCTAAAACATCAGCATACATTTTCAGAATCTCTTTACCTACTTTCTTTATTAAGCTAACCTCAAGTTTGAGTTAGTGACTTTGCCAAGGCTAAAATTATGCTATCAATCTGCTGCAGGCAGGAGGAAGCATTTCCTGAGTCTCTCCTTCCCCAGTGATCAAACTGTACACTGTGATTTTGTAGAAAGATTCTAGGGTAGGGACCAGTCTGGATTCAGTGTAGAACTGCACAGGCACCAGAATTTACATGACTGAGTTATCTCTGAGCCAACATCTCAGTCTGGGAAGTATATGCTAACCCTGGATGATGGTTGAACAAAAATGGCGCCAGCCTTGGGATGAGAAATGTTAATGAAATATTTGTCAGGGGGAGTGCTGTGATCTCTGTGAAAGGTAATAAATACCCATAAGTGTTTCACTTAAACATTACTTAGCCTGCATGCACTTAAATTGGAATACATGCAGTATATCAATTGCTAGGTCCACTTTAGGGAAAGAAAAGTCAAACATTACACTGATATTGACCTTTGTCCAAGAAACTAATTCGATTTGCGACCCTACACTAGATAGATGAGGGACACAATCTTTGTGTCCTGGGCAGTTCTACAGTAGCACCGTGCAAATAAAATTGCAATAAAAATAAAAAGTAAAAAAAATTAAATCTTAAAAATGTGATGCAAAACAATCTGTGTTTACTGAAAACGTTTTTTTTAAAGAAAGCTTTATGGTTAAATAACATTGGCTACCAAAGCCCAACAATGCTTGTTGCATGGCTGGTATGTTTAGCCAAAGCTTCAACACTTTGAGCCACTGACCAGGAATTATTATACAGATCAGTTTTGACCTTCCTCCAACTTTACTAGCTGCGTGCTTGTTCTGGGTTAGTAAAGCAAATATGTGGCAGCATCCAAAGTACATTTTTTTTTTCTTGCTCAAAATTTTCTATTGAGTCTTAAGAGGAAATAGAGCAAAGTGTGCATAAAGTGCTTCATCATAGACATAATTGAACAAGCCATAGATAAGGACACATAGTTAAAGTGTTTTTGTAAGAATATCAAAAGATTAGCAATGCAATACATACATCAACAGTACTGGCCTCAGTAGAAGCTCAAGACCTACGTAAAAATGTTGTTTGTACAATGCGCGCATATAACATTTGTGCTAATTTATTGGTCCTATTGGTTGCTAGGACACAGGTGGCTTTTGCCGCTTAGTTCCCTTTGTAACTAGCATCTTTTGTTGCTAGGAAATAGATGGCTACCAAAACTTTGAATACTTCATTGCTAGAATGCCAGCGGCTCTTGCCACCTAGTGTACTTCAATACTCAGGTAAAGGTAGCTCTCACCACCTAGCAAACTTAGTTGCTAGGATGCATGCAGATCAGTCTTTGGGTGCTTCTTAGCTAGGACACAGGTGACTCTTGTCACCTAGTATTCTCAATTCCTAGAACACAGGTGGCTGTTGTCACCTAGCATCTTTTATTGTTAGGACGCAGGCAGATTTTGCTACTCAGTGTTCTTTGTTGACAGGGTGCAGGCGGATCCTGTTGCTTAGACTCTTTAAATGCTAGGATGCAGGCAGATCGTGCTGCCTGGAGTCTTTTGTTGCTAGGATACAACAAAAAATTACTGTTTCTACCACCCAAAAATCTCATATAGATAGGAATGAGATCCAGCTACCTGTGCCCGGACTTGCATGCTGGTAATTCAGTAATGGAGTAAGAGTCCGGCTTCGAAGCATCTTGAATTTAAAGGAATCACTTTATTTCCCCCTCAAGACATAAAAATGAATTAATTCCTTGTAAAAGATTGACACGTTCCCACCTCTTGTAGAGGCCTTAATCATGTAGAAGCATTATGACTAGAAACGCGTTAATCTTTTACAAGGAATTCATTAGTTTTTATACCTTGATGGAGAAATAAAGTGATTCCTTTAATTTCAAGATGCTTTGGTGCCAGACTTTAACTCCATTACTTAATAACCAATGTGCCGTCTAGTGTCCTTCACTGCTAGGACACAAGAGGTTCCTAATGTCTAGCACAGTGATTCTTAACCTGGGTTAGATCGAACTCCAGGGGTTCGGTGGGGGGGGGCAACGGGGCATTTGCTCCCCCCGAGAAAATATTACTGATTGTAAGGCCGAGTGCACCCCGGGAAATCAGAGCTGCGGTCGGGACAACTCACAGCCATTACACATAGACACCTGACGCTCCGCCCCCTGTACGTCCCCCAGCAGGTTTCCAGCCTATCTCCTGCAGGCTGCTTGCTGCTTGAGTGAGCGGGATGGGGATGTACCTGACCACGGAGATTGCGCCCGCCTGGAAGAGGGAAGTGTGAGCAGCTGAGCAGAGGGAGCAGAGTGAATGTTCCTGGAGGTAGGTTCAGCTAGCTGTACATGGTGGATTAGTTTACAAGCACCTCTATGCTAAGTCTGCTGAGTTACTGCAGCTTAGCATAGAGATGCTGTTAGCTGACAAATGGAAATGCATGTCCTTTTCATTTAGCTCAATAAAGCATTGTGAATGCCCCCTGGTGTGTGCCCTCCTGATACCCCATGGTATGCCCTCCCAACACCTCCCCCCAGTGTGTGCCCTCCTGATACCCCATGGTATGCCCTCCCAACACCCCTCCCCCAGTGTGTGCCCTCCTGACACCCCATGGTATGCCCTCCCAGCACCTCCCCCCAGTGTGTTCCCTCCTGACACCCCATGGTATGTCCTCCCAACCCCCCCCCAGTGTGTGCCCTCCTGATACCCCATTTTATGCCCTCCCAACACCCCCCCCCCTCCCAGTGTGTGCCCTCCTGATACCCCATGGTATGCCCTCCCAACACCTCCCCCCAGTGTGTTCCCTCCTGACAACCCATGGTATGTCCTCCCAACCCCCCCAGTGTGTGCCCTCCTGATACCCCATGGTATGCCCTCCCAACACCTCCCCCCCAGTGTGTGCCCTCCTGACACCCCATGGTATGCCCTCCCAGCCCCCCCCACCCCAGTGTGTGCCCTCCTGACACCCCATGTTTTAATGGTTTTGTTCTTTGATGGTTTTGTTCATTTTGTGCACCTATGTATAAATATATACCTAAATATATACCTATGTTTTGAATTTGAAAAAAATCATATTTTGTTTTTCCAATTAAGAAGGGTTCGGTGAATGCGCATATGAAACTGGTGGGGTTCAGTACCTCCAACAAGGTTAAGAACCACTGGTCTAGCATCTCTTGTTTTAATTCATGGTGACTAAATGCCCCTGTTTTTTTCTGTACATTATTTAAAGCATTTGCAATGTCCCGGGTTTGATCCTGTAGTTTTTTTTAACTATTTAAAGCTCCCACAATCAAGTCTCCTTCATTGTTAGGACACAGCTGGCTCCTGCCCTTTAGCGCTGCAGGAGGCTAGGCTAGGATGCAGGTGGCCATTTGGGTCTAATATGTCAAGTCGGTAGTGAGTAATCAAGCTGACATTGTTAATAGTTATATATCAGTCCATATCTCTAAAACAGTTCTCCCCAGTGACACGCCATGTGATATATTAGTCTCCGCCTCCTCTTTGACATCATCACGCATAGTCAGAAGTGTCCGACCAGAGAAAATCTTGCCACATAGTGGTATTTACACATTGATGCAGACAAAAAAGACCAATCCCCTGTGCTTCAAAGGAGTGTGTTGGGTCGTATAAAATATACAGACTTCAGCTAGTCAATTCATTGCGTCAGCTTTGCTGCCCCCAAAAAACGGGCTGGGAAAACCCAGGAGAAAAACTTCAAAAACAAGAAACAGAGGGCACACTATATTTGTGATAGCCTTATTAGTATAAAAAATATAGATGTATACTCACAAATGGCAACATCAAATAAACACAATAAAGTCCACAATATACTCCAAACTGTTTCATCCACTGGGCAAGTCCTAATCGCGATAAGGTTTCCAAATGACTGACGTGTTTTGAGGGGGATACCCTTTTCCTCAGAGCCTTGTGTTAGGCTTGTGCATCCTCTGTTTCTTGTTTTTGCATTTACACATGTAGAACCCTACAGGTAGCTGCTGGGTAAAATATATAGGGGCCTTGTCTGCCTAACAGCAGGGATGTGATTTGTTAGGTAGGGTGTCAGGACTTCCAGATGTGCCTGCTGAGGGGAGAAGTATCCCCACTGGTGAGAGGCTTCTCATAGGGCAGCGGGGGAAGCCCAATCAGGGGACACATCCCAGCTTATAACTACCCTAAAAGGCAGATTAGGCTGCAAAAGATTCTGGGAGTGGGTATAAGTTTGGGGGGAAGTGCTTGACAGGATGTCTTTGGCGGGAGCAGAGTCCCTGGAAGGAGAGTGCGGCTGTCTCTCCTCCTGTCTGAGAAAGGTGGATGTCTCGGGGTGTCGCCTGAGTATCCAGAGAGTGCTGAGTTGAGCTGAGGGGATTTGGTGTGCCGAGAGCCTGCGGAGAGGGAGAGGGGTCCAGTCCCAGGAAAGCCTACACAGGTCGTGAGTACCGAGGATTGCCCCTGGGGTTCGCCTGAACTGTTAGAGAGGACCACTCTGGAAGAGGTTCTGAGATCCAGTGTCAGCTAGCTGTAAAGGGGGTGCCTAGGTAGAGGACCTTGAGGTTGTAAAGGGGGTACCGGCAGTCTGGGCCCTGAATTGTACAGAGAGTGTCAGTGAAGCGACAGTTACACAAAGTTCTACAAGATACTACATCAAGCTGTATCTAGCGGGGGGACAGTATTTAGTGACTTCTGCAGCACAGCTCAGTCTTGGATCTACAGGACTATAAGTTGGGGATTCAACACTTCTTCAGCTACACAGAGAGTCAGTGAGCGTTGGCTGGCGCCGGCTGGCATCAAGGAAGCGCCAACGGGCATTTTTCAGGAACAAAGTCCTATGTGTAATTAGTTTGAGCCGTAAGGAGTATCCCACTCATTCCCTTCTCCCATCCCCTTTAAATCCAATAAAAAAAAACACAAACAAAGATGCCAGAGTTGTCGCTGCTTCAGTTGTTACACCCAGGGCCGCAGCCAGGGCCGGTCCGAGGCGGGTGCTTAGGGTGCAGTGCGCCCAGGCGCCGCCTGATGGGGGGCGCACTATCCTCTCCCGGCCGCAAGTCTCTCACTGCAGCCTCGGAGCTGCCTGCTATCCTGCTATATCTTTTGTAGTTGTGAGCTGAGGGGAGGGGCGACAGTGGGGGAGGAAGACAGGCAGGGCCGGTGTGGTGGGCGGAGAATTACATGAAGGGGGAGGGGCACACTGGAGCCGCTCTGTTCTGAAGCTTCCTCCCTTACAGAAGTGTCATTACTGTCCAGCAGCTACGGAGTTCCCAGCTCTGCCCAAGGGAGGAGACTGCTCTCTCCTCCTCTGATAGCATCCTGTGGGCGGAAGAGAGGAGGACAGCCATAGAGAACAGCTCCTGTGTACAGAAGTGAGTGTGTGCAGAGTGAGGGCAGAGCCTCCTGTAGTTTGTTTCCAAAGGGCAGAGAAATTCAGTATATTGGCAATGAAAGGATGAAAAAAAAAAGTGTGTGCAATCCCTGCTCCCCGCCCCCTCCCCACATGCCAGCAGCTTCCTGCTAACCTCTACAGTCAGCCATGTGTGTCCTATGGAGGGACAGAGCTGCAGAGAACTGACTGGCAGAATCCCTAGAAGTGACTAGCAGCATGGAGGACCCAAGCTGAGCTACTGCCCTCTATTACTGTTACTGAAAGGTGGGAGGAAACAGCTTCAGAGTCCTACAGCCGATATGTGGGTGATGGTAGCAGAGGAGAGCTTGCTTCATACAGACTGATAGCATGGATTTTTAGAAGGGGGGGGGGGGGTGGAAATGCAGGGACAGGGTGTCAGTTACGTGTTACCCAGAGATAGGGAAAAATACATTATTCCTAAAACGCTTCTTCAGTGCAACAAAAAATGCTCTTTTATTACCAATTCAAGTTAACAATAGCCAAGTTATAGGAAACCTAACATGAAACAGGGAGGCTGTCATTGCTGTTTTTTTTCTGAAAATGCTAGTTGCTTGGTTGGGATGCTGACTGCATTGTTCTGATTCAGTGGAGGTATACAGATTGTGGTATGTGAATTCTAGCAGACTTTCCTGACATACATGACATGTTTGAGGTCAGAATGTATTAGATAGTGGGTCAGCATAACGCCATCTAACTAGCATTCTCGGGGAGAGGTTGGCAGTAAAGGGCTTATAGTTCACTAATCAGACCTAGCCCCCCTTTTCCCAAACACACACAAATTCACAGGACTCTGCTAAGGGGTAGGGATGTTATAAGTAAAGTGTAATATCCCTTATTATAGGTAACTTAGGAGGCATTATGTTGCCTCTTATGTAGTACACTACACATACACTTCCAAAACATGATGGTGATGTCACATTACCATTATGGAAGTGTATGTGTAGTGTACTACATTACATGGTCTGACTGTAACTTAGACTGAAGTTTAATGCATAGTAAAACATTTTAGGCTTATGGAAGTGTATGTGTACTAATAATGCGCATTGTGCCGCACATTCACGAGCATATGGGGGGGGGGGGGGTGGGGGTGGGGGAGGCAATTTTTATTTTGCCTAGAGCGCCAAAAATCCTTGCACCAGCCCTGGAGAGGAGGAGCCGTACAGAGGAAGCAGCGGCTTTGCTCTCTACTGCAGCCGCCTGCTTTCTCTGTACGGCTCATCCTCTCACAGGCGGAGTGCATTTGATATCACTTCGCCTGTGAGCCAGGACTATGGAGGTGCCATTCTCACAGTGACAGCCGCAGCCCCGCTGAGATATCACACAAGAGCTTTACACCACAGAGCCTACAGAGCCCAGCACACCACAGAGCCCAGCACACCACAGAGCCCAGCACACCACAGAGCCCAACACACCACAGAGCCCAGCACCACCGGCACCACAGAGCCAGCATACCACAGAGACCGGCACACCACAGAGGAGCCAGGAATCAGGACAGGCAGCCAAGAATCAGGACCAGCAGCCAAGAATCAGGACCAGAAGCCAGCCCCAAGGCCCCAGCAGCCAGACCCCCGGAATACAGGACCAGCAGTCTAGCCCCAAAAACCAGGACCAGCAGCCAGGAATCAGGAGGACCAGCAGCCAGACCCCAGGACAAGCAGGCCAGCCCCAGCAGCCAGACCTTAGGACCAGCAGCAAAGCCCCAGAAATCAGGACCCAGTCCCAGAAGCCAGGCCCCAGGACCAGCAGCCAGCCCCAGTACCCATTATTTAAGGTAAGTGAAGTCTTCTAGTCTTGGGCCTGGGCATCAAAGTGCTATTAATTAATATAATATTGTTTATTTTTCTATTGTTCGGTGACACTCTAATGTAGCCTCTCATGGGGCTGGAGGGGAATCTTTCTATCAGAGACTCTCCAATACGCACAGAGAGGGCCTCTGTAAGATAAACCCCCCTCCAGGTCCCATTAGACTCCGTTGTAGTCTCTAATGGGGCCTGGTGGGGGGTCTTTCTAACATAGACTTTAAAATGCACACAGAGATGACCTCTGTTCGAGAGAACCCCATCCAGGTCCCATGATACAACCCCATTGTAGTCTCTAATGGGACCTGGTGGAGGCTCTTTCTAACAGACTCTCTAACAGAGGCCCTCTCTGTGTTCCTTGGAGAGACCCCCTCCAGGTCCCATTAGGAAAGGGGAGGAGTTAGTAAGATGACCACGCCCACACGGGGGGCGCCATAAATATTTCTGCACCCAGGCGTCTGTTACCCTAGGATCGGCCCTGGCCGCAGCTCACATGGGCTGGAGAGAGTATCGGTTCTAATGGCAGACCCACATCAGGCCACAGGCCTGGAAACCTTACTACACTCATAATTGCCGGTTTCATTTTATTTATGCTTGTGAGTTGTGTTTTTTATGGGATCAATTTACGATAAATTATATGGATATCACTTAGATTAGGTCTGTTTTGTTTTATTCTGCTCATTCCTTAACATATCTCCTGGGACTTTCCAAGGACTATCTGAGAAAGACCGTTTGAGATTGGCTAATGTATGATGTTTTTACATCCTGAGCACTAATTGTTGAATACTTGTTTTGGGCTGTTAATTCGCATTTCATTTACACAGATTGTAACGAGTAAGATTATCATTATGTTAGGTTGATTCACACTATCTGTTTTGATTTTTTTATATTATT
Organism: Pelophylax lessonae; assembly: GCF_965119305.1. Taxonomy (NCBI): domain Eukaryota; kingdom Metazoa; phylum Chordata; class Amphibia; order Anura; family Ranidae; genus Pelophylax; species Pelophylax lessonae. The sequence continues at coordinate 40,489,169 of NC_138775.1, read as the reverse complement.
TTTATCCTTTGTGAAACACATTGTTGTGCAAGCAACTTTTCTTTACATTCAGATATAAATCTGCACAGGGACATTTTTTGTAAAGTTTTTTGTAAAGTTTTCTCTGCTGCACATACATCGTTCCCAGCTCTGGTATGGAGACAAGGGGAGGGGATGTGTTCTGCAGTCGTGTCCTAGGGTGACAATGTTGCTCCTGCATAGCTACAGTATGGAGAGGGAGCGTTGTCATCCTAGGACAAGAAGCATGTTACTGGCAGGATCACCAAGAGAAAATAAGGAAAATAAGTATTGAAAGAAAACTATTGCCGCAATATATTAAATGTTTGTCCTTGGGTATAGAAACACTTTAAGCTAAGTTTAAACAGTTTATGTCACTGATACATGGTGCCCCTGTGAATGTCAGGCTGCATATCTATACAAGCTTCTGATCTCACTGACACATTAGATCGTTAGTGCCTCCGTGCGCAATGACAAAATCAATTGCAGCTAAAACAAGAAAAAAAGAAGGGGAAAATACAAAACCTTGCTAGTTGCCATGGGCAACAACCCCATATTATATGCCAGGTCTCCTAAAGCAGCCACATGGGCTCAGATGTATGATTTCACTAGCAAGATGAAACCTAGCCGGCTGCTATGGGCAACAGCTCCGCTTTTGCTCCATTTTTCCTAAATCAGCCCCAGAGAGCCATTATTCCAATAATTAGGCGAGCGCAAAACATTCGCAAGAGCTAGTCACCTTCCTTCTTCTGTCGCTGCCAACTGTCACCTGCAGCGGCACTCATTAAAACGATGTTGTATCTTCTTTGTTTAACGTAATCATTTTAATTGAAGTTTAATCTTCCAAATATTTGGAAGATTTTTAATTGACATTTGTAGTAATTAATTGGTAAGCATTAAAGCTTTGTCGGAAGAATTTAAAAAAAATTAAATTTGACGGTGAAATTGGCTAGCGACCGCTGTGAGGCTCCTGCTGGGAGAATGTCATGATTTCGGAGGGAGGAGGGAAGCGCATGACGGACCCTTTCATACAGTCATGAATTACATTACTAATGTATTCCATTACCACCCGCAAATGTCATGTTAATTTTTGATCATCGTCGGTGCAGACAATGGCTTCAGCATTGGCAACAAGCCAATTAGCTATGTAGAAAAGGAGCAAAAAAAATTCTGACAACGACAGAACTTCAGCAAGGGTTATAGAAAAATATAAGGATTTCTGCATCTGAAACTATACAGAGGACACATTGGATCTTCAGTATTACAGAGGGATGAAGGAAGTTCCTTTGGTTTGGAGCTGCAGTGGGAAATCTACAAGAGGCTATATGTTATATTTTGAGATTAATTCATGTAATGAAAAAAGAAGAGCTGGAAGAGCTTGCACGGCAGCCCAAGTGCTCTGCCATACAATAAGAGTTTCAAGGGGTTTAAAGAGCAATTGCAGGAAATAAGCAACATCAGTCACGGAACGCTATTCCATAAACACTGCATCTGTACTAAAGTCAAAAAGCCCACTCAGCTTACGAGATGGCCCAAAAAGTTAAAAGCCCCAACCCCCCCCCCCCCACAATGTACAGGATATAATGCTCATTTAGCTTAGCTTAGAGGGCACCCTACTCCATGGTCCTGCAGACTTTTCTTTCTGTTACTGTAGTGACAACTGGTTCTTTTCACTAACTGTATGGCTACCCTCTTGCCAACATAATCACAAGCAAAGCAGGGCCAGCGCCCACTATTAGTCCTGCAATATATCTGATGAGGTTGAGGGCCCAGCAACAATCCAGAGGAAGATAAGAGCACGCTAGCTGCTGCAGGACCATGGAATAAGGTGTTACTTTCTAATTACTTTTCTATAGCAAAGAGAGCATTATACTCTATATATGAAGAGGGGAATGGACATCACCATTTATTTTTCGAGCCACCTCAAACTTGGGTTTTAATGTAAACCTGGACAATTTTCACTGATCATATGATGAAAAAAGTAGAGGTTATGGTTGTTAAAAAGATAAACTAGGATTTGCCCCTCCACCCTCCCAGCTTTCCTATTTGGGAGTTTAATGCACGTGACGGCTGACCAACAGAAAGGCTAAAAAAGCAATGGGTACTAGCTGTTAATTTCCAAACCTTCCAGTATTGGTATTGCAAACTGCAGAATTACCATTATACCATGACTCTAACCACATAAATAGATAAAGTGCAGCGCCAAAACATTGAGCAAATCTAGAACAAAGATAGTTGCCTGTAGATCTAGAAACTATGGGCCGGATTTAAAGAAACTGCAGCTTCAAACATCTATGACGTGTTTCAGTTTCGCCGCGTTCAAATCAATTAACTGGCGCTGCGGCGAATTGGCGAGTAAAACAGCAATAATGAATTCCGCCGTCAGCGGGATTCACTTACGATCGCGGCTTCGCCAATTCGCAAACTTATGTCTTCCTGCTTATAGCAGTTTCACATAGCGATGTGGGCTAGTGGATTAGTGCACACATCACATGTCTGTAATTCATCTCCCTCTGCTGTAGGTTCGAGGCTTACCATCTCCACCTACTTTTTTTATTTTCTTTTTTTGTTTATATTGCTAAAATGGAACGGATTACATCATATATATTGCTAAATAATGTTACACTCAGAAGCGCTTGCAAGCTTACACCATTTTAAGTGTTTTTTTGATCTTGTCTGTGTGTCGAATCGATCTTATGAAGGAAAGTACCAAAGGCAAGTGACCAAACCCCTACCCTACTTCAGGGCAAGATGAAACCTCACAATTTTACCATGGTCTTCTTCCCACATTCCATACAATGTTTAGTTCTTTAGCTATATGTGCTTTTTAGCCTTAACACACTCCATTTTTTCCACCATACAGCTTTATTCTGCACAATAGCTAAGTGCTTTGCAACTTCACTGCAGTTCACAACGTCATGGGTTCAAATCACATCACTACACTTGGGATCTCTTTTCACTCTCATTTTTTTAAACAGTTTTTTTAAACTATCTTGAATTTGGGGGGGGAGGGGGGTGTCCTACCCAAATTTCAAGCACATCAATGGAAACAACACAATTTTGATTTTATGAGTGTGGTCCTAGTTTTATCGAGATGCAATTCTTTACATATTTACCATGGTTCTTACAATTTCTTGACCAATAAACATAGGTGTCTGATATTGGACTCTCTCCATATTTCAACAACACAGGCCCTCATAGTCCAACACTACATTTGCCTCACACCTCAACACAACACTGTCACATCCCTACTCTACATTACAACCCCTCACATCACCAGTACAAGCAGCATGCAAAGTGCAAAACTCCGGCCTTGGCAGCTTAATGGGCCATACACTAACAATTTGTCTAGACTTTTTCCTGTAGACTTAACCAAACCATATAATAGAAGCTCAAACCTCAACACTTTCAATTTGGATGCAATCAGGCAGGCCCTTGCACTACATAGAAAATGTCAATCGGAAGGATAAAGTCTTCTCTAAATCTTACAGTGTGGATGGCCCTTTTGTCTGTAGGCACCCACACAAAACAAAAAAACACATGTTCAATTCTAATGTATTTATTTATTTGAGAATGACAGCAGAAGGAGGGATGCAGCAAAAGAATATTGTCACTCTCCAGTCCGTGTGCCTTTACAGCGCCAGACCACGATCTTTGCTCCATGGCTACGGGATTCTGATGTCTTCCACAACTTCCGGCAGAGTTCAGAATCCATTCTGCACCTCTACCAGCTCATAGGGGACAGGCATGGCAAGGTTGCTGGGCAGCTTCCAAGCCACTTTCGAAGTTCCAGGGTGTTCATGTTGGTCATTGGCCATGTGCCTTACCAAATATCCACTGACCACAAAAGAAAATGAGTGGAGTCCATCAAGGTGGGTTTCTACCACCTACACCCGCAAGCAGTACCACTCCTGGAAAAATAAAACAAAGGATAAGACATTTCATTATGAAAATCACATCTTAATGCCTGTTTGCTTCATTCTGAACTTCATTTAATTTCGACATCACGAGTGAAATAACACATTTTATGCCAACTTACACAAACCAGAAATCATTAATGTAAACATTTGAATACACACCTGTGACGCCAGACAGCCCATCACCACAGGCTTCCCATGGTACGTGCCATGATTCCAAGATGTTGATGTTCTGGAAAATTACAACACCATAAGATACCAAGCAGCCGTTCATGTTATCAATAACTACACAGGTGGCATAGACACAAATAAACACCTGCCAGCTCTTCTCAGCCCTTTACACTATTCACAATACCAACATGTTTATGGTTAGAGGTGCATGTTTTTGCTCAAGTAACACAATTTTAACAATGTTGACTACACTTTATCTACAATGGCAAGTGTCATTGGCAGATGATAATCACCCTCTGTCTCCCTGTGAGTGGCACCTCTGCTAACTAGCTAATTAATACACATGCCCTATCTTGACCGGTTACAGTACTTACATGTAAAGTGGCTAGCAACCAGGGTATTCCGGGTGGCCATACCGGCAGCGGTGCTCCGCCGCCTGGGGGCCGCCGGCTGACGGACCTCTGGCTCCCTCTCCTCCGTCAGCTCCCAAGAATCATCCCGGGCAACGCACATGTTGTGCAACACGCAGCACGCCAGGATGATCTTGGAAGCCTTTGTAGGAGAGTACAGGAGTTCACCCCCAGGCCGGGCCAAGCAGAGAAACCGGGACTTGAGAAGACCTATGGTCAACTCAATGATACTCCGGCTTCTCCGCAAGGCCCTGTTGTAATTCCTCTCTGCTGGGCCCTGGGGGTACCTGATTGGAGCCATCAGCCACGTCAGCTGCGGGTAACCAGCATCCCCTGAAAAATAAGAAAAATATACATTAGTTATTCATATCATGTGACTTTAGATGACTCCTCAAAATGGGAGACAATTAGGCATTTTACTAAACAACCTGCTCGTCTGTTTGCAAAAAATCATATGAAACATCTCAACTCTGTCTAACTGCCTAAATCACTAATACAAATGGGAAAAAGGACACACAAAGTGGTGGGTTTCTCTTGCAAGTTACAACTTGGCCCCTATTCTGTTCCTATTACATTAGCCTAGGTCTTACTTCTGGAATATATCTGCAACTAGAGTGAGGAAACCAATATTGACTCACTTATGCAAAGTACTTTGGGGATATGGCAATACCATTGGAATCATTTGTAGGTTTTCTTTGGGTGGCTAGAGGACACCATTTACACATTGGTTAACCACCTTCATTGGACTCAAAGACAACTTTGCAAATCTTTCTTTTGTGAGCTGCTAAGCTGCTGATCTGGTTGTGTGTGAACAGCCTGACAACTAATAACACATCCATTTTAGGTAGGCTTTGCTTAAATCAGGGTGTACACCGATGTAGCTTATTCCTATGTCTATGTAATCTTACAGTTTATGTTGTTAAGACAAAATACTTTACCAATAAGCCACCCTTCGGGCATTTGTCCACTTTCAAACACCTCGTACAGAGTACTTGTTCTTAACATACTGGAATCATGGCACGACCCTGGGTGACCAGTGTTGACACTCATGATGCGCTGTTTGGCGTCACACACTAATTGGACGTTCACAGAGTGGTACTGCTTGCGGTTCCGGTATTCACTTTCGTGGCTCCTTGGGGGCCTAATGGCTATGTGGGTGCCATCGATTGCCCCTAGGATTTGCGGCATGTGTGCCCGCCGGTAGAAACCCAACTTGACTTCATTCCACTCATTTTCATTCTGTGGCCAGTGGATAAAATTGGGCACTATATCCACTATGGCATTAATGACCAACATGAACACCCTTGAAACTGTGGGCTGGCTAATGCCCATGATACTTCCCGAAGTGGCTTGGAAGCTGCCACGCCCTAAAATATACAAAGTGGCCAGCAATCTGGCCATGCCGGGCACCGCATGGCCGCGCTGTGTGTCCGGGTCAATTTTCTCTGCTATGAGCTGGTAGAGGTGTAGAATAGTTCCTCGCTCGAGCCGGAACTTCCTCCTGACATCAGAATCCCGCAGCTTGTCCAAATAGATCCTTGGAGCAAAAATGCGTGGCTGGCGAGGTAAGGGCACACGGACTGGAGGTGCTGCTGCTGAAGGTGCTGCTGCTGCTGCTGCTGCAGCTTCCCCACCTTCTGCTGCCTCCTGTGCCAGGGCCTCCTCAAACAAGGCACCAATAAATGCCAGCATTGCACCATCTAATGCGTCTGGGATATCGTCCTCCATTTTGAACGCGCAAATTCGCGAATGCGCAGATATATATAGAAACGGCCGCTAATTATCACACCTGTGAGCCAGCTATAAAAGGAGCACATGGCCAATATGGCTGCTGGATGTTATAGATCGATGTTTCTTATGTGCTAGCAAGACCCTGTGACCCACAACCTACATTATCTGGAGGTAAGACAATTGTATCTCTCTCTCCCAAAAAAAAGGAAGGAGACAATTTGTACTTATCTTGGGTGTGCTTAAGTTGTCTATGGTGAATCCCCTCCAACCCACAATAGCTTGGGAACCCCTCAAGTGTCTTTTAATCATTGGCAGTTGGCCCCATGTGCATGTGGTTTGGACATGTGTTTTCTCATGTTTGTTAAAGGTGTGCAGTCTAGATTTGGCATCTAAACCTGCCCCCTTACCTTCCCAGCTTCCAAAGACACCATTTTTGCTTTCCTGATAACTGTAATTTATTATGTGCACGTATGTAGGTCATGCGATTTCTCATGTATGTTTAATGTTTGCAGCCTCCTTTTGCCTATAAAGGATTACACCACCACCACCACCACCACCACCACTGTGTTTGTGACATTAGGTAAGTGTTTGGAGGGCCTCGTGTGATTTGTACCCCTATGCGTTTTCTTATGTGTTTTTTTTTTTACATTTCTTTGCAGCCTCTTCTGCTCTTTAACACCACCACCACCACCACCACCACCACTGTGTTTGTGCCATTAGGTAAGTGTTTGGAGGGCCTCGTGTGATTTGTACCCCTATGAGTTTTCTTATGTGTTTTTTTTGTACATTTCTTTGCAGCCTCTTCTGCTCTTTGCCACCACCACCACCACCACCACCACCACCACCACCACCACCACCACTGTGTTTGTGCCATTAGGTAAGTGTTTGGAGGGCCTCGTGTGATTTGTACCCCTATGAGTTTTCTTATGTGTATTTTTTGTACATTTCTTTGCAGCCTCTTCTGCTCTTTGCCACCACCACCACCACCACCACCACCACCACTGTGTTTGTGCCATTAGGTAAGTGTTTGGAGGGCCTCGTGTGATTTGTACCCCTATGAGTTTTCTTATGTGTTTTTTTTTTACATTTCTTTGCAGCCTCTTCTGCTCTTTAACACCACCACCACCACCACCACCACTACTGTGTTTGTGCCATTAGGTAAGTGTTTGGAGGGCCTCGTGTGATTTGTACCCCTATGAGTTTTCTTATGTGTTTTTTTTTTACATTTCTTTGCAGCCTCTTCTGCTCTTTAACACCACCACCACCACCACCACCACTACTGTGTTTGTGCCATTAGGTAAGTGTTTGGAGGGCCTCGTGTGATTTGTACCCCTATGAGTTTTCTTATGTGTTTTTTTTTTACATTTCTTTGCAGCCTCTTCTGCTCTTTAACACCACCACCACCACCACCACCACCACTACTGTGTTTGTGCCATTAGGTAAGTGTTTGGAGGGCCTCGTGTGATTTGTACCCCTATGAGTTTTCTTATGTGTTTTTTTTTTACATTTCTTTGCAGCCTCTTCTGCTCTTTGCCACCACCACCACCACCACCACCACTACTGTGTTTGTGCCATTAGGTAAGTGTTTGGAGGGCCTCGTGTGATTTGTACCCCTATGCGTTTTCTTATGTGTTTTTTTTGTACATTTCTTTGCAACCTCTTCTGCTTTTTTTGCCACCACCACCACCACCACTGTGTTTGTGCCATTAGGTAAGTGTTTGGAGGGCCTCGTGTGATTTGTACCCCTATGCGTTTTCTTATGTGTTTTTTTTGTACATTTCTTTGCAACCTCTTCTGCTTTTTTTGCCACCACCACCACCACCACCGTGTTTGTGCCATTAGGTAAGTGTTTGGAGGGCCTCGTGTGATTTGTACCCCTATGCGTTTTCTTATGTGTTTTTTTTTTTTCCTTTTCTTTGCAGCCTCTTCTGCTCTTTGCCCACTACTACCACCACCACCACGACCAAGTCTGTTTGTGCCATTAGGTAAGTGTGTTCTGTAACTGTTCACTAATTATACTGTATATGAAGAGCAATCTGCAAATCCTGTTTTTTCTGTTTTCTCTTTTGTCATTTCAGATTTAGGAGTTTGGGGCTCTTTGCTGCTGCTGGACAGCCAGATTCTCTGCCCACCTCGTGCTCCCATGGCCCCACCCACTGGAAGGATGAGAAGGGCCAGGGGGGCCAGGGGGGCCAGGGGGGCCAGGGGGGCCAGGGGGGCCAGGGGGGGCAGGGGGGGCAGGGTGGGCAGATCGTCTGGCTCTGGTGTGAGGGAGGCTCCAGCTGTATCCATGAGGGAGTCCACCATCCCCATCCCGGAGGAGGAAGCCGGGGGAGGTGTTAACACACCAAGTGGACAAGCTGGCTCTTCTGACAGTAGTCCTGGAGAGGGTCCGTCCACCAGAGTCAGCTTGTCCACATTAACCCGGCTTCCCCGTTTCACCCACAATCAGTGCTGTGCCCTGGTCCACGCCTATATGGCCAGATATCAGGCGATACATGGGACCAGGGCCGCGTCTTACTCAGTAACAGAGAAGAACAGATTGTGGGATGAAATCCGGGATGCTGTAAATGCACTGGGTGAAGCACCTCGCCACCGTGACAGTGTGCGGAAGAAGGTCAACGACATCTGTGGGTCCGTTCGGAAGAAGCTAATTGCATGGGCTGCGGAGGGTCTTTATGACCGTCAAGGTCGGCTGGATGAACGTGCACGAAGTTCTCTCTGGGATTATCAATTACCTTTCTTGAACATCATAGGACCCGATACCATCTTTACCAGAGAGGACTTAGATTCGGATGCTTTGCACCGAGGTAGGATATTATCTTGGATGTCAATTGTGTGAGTTGTTTGGAAAAGATTAACTACTATCCTATGTGTGACATTAAGAGAATGTGATACTTGCCCTTCCAATTGTCCTTTTTTTGTTTTCCCCAACCTGCAATTTGTTCATCTGTAGCACGGATCTCAGCCCCTCCACAGCCCATGCAGCTTGGCGAACCAGACGGACTCACAGGTGTTGACATCAGTGCTGACCCTCCTCCTGGTAGGTCCAATATCATACTGTGCCAAACAATGTAGATGTTTTTTTTTGGCCAAGATAGCTCATATTGCTATGTCCTTTACAGAAGATCCGCAGCAGGGAACACACCCAGTGCAGCTAGGCCTGGAGGAAGGTGTTGGTATGTCTAGTCAAATAATGTTTTTTTGAATCTTATTAACCCCATTAACACACATGTTTTTTCTTAGGAAAGAGTGTTGCCTTTTAGATGTTTACCCTGCAAAACACAGTTGACAGCATTAATGGGTGCCGTCATTAGTAGGCAGACCAAGCCTTCTTAACCTTTGGGAGGGTTTAGCAAGTGTCCTATGAGCCCAGGAAAGCACTTTAGAATGTTTGGCCTCAATGCTTCATTCATGAAGCTAGGAGGGCAATCTGGCCATAATCATTACTGACTAAGGTTATGTACTAAACATGTTTTTTTTTTTTTTTTTTAAAAGAACATCAGGCCCCTCTTGACGTTGCAGCTGGAGTTGGATCAGGAGCTGGCGACGATTCTGCATCCAGTGCTGTGGTATGTGATATAAGGGAACAAGGTGCACATGTAACATTTCAATGGTAGCATTGATTTTGGACTAGATGTGGCTTACATTGTGTGTGTTAAATTAGTGCTATGACATTCTGACGATGCACCAGCACAACAAGAGTTCTATCTTGAACATCAGGGAATTATGTTATAATTTGGTGTGCCACTAATGTTCCAAAAACATCCAGGATCTTTAAAGTCCGGCCCGTCTTTGATTTTCCAGGTCCAAATTCATGGGTATCGTTTGGTTGGGTTGTCCTCTAGCCGATTGATGGCAAGATTTTAGACAACATACGTAGATGTATAAAGTCATTGGTGTAGTAACAGATTTACCAAAAGCATAAACAACCTACCACACCAGGGTTAATTGGGAACACCTTCATGTTGAATCTTTTTTGCCTTTGTCATATTAGTCCTACCAATATAATATGTACCCATTATCAGAAGTGTTGCTAGCTTGGATAATCTTACAATGAACAAGTACTCATTAGAAGCACATCAAACTTTTCAACGTTCTGCTTGGGGTGTTAAGTTGTCAAACTAATCTGAAATATTTAGTCATGATGTTTGATAATGATTTGGTCTATTTCTTCTGCTTTCAGGTAGCCTTAGATGCAGAGGGATTGTCACCTACCCAACTTCGTCCATCTATGCTGGATGTAGCCGAGAGGCTGCTTGATGAGTATCAGGTCCAAAATGAGTTAAGGAGGCGTACTCAGCAATCTACTGAGGCAGTACGTCTGCTCGGGCTCATACAGGAATCTGTAGCAACAATGGTACAGGTTCACCAGGATATGTTACAGGTTCAACAGGATATGCGTAACAGCTTGGTAAGTTTAGCAGACCAGCATCAACGGGATCGGCAAAGTGTTGACACTCAGGTGCTGGCCACACGCCAATGCCTGTTTGGATCTGAAGATGCCCCATTGGCAGAGCCCTCCCAAACATCTCACTCACCTGCCACTGCAGGTTGTGGTAGTGGGAGGGTAATGCCAGTGTTGGCCACTTGTCAGGCAGCTGGGGATGGGACAATTCCTCCTGTAGCCACTCCTAGCACTTCACACTCCGTTCGGACTCCCACACCCCTCAATGAGCAATCCTCCTGCACAACCTCAATGCGCACTGGTTCCACAGTACCCCTTCCACCTGACTACATTCCCTCCACACCTTTATCACTTCACTCCTCCCCAGGCCGTTCTTCTTTTTTGTCACCAATGCGACATGTCGTTTGCCCCCGCACCGTGGACCACAACAACCAATCAACCACCACTCCCCACACATCTTCACAACCCTTGCACCACCAGCAGCATCAAATAGCCTTGGAGCAGCAACGATCCCATCTCATGGTAATGGCACACGTTACCCAAATTCTTAGGCTGAGCACAGAGCAGATGGGACTATTGGCACAAGATCTTCAGTCTGGGACATTTCCAGGGTTCAACACCCTGCATCAGCAGCAGCCTCAGACACGGGATCTGATTCTAATGGGCCACTTTACCAGAACTCTAAGGCTAACCCCAGAGCAGATGGGACTATTGGCCCACCATTTGATGGCAGGAACCTTTCCATTGCTCACCACACTGCTTCAGTCACCACCACCACCACCAACTTAATTTCTATTTTTTTTTTTTTTTTGGTTTTGTTAATGATTGTTACATTGGCCAATTTGTGGGGCCATTTTTTTTTTAAATTTGAGGGTGGCACAATATGATTTCTTATAGTGCTTTTTTTGGGGATGAAATAAAATTTTATGCAAAATGATTAGTTTGTGTTTGCTCTTTGGTTTTTTAGGAGTGTTGGTGGCCAAGTAATGGCCCTGGTTAATGTAGGCATTTATACACACGTGCTTCTCGATCTCCAAACATATGATTTCATGTAAATTTAGATAACTCAATGTTCACATAACGACCCAAGAAAAGGTCTCCCTTCAAATGTAGCTTCAAAACAAGTCTCAAGGCTAACATAAACCAAAGCCAACATACTAACAATTACAGACCACACCACTCAAGTAAACAAATACAACACAAAAGACATTCGATGTGTACACCAAAAAGAAAACTTGGGTAATAAAATAAATGTTTTAATAACACATGTGGGTGTCTACCAACTGTAGCGTACAAAAAATATATTACAATATATAATAGAATGAACTAAATTGCCAATGTAACATTTGTGTTGCAAAGAGCAACATACTTAAATTTAATTTAGATAAACATTTTAAACATTTTTTATGTTTTGACATCATTTTTTGGAAGGTTTTCACAAAAACAATTCTTTTTTGTAAACATTTTTGGTTTTGTCCGTTGCCATAAAAACAACAAGGCTTTTTTGTAAACATTTTTGGTTTTGTCCGTTGCCATAAAAACAACAAGGCTTTTTTGTAAACATTTGTGGTTTTGTCCGTTGCCATAAAAACAACAAGGCTTTTTTGTAAACATTTTTGGTTTTGTCCGTTGCCATAAAAACAACAAGGCTTTTTTGTAAACATTTGTGGTTTAGTTTGTTACCAAAAACAACAAGGCTTTTTTGTAAACATTTTTGGTTTTGTCCGTTGCCATAAAAACAACAAGGCTTTTTTGTAAACATTTGTGGTTTTGTCCGTTGCCATAAAAACAACAAGGCTTTTTTGTAAACATTTGTGGTTTTGTCCGTTGCCATAAAAACAACAAGGCTTTTTTGTAAACATTTTTGGTTTTGTCCGTTGCCATAAAAACAACAAGGCTTTTTTGTAAACATTTGTGGTTTAGTTTGTTACCAAAAACAACAAGGCTTTTTTGTAAACATTTGTGGTTTTGTCCGTTGCCATAAAAACAACAAGGCTTTTTTGTAAACATTTGTGGTTTTGTCCGTTGCCATAAAAACAACAAGGCTTTTTTGTAAACATTTTTGGTTTTGTCCGTTGCCATAAAAACAACAAGGCTTTTTTGTAAACATTTTTGGTTTTGTCCGTTGCCATAAAAACAACAAGGCTTTTTTGTAAACATTTGTGGTTTTGTCCGTTGCCATAAAAACAACAAGGCTTTTTTGTAAACATTTGTGGTTTAGTTTGTTACCAAAAACAACAAGGCTTTTTTGTAAACATTTGTGGTTTTGTCCGTTGCCATAAAAACAACAAGGCTTTTTTGTAAACATTTTTGGTTTTGTCCGTTGCCATAAAAACAACAAGGCTTTTTTGTAAACATTTTTGGTTTTGTCCGTTGCCATAAAAACAACAAGGCTTTTTTGTAAACATTTGTGGTTTAGTTTGTTACCAAAAACAACAAGGCTTTTTTGTAAACATTTGTGGTTTTGTCCGTTGCCATAAAAACAACAAGGCTTTTTTGTAAACATTTGTGGTTTTGTCCGTTGCCATAAAAACAACAAGGCTTTTTTGTAAACATTTTTGGTTTTGTCCGTTGCCATAAAAACAACAAGGCTTTTTTGTAAACATTTGTGGTTTTGTCCGTTGCCATAAAAACAACAAGGCTTTTTTGTAAACATTTGTGGTTTAGTTTGTTACCAAAAACAACAAGGCTTTTTTGTAAACATTTGTGGTTTTGTCCGTTGCCATAAAAACAACAAGGCTTTTTTGTAAACATTTTTGGTTTTGTCCGTTGCCATAAAAACAACAAGGCTTTTTTGTAAACATTTTTTTTTTGGTTGCCAAAAACAAGGCATTTTTTGTATTTTTTTGGTTTTTTTGGTTCCCAAAAAAAGGGTTTTTTATAAATTTTTATATTTTTTTTGGTTGCCAAAAACAAGGCTTTTTTTGTTTTTTTGTTTTTTTTGGGTCCCCAAAAAAAGGGTTTTTTATAAATTTTTATATTTTTTTTGGTTGCCAAAAACAAGGCTTTTTTTGTTTTTTTGTTTTTTTTGGGTCCCCAAAAAAAGGGTTTTTTATAAATTTTTATATTTTTTTTGGTTGCCAAAAACAAGGCTTTTTTTGTTTTTTTGTTTTTTTTGGGTCCCCAAAAAAAGGGTTTTTTATAAATTTTTATATTTTTTTTGGTTGCCAAAAACAAGGCTTTTTTTGTTTTTTTGTTTTTTTTGGGTCCCCAAAAAAAGGGTTTTTTATAAATTTTTATATTTTTTTTGGTTGCCAAAAACAAGGCTTTTTTTGTTTTTTTGTTTTTTTTTGGTCCCCAAAAAAAGGGTTTTTTATAAATTTTTATATTTTTTTTGGTTGCCAAAAACAAGGCTTTTTTTGTTTTTTTGTTTTTTTTGGGTCCCCAAAAAAAGGGTTTTTTATAAATTTTTATATTTTTTTTGGTTGCCAAAAACAAGGCTTTTTGTTTTTTTTTTTTTTTTTGGGTCCCAAAAAAAGGGTTTTTTTTTAAACTGTTTTTGATTTTTTTGTTAGATTTTTGTTTATAATGGGCAACAATTACAAATGGGACATTTCTTTGTGTTGCAACGTGCAACATAAGTAAACAAACCACAAAAAAAAAATACTAGGATCTTTTTAAAGGTGTGACATTCCTAACGAATGGCTCCTTAGGGTCTGGATCCACGCCACAAAGGTGTTCCAAATATAGAATTCGGTCTCCGCACCACCTCATATAATCCAGGAGGACCTCGTAGGTGAGGTGGGTGTGCCCTGGGTAGAAAAAAACATGACAATTAGTTTTAGGCAAAATGATCCAAACAAGGATTGTAATTAATGTGCCTCAACAAATATGCTTAGGAGTCTATTGGTTGGCTTTTATCAACACTCTGAAGCAAATATGCTAAATTGCTGTTGTAAACCTTAAACTCAAACTTTCACAGCAAATTGTTCAAAAGGTTACATAAGATGGCTTGGAATGTTAGTAGCAGTTCCACCAAAGCTAAGTAAAATGCTTTTCTGCATGTAAACACAAGCAATCATTTTGAAGAATGTAAGGTGTTTTGGGTTCAATTGGTCAACACGATACATGTGCACACATTTATCTCTATCACCATTGGAATCTGTGGAGCGTTCTCTCTCACTCTTACTGTCTATAGATTGAACCTGACACATAGTAGAGACTCACCCTTAGGAATTTTGAGGGCCAGTTCTGGACGGAGCAGATGTGTCTGCTCCCCTGATCTCCTTTCCGCCATCCCAGCTGTGTTAAGAGAGAAGAAAAAGTTTATCAACAAATGGACTCACGCTAACTGTAGGTTACGCAGTCATGAAAACGCTCTAACACCCACTCATTACCCCTCCACATTTCCCTGAAAGTTTTATTTAGACATTGATATGGTGGTGATGCAGATTTGTACAGTGCAAGCGTCATTCTTCTGGGTGAAGCTTGTAGCGTTAAGGATACGTACTCCCTGCTTTTGTGCTGATTGTGTTTTTCTGATGTTTTTGGTGCCTCAGCCCTGCCTGTTCTAAGTGTTGGAAACATATCATTTTGGGAGGGCTGCGGAAAACTAATCAGGTTAGACTTACACTCTCTAGGTTTTTGGGGACAAGAGAAATAACAATCCTCCTTTTTACATGGCCCCTGTACACACCTCTAGGCACCTCCCTCCTGTTGTTTGACCCCACAGCAGGCAGCTTGCTATGGAGGCACATGAGATGAAGCCAAGCACCCTGTGCCTGTTCAGGCACTAGGCTGTGAGCCAGCCTTGCCCCCCTCCCTTCCATTGGTCTCAATGATTAGGAGTGACAGCATCAGGAGGCAATATTGGCATGCTGTCACCTCAGTTAAGGAGGAGGGGGAGTCTGTTCCAGACAAGTATTAGTGCAAACATTTGGACCGTAAAAAATGGTCCCAGTAAGTCTTAGGGGGAATATGCACACCTATCACTTGGAATACTAATGCATAGAATGCATTCACATAAAGAACCCGCTGCCTTTAGAACAACTTGAAGCCTGAGCGGGGACATACACAGTTAGCATTTCTCCACTTACTAAGTAGACACATTACTGGAAAAGCACACAACTTACCATCATCAGGTTTTTTTGGGGCCCCTGAAGTGGATGGCGTTGCTGGCTCTGGAGAAACTGCACAAAAAGAACACAAATTGTGAACTGGAATGTGGTACATTACCGAGGAAGAGTATTTATGAAAGATTGACAAACACACATTTTCAGTGTTGACTAAATCAGGACATGATTAAATTACAATGTCCCCTAAAAATTTACAAGTACAAAGCACACCATTTCCAATGTAGAGAAACTAACACCAATTTAGAATAGGGTGGCTTGAGATAACTTACAAAAGATAACATGTCCTGTAAAGCTCCCCAAAACCACCTTTCAAACATGAAGGTTAAGCAAGAGTGTTTCATGACCAACCTTCCTGTCACATATAGCAAAACTACACTTGCTTTGACTCCAACTTAGATTATCCTAGATACACATCATCCTAGCACACACAATTCATGTGAGAATCTAATTTTAGGTACTTACAGACTAGTTCAGGGGAGCCTGGAGTGGGGGAGGATGGGGGAGACCCTACATGGGGGGATGGTGTCCCTTCATGGGGGGATGGCGTTGTATCTCCTAGAAACACAAAGACACAAATACAATCCTTGAACAAAAGCTATTTGATAAAGGCACACAGAAAGTAGTCTGGAAACATTGAAGGTAGTAGTTACAGTGGACTGGGTAAGCAGTGGCCCCTCTTCCCCAGTCCTCCACAACAAACATCCTCAATGTCAGCTGCTACAAAACCCCAATGTCAAAATATATATATTACAGCCCTTATATTTACCAGGACACATTGAACACACAAACACATGTAGAATACTTACTTCCCCTTTGAGGAGAGCCCAGGTCCTCATCCGAGTCGGACCAATTGGCCTCTTCTTGGCCAACAGTTTGTTCCTGGCCCGGATCCAGGCGACTCGGCCCTGCCTGAGGCTCCTCTCTTGCTGAAGTTACATCAACCACAAAAGAAAACAAAACAAACAATCATTCCTCCAAGTTCGACCTAATACACAACACACCAGCACATCCACATTACTTACAGGGGGCCTGAGAAGGCTGAGCCGCAACATCCTGATCACTGGTTTCTAAAATAAAAGAAATACATTATATATTATTTATGGACACAAATAGGCAGTAACCTCTCATCATGCTAGCACCATACTCAATGCCCCTACAATTCAGAACATAGAAGTGCACTTACACCAATGAGATGCATTGACCATGTTTTAAAACAGGAGGGCACCATGCAAATTAAGCGGGCGCCTAAGGCCTCGCACCTACAGGGGCCTTGCGGCCAGTGGCGGAGCACCAACATTTCGAAGGGCGCAGTCAGGGAAATCTCCCAAGTAAAAGATTGCTTTCAATCCTCGGATCAAAAAGTTGCAGCAGTGTGCTGCAGTCCCTTCACTGCGTCTGCCAGGTGTCTGTTGTCCGCTGACACTTACTCCTCCTTCTCTGCCTGGGGATTGGCCGTCTGATCATGTTATCCTAAGATGTGGAGGAATCGGTAGGTGTGTACCTGCACCAGTAGGAAGTGACTGGCCGGTCAACTCACTCTGCTATCATCAGTTGTTGCTCTGGGAGGAGAGCTCCGCCCTGGACCCGGAACATACAGGTAACCAGGCCCAGACTTGATATTTTGCAGGCTGGTCATAGATTTGTTGTGTCCACTATGCAAAGTGGTTGAGTAGCCCCAGGGAAGTTGGAAGAGTCTGAAAATGGTTGGTGGAGGAGGAGGAGAAGAAGGCCCTGGGTGGCTGGGGGACAAGGAGAGGGCCCCTGGGGGTTTTCTAGAGGAGGAAAGATCCACAATGACGCCAGAGTCAATTGCCAAGGAAGAGAGTGGAGCTGAGCAAGTCCTGCCTATCTGACATGAAAGCCAAACATGGTGTAGATGGAGCCCTTTGCCCTACACAATGACAGCACCAGAGGTGGAAGGTGAGTGGTAGCGGGTCTTTGACATTATAGAGCATATGGACTCTGTCCATTATTGGTAGTTTTGTTTGGAGTTGTCCTTTAGATGTTTAACTGTGTTGTTTTTGACCCGAGCTGTGAGGGACTGAGGTATGACAGCCCACTATGCTGAGACTTATAGTGCCCTAGAATGTTGAGGACTGAGGAATCCTTAGTCCCTAACAGAGGGCACTACAAGTCTTAGCATAGCAGGCAGTATTTCCTCATTCCCCTACAGAGAGGATTACAAGTCCAAGCAGGTAGCCTTCTGCAGTGGGACTTGTTGTGCCCTTGACTGTGGTGGACTGAGGAAGGGAAGTGTAAGAGGGTCTCTGTAAGCTCAGATGTATGGGGGAGCTTTGGGGAACACAGAGTTCCCTTTTACACCAGAGTCCCCAGCTTCCCCCCTCAAATAATGGTTCCCAAACTCTCCTTATATCAGAGTCTTCACACTTCCCTCTTACAGTGTAGTAAGTCTGGAGACTCCGATGTAAAGGGGGCTCTGTAAAATGTGATTAGAGATTAGAAATTTCTAACATTTTTATTTTCTACTTACGATCCACAATTTTCAGCTGCTCAAATGGCTCGCTGCCTCTGACTGCATATTGGAGTGTGGCCGTCCTCCTCCTCCCCTTCTTCACCAAAATCACAAGAGGGTGCCGTCCGTCCGCTTTGGCTAGAAGCAGAAGAAAAAAAAAAACATAAAAAATACGAATGTACATAGTAGTATTAAAGGTTGTGAAGAGACACTTGATGGAGGTAGGAAAGGTAGGAGCGAGAGGGAGGGGGGGGGGGGGGGGGGTGTTGGTATTAGTGTTGTTGCATAGCTAAACACATGTCCACCTACCCAAAAAATTGTAACCTATCTGGTCACATGTAATGTATATTTTTACTTACCGGAGATTTGCTCCACAGCCTTTCGCAGGAGCCTGGGTGAGCGCCTTTTCGCATCACTCCAGGCCCGCTGCAGATCCACTATATCAGCCTGGAACTGAAATCTCCGCTGCAGCCTCATCCGGAGACGACACATCATCTTGTGCTTTTGGTGAAGATGCGTATAAACTTTATCATACCCCCAGAGGAGGAGGAGCTGTGGAAAGAGCAGTGTATGTTTGAGTCCAAGTATGTCCAAAATAGTACAGTCTTCAAATAACATGCTAGGTCGTCTTTGAGATATTGTAGAACAAAGAATTCCATTTCTGGTGATACATATACATCGATGTCCAAATCTACCTCCATGACATAGGTTGCCCCACACTGGTGATTTCCTCTACATGATATAGCCATTTTCTCAATTGGCCTTTCATGACACACCCAGGGCCGCCATCAGGGGGGACAGGCAGTCACTGTATTTACAACCTTATTGCTGTCCATTTAGCAGGGTGCAAGTAACTTTACACACATGTAGCATAGGTATCAACTTTTGTCACCATGTTAAAAGGACAGCAGTATGGGTAGCATTACAGTGACTGTTATTAGTCCAGGCTCACTAAACTAGCCAATGCTTGGAAAAGCAAGCCATGCAGATTGCTTTTCAGGTCCCTTTTAACACGAGCTGTCTGATTGGGTGTGGCTGTTAATTTTTGACGCAGACCTGATAAGCCCCTCAATTCTCCTTTATGGAGTGTTATATGTAAATGGGATTGCTTCATTTGAGATGCAGATTTAAACTGTGTATGGCCAGGCTGAAGGTACCCAAGTTGATTGGTCGATCACCTGGAGGACAACGTACAACCAGTCTGTCAGATTTTACACACACTTATCGCTAGCATCTCTTGTAGCCACTAGCAATAATCACTGTGTTTTCCTGGCAGGGGCAGCACCAGGAGAACACAATGGCTCCGCAGGAGGGTTTCCCCTGTCTGTGTTGATGGTGGAATCAAGGCAAAATGTTTTTCCTGCAAGCCACGGGACAAACAAAGATATTTTTTTAATGAATCCATGATTTTGCCAAAATGGAAAAAAAAAGATGTTTGCTTTGTATATTCTTAAGTTTGCTACATAACTAGAACATGTAACAGTGTTATATCATTGCAGGAGATTTCCCTTCACTTCCTGTCTTGGTGTCACCAGGACAGGAAGTGAGGGAATCTCCCGTGGGGATACAGCCAGCAATTCTTTCCTTTTATATATACTATGGACATTATAAGGCAACAATTGCAAGCTATTTCCCCACAGTGATATTCCCCTCACTTCCTGTCTTGGTGTCACCAGGACAGGAAGTGAGGGAATCTCCCGTGGGGATACAGCCAGCAATTCTTTCCTTTTATATATACTATGGACATTATAAGGCAACAATTGCAAGCTATTTCCCCACAGTGATATTCCCCTCACTTCCTGTCTTGGTGACACTAAGACAGGAAGTGAGGGAAAATCTCATGCAATGATATCACCCTACTAGAAATTGTAGTTCCGTCTAAAAAGTATACATAAAGTAAGCACTTGGTTTCCAAAGTGGCAAAATTATGGAGGAGTTAAAACCCCATAGTGTGATCGGGTAATCTGACGGTGTGTTCCTACACTCCTCAATGTGTCTGTTCATTAAGCTGTGCTGAATTATCCTTGATTCACAATTCCTGCAAGAGTTGCACATGGTATGTGGGAGATGCAAATTTAAGGTGGCATAATTATCCACACAATCACACATAATCCTTTTTAAAGGTCACCAGCAGAATTTGATGGCATAGTGGTTCACAGCAGTGCCATCAGATTCCAGTTAGATCTGTAAATTAACAAAGCAATGGGATCTGGGGGTGTATTTAACTTGCAATGGACACCCCCATTCATTATCATATGGCAGTGTGAGATGGGTCTGTTGGGAATGTGATCCATTGAGACAAGTGATTATACACTCATGTGTTTCTTTTAGAGGTGATTTGTTCAAGGCAATCCTTTGAAGACATGACCATTCCAGATTTTTGTGATCACTGATTCCATCTCAGGTGAACCAATTAGCTGCTGTGTGCAGATCCAGCTTATGATGGTAAGAGTGTCAGACAAGACAAACGGGGCCGAGCTTGCAGTGTGTATGGATGTATGTAAGGCAATAATTTTTTGCATTATGCATTTAGGGAATATAATGTTTCTAATCTTGCATATATGAAAAGGGTCAATACATTTGTCTTTATCTAGATAGATTCCAAAGCGTCAGAGCAATCTGTCACAGATAATTGGGTTTCATTTTGTGTAAAAGTTGAAACGAATCAAATCTATCTATATACAGGCATAGCCCACTTTAAGTACACAATGGGACCAGGGCATGTATGGAAACTGAAAATGTACTTAAAGTGAAGCAATCCCTTTTTTCTTTTCTCGATGCATGAAAATACACCAGCTCCATTGTAAATTTTGGCCACATTGACATAGCCTTACTCCCAAACCATGTGGGAGCATGTTAAGGGGATCCAGGACTATGACATGATAGATTACCTAGGCAAGCTGGCCAGCCACAAAATGGATATGGTGTAGTCCTGGGTACCTGGGTACCCTGTCGTTGCTCCCTAAGTTTGTTATCCCTGTCACTTATGGTTTGTGAGCAGTGTCATGGCAAGCTGAACAAGCTGTGTCCTTACTCACGATTGTATATAAAGTGAGTGTACTTAAAGCAGGGTATGCCTATCTATATCTATATAGAAAGTTCAGAGATGTGAACCTGTTCCCTATTATATACACTAATATATGGTATATAACATTCTATAATGTATCTAATGTATATATATTGTATATAATATATACATAGTATATATATTGTCTAATATATATATTTTTTAGATACACATACATACATACATACATCTATATATATACACATAATATATATATATACATATAATATATATACATATATATACATATAATATATATATATATACATATTAATATATATATATATACATATTAATATATATATATATATATATACATATAATATATATATATATATATATATATATATACATATAATATATATATATATATATATATACACATATAATATATATATATACACATATAATATATATATATATATATACACATATAATATATATATATATATATATATATATATATATATATACACATATAATATATATATATATATATATACACATATAATATATCTATATATATATACATATAATATATATATATATATATATATATATATATATATATATACACACATATATATATATACACACATACATATATATATATATATATATATATATATATAGGGAACAGGTTCACATCTAGGAAGTTTCTATAACAGGAAGCTTCTAGATCACGTCTAATAGGCAGAAAGTGCATGCGCAGATCAGCAGACCAAAAGTTTCTTGCACACCCGCTAGATAAGCGACCCACCCTGCCACCATCCCCCATCCCCCATCCCGCACCCTGCACACTCACACCCCCTCCTTACCTTACACACAAATGCCACGATTTCGTCTGTAAACAGTGCAGGAGCCATGATGCACACTTACGACAGGGCCTGGACAATTTCCGGAAACGTGTGCACGCAGCAAAAGTTTCGTTTCCGGTTTCATGTATAAATGTGAGAACGCGGTTTTGTATATTCGCGAATTCGCGAATAGTGAACATACACAACCATTAAGCAGATTTAACTTAGAAAAAGAAATACAAATACATACATTTGTGGACACCAGAAAACTTTATTTAGACACATGAAGACATTTTAAAAAAAAAATTGGAAACATGCTGTTTATTACATTTGTATTTTTCAAACCAAAACAACCTTTGTACAACATTTAGACCATATACATCGACAAAGAGCCCATAATCAACAGATGCATGTGCAGATTGACAGAATTATGTTAACAGCAATAAATACTTACAGAGAGTCAACACACAACACAGCCAAATCTCACCTCCATAAATAACAAAGGGCCAAAAATGTTACCCATAAAACATGTGACACACAAATATATTGGACCTCTTCGTAGGTCAAATCTTTCCTGATGTCTGAGTGAGCTATATATAATCCAAGCAAACACACCCAGAATGGTAACGCCCAGTCCAAAAATTAACTGTGTGTATCCTGTGTGTTTTGGAGCATGCTCAGTTGCCAAAACAAGGGAAATAGAAATGAGGAATAGAAATGTATGTAGGTGTGTATAGTATATGTGAATTGAAAAAATTCTCTCTTGAAGTTTGCTAGTCATTATTTAGAATGTTTAGATACAGGAATACATACATATATATACAATTACGTGAGAGAGAGAGAAATATATATTTAGGGAAACAATTGAAACACACCTTTTGGGATTTGAGAAGTGAGATTGTGACGATTGACCAGATATGTAAGCCAACAATCTGACTCATCACTCATGAACATCCCTAAATTTGGCGTGGCAATTATATCAGGCGTTCTTATGTGCATTTTGGCTGGCGTTTTCCCAGGCGTTTTGACATGCATTTTTTGGGCAGGCATTGTTATATGAAATCACCTACAAAAGCCCCAAAAACAGACCACAAACACGTACATGTGAACGTAGCCCGTTTGGGGGCGTTTGAGGGGGATTTGTCCAGCTCAAGGATCAGCTCCCAAAACAGGCAAAAAATCCAATCCTATTCAGTTCAATGGCCCCTGTTCCCATGTGAGCATTTTGACGGCATGAGGAAAACACCCAACGCTCACTGAGAAATAGCACAATGATTAGGGAGTCTGCCTTCCTGCTGTAGGTTTGTAAGTTCGAATCCGGAAGGTGCCCTCTGTATGGGCAACACTTGGATATCTCCAATCCTCCAAATGTTGACATCATTAATTTTGTTCATGTTTGAAAAAGGCATGTGTATCAGCAAACTTTTAATCCAAAGACATGAACAAAATACAAAAGATGCCCCATAAAGTCAATATGTAGCAATATTGTGAGCTAAAGCTCTATTTGTTTGTTGGGCATACTTTGCTAATTAGCCAAGTATAAGGGATATATATATATATACCTTCAGTTAAATGTGTAGTAAAATGGTAACACTTGGCCATACCCATATGGAAGAAAAGGTAGTATTTGCAATATATTTCTAAAAACATTCTTTGGAAACACATAAAATATTGTCAAAATTGTGACATTTCCTTGATATGTGTGAAATGCTAATAATCTTTCTTTGAAATATGTTTTACATCTATTTTTTTTCTATCTGACGACCAATTCCCCAATGTAATATTTTGTGGGTTTTTTCAGAGAATGTGGAGGTTCTATATAAACACTGTAGATTTGACTGCTATGATTTCGGAGTTAGCAGGAAAGGTGTATGGAATGTGATGGTGTTTACTAAAGGATCCCTTGTTGGAAGTGTGCATGTTTTTCCAATTCCGCCGGTTTTTGCCATTTTCTATGGGCGAGACAGCGGATTTGCAAGCGGTATTCAAAAAATAATTGACCCAAAATCGCGCTGGCGAAATTTTTTGAGCCAATTTGACGTTGCGCATGCGCACATTCGCGAGTTCGCAGCTCGCGGCTGGAGGAGCTGTTTGACCTTTCCACACTTTCGCAGATATCTCTCTTTCTAAGTCAGTTTTTGAGATTTTTTAAACGCAAGTCATCTCCAAATTGACTTCCACACCTTCCACAGTGATTTGGGATTTTTGGGGGTACAGGGGAAAATTTGGCTAAACTTTAGTCGAGCTTTTAGCTGGCGTGGTTTTAAGTCGCGCTCTGACCATATTGCATCTTAATGAATCTCACACTAGGCGCTATTTTCCGCCCGCCGTTCTTTGAATGCCAATTTCAGACTTAAATAATCGCCGCTTCGCAAAATCACGCCGAAACGCCAATTCGCCGTACTATGAATCAGGCCCTATATGTCCTAACAGATATAAACAACATGAGACATAAGCCATTAAACATTCAAAAGAGCCATATGAGTATAGACAGTCCATCCAAAGTTAAAGGAATGTGAGACCAATAGTGGTAATGATGTTAAGTCCCTTAGTGCCACAAAAGGTAGGTCGAAGTTAAAGGAAAGATCCAAGCTGCCAAGGATGAGACCTAATTCCACCTCTGTGCCAAGAATGGATATGCTCTTACCGGAAGATGTGGACCCCCCTAAATAAATGAGTGGTCAGATAAGCCTGTGTGTTATTAAACAGCCATCATCCGCAATCCATATAGGTAAAAACGGCGTTCCTCAGTCTTGTCCAATACACATATAGATAATCCCCCTCCAAGGAGAGCCCCCACTGGTCAGGGTAAGCCTCAAATAGACCTCAGAGGAAGAAAAGACTGCAAATGGTATAGTACGTAAGGGATGTTTATTGATAAAACAGCACAAACTACTCACATGTCTGTAGATGAATATCGGCATGAAAACAAACAAAATGGCCGCGGCGTGTGCGTGCTTGCGTCGACGTGGGCGTGGGCGCCGTGGCATTTCTTTAACTTTGGATGGACTGTCCATACACATATGGCTCTTTTGAATGTTTAATGGCTTATGTCTCATTTTATTTATATCTGTTAAGACATATTGTTTCTAGATCTACAGGCAACTATCTTTGTTCTAGATTTTCTCAATGTTTTGGCGCTGCACTTTATCTATTTATGTGTTTTAGTGATTTATCATATCATTTGTGCTGGCAGCGTTATTTATTCAATTCCATTTAGCTGAAGGCAACTAGGCTTCTGCATACATTTATGCTTGTGATCAAAGCGCAGCCTTTTTTACCTTTTGTATTGTTTGTCTTCATGACTCTAACCACTCTCTAATATTAAACCTATCACTTAGCTCTCTAAACCCTGACACCTTGGCCCTAACTACACTGCAACAATAAACCTATCAATTAGCTCCCTAAACCCTAAAACCATGACTACACCCTAACACTAAACCTAATACACTTAGCTCCCTAAATGCTAACACCATGGCCCTAATCACTCCCTAACACTAAATCCTAAACCTACAACTTTGCTCCCTAGCCCCCAGCATTAACCTTAACCCTAACAGGTAACTTCAATCCTCAACCCATAATACTAACATGAACCCCTAAGCCTAGCCTTTAACCTAACCCTAAAAGATAACAGTCTTATGCCAATATCCTACATAATTCAATACTTTCAATACTGGTGCTGTTAAATGTTAAGTATAAGGAACAAAGTAGAAATGCCAGAGATGCAATTGAAACGTACCTTATCTACTGAGAAATATGGGAAGCACGGGAAAAAGGGATCTCAGACCAGAGGAACCAATCAGAAATCTGTTTTTTTTTTTGTTTTTTTTTTTACGTTATAGTTAGAAAATGGAAGCAAGCCTCCAAACTGCTATGATAGGCAAAATTGCTATTATTCCCATCCTTCTCAAAGACCCCTGGAAGTTAACACAACCTTCATCAATGCGGCCCTGAAAAGCAGCTGACAGGCCTTATATCTCTTTATTGGATCCCCCTTCCATCTTTTTATGAGATTGTCAACATCCGAATATCCACCTCCGAGTACGATAAAGACCAATATCTTCTAAATACAGTTACGGGTAAATGCCTAGAGAAGACAGGTGAAACACTGAGTTTATTACAATGATAAACATTGCGTTTTATAGAACTTCCAAAGCCCAAAGTTTGTGGGTTCTGCTTTTTTTTATTCTCAAAGCAGCTGTTGATTTACAGCTCTGGACACTAAATGCACCATTATATTCTTTGGAAAGTTTAAATGAGATTAAGGATGATCAAATACTTATAAGCAGGGTTTAAAATACCCAGAGGGCTGCAGAAATGAAGGGTCATTTATAACAATATTATAAGTGCAAGCTGTGTATGTAATACAGAAATCTATTGAGATAACAGCATCTCTGGGAAATACAAAATGCTAGGAAGCCGCTACAAACTCTACATCTAAATACTAGACTTAAAATTCTAAATTATTCTGCATTTTACTAAATTTACAGTGCAAGCATGATTTTTTTCAACCTAAAATATAAACAGTGAAATTTTACTTTTAAAGACAAAACACGCACAATTTTTATTCTATTCGGTATAATTTCAGTCTGCAAAAATGCATTCACACTGGGTGGAATGGTGGAAGCAGCCCCACATACTTGCAGATTTTGTATGTCACCTACTAATCTGTGGGGCTTGTAAAATCCAGTGTGGCTTAAACAGCTATAATTTTCAATAGGCTCCTCAAGGGTGTGACTAAAGTGTTCAGGATTTAATAAAGCCCATTTTGTTAATGTAACCTCACTTTAGACATTTAAGAGTTTAATAGACAGAGAATTTGTCTGTATAAGCCACAGCAGCCAATGGTATTGTCATTTCTAACTGGGAGTTTCCAGACTAGCTACTCAGGAGCAGTTCTCATGTTATATACTGGAAATGTTTTTGAAATAATCAAGAAAGGGGTCTGAAAATAGGAAAATTCTTACATTCTGCCATAAAACAATATGTGTCTGTGTGTATAAATATATAAATAATAGTCCTGAGGGGGAGCTGCTTGTTAAAACAAGCCACCTCCACTCCAGCCAGGTGGGCTTCAACCACCTTGACTAAGTGTTCGGTGGTGTTTAGAGACCACCTGATTGGTTGAGTGGAGTTGGCTTGTTTTAATGTGCAGCTCCCCATCAGAACTATTACTGTTTATTCCACTAAGCTAAGCAGTATGTTGATAGCAAAGTCATCTATGTGTTTGCCTGGTGTGTTTTCCTACTTTTAAGAGAATACTGCACACATTACTTCACAAGTTATGGGTTCTCAGGATTTCCTGACTGGGGGTGACACCTATACACATAGCTCCAAACTGTCCCTGATTTTGAGGGACTGTCCCTGATTTGGAACAATGTCCCTCTGTCCCTCTTTCCTCTTCATTTTGGTCTGATCTATAGAGATGTATATAAAATGCCCTATTTATCTTTCAAAAGGTGTTTTACAGTGATACACCTTTCATCCAATTTCTAAATTGCTGCATTTGTAAATTCCAAAGCACTTGTGAGTTTAACCAATTATTTATTTTTGTACAATTTTCCTTTAAGGGGGCGTGGCAGGGGGGGTGTCCTATACCTGCATAATAGATGTCCCTTATTCCGATCTCAGAAAGTTGGGAGGTATGCCTACACATAATACAGGATACTTAGCAAAGCTACGTCAATGCCAAGTATCACTGGAATTACATAGATTAACCCTTGAGGAATACCACCATATACAACATATCTCAAGACGACTTAGGGTGAGAATATTACCCATTTTTTTAAAGGCTGTAAGGAGTACAAGAATATGTTCATACAAATACTAAATAAATGATCACTTGATTTACAGTAATGAAATTAATGATTTTACTTATCCAGATAAAGTTGAATTCCCTGACTGATTGTATCAAGCAAGTAAAAGAAGAGCTCTGGTAAGAGATTCCTGCAGAGGAATTTACTGATACTTTACAACACAACAACACATAAAAACATTGTCGTAAAAAGCATTGTAAAAAATTAAAGTTCAATCAAAATACAGAGGATTATTACTGACAAGGAATCTTTCGATAGTCCCATATTCCTTCGAGATGTGGCTGGAGTATGACCAGGTAAGTACCAGTGACATAGGTTTAGGTTTGGCTCTCTAAGGATCATCCTATACTGACTCACTCTGGGATTTGTCTTTAGAAAAGACCAATTAGTAACTACCAGACTAAGTACAAATAAGATCACACAATGCCGCAGGAGAAGTGGTTGGCAACATGACATCCAGAGGGCCACAAAATCCCAGGCAATCCAAGACATTGGTACAATCAACGGCAAGGACATAATGCATAAAATCTCTTCTTGGGTTCTGACTCCACCTGAGGTATGTGTTCTTAATAAGGGGTTAATGTCTTATCCAAAAACTAATTTGAATAGATTTACACTACATCGAGTCATAAATCAGAAATATTAAGACATTTTGCATATCCGGTGGTGTACAAGAAATTACCATATGACCCCCTCAATGGCAGCATTGACTGGCCACAACTTTCACTCAACCTGACCCCTATGGACCTCTTTTATTTGTGGCTGAGGAAAGGATACACTGTATACATACCTGTTGGCCACATCATTCTCAATAGCTTTAAAGTAGAATAAATTAAAAAAAAAAAAATGCCATGATCCGATTAGTAAAATTCACCTGTTATGAAATGCTATGATTCAATCAGTACACCTACTTTTGGTCATATATATATATATATATATATATATATATATATATATACACACACACACACACACACACACACACAAACACACATATACATACACAAATACACAAATATACATACATACATACATACATTTTCATCCTCTGCTTAGCCAGAATCACAACCTAATGCATTGGTTTGGAAGATCCATTTAGCTATTGCATAGATGGTCAGCCATTTATAATCAAACTGCATAGAGCTCTAATTCAAAATAATCTCTTAATGGCTAACTTTATAGCTGTTACATTGCAAAATATCACCATTTACCTTAAAGTCTACTTGTTTCTGCAATATGAGCTTAAAACCCCCATTCTAATAAAAAGGAAGCATGAAAAGATACTACAGCCTAAAATTTATTGAAACCACTTAGCAAATCAGTATGCTCTGATAATGGCTTAGAAATTGCGTTTTTATGTCATGACATGATTTGAATTGCTATTGAAATATGGCCAATCAATGCAGTTCACTGAGACCGCTCTCACCCAGCTCTGGTGTTGTGCTGGCACATGGCAGTCACAATTTATTCTTGTATCAGGAAAGGATAAAAAGTTAAAAAATGTATTTTAAATAACATCAGTTTTGGAGATAAGGTTGGGCTCTCCTGACAGTACAGGAAGTTGATATAAAATGCCAGCTCCAGTTTTAGAAAAATGTATCTCTCTTTCTGCCTCTTCAAAGGAGGCCCATACTCACATTTTAAAATGAAGCTGTTAACAGGTGTGTTGGGATGGATAAAGGAAAGACGATTGGATGAAATATTTATTTTTCCTGTAGAAATTGCTGCTTCAGGATTCTGTAAAAGCTAGAAAGATATCATTCTCTTCCCTCATGCCAAGGTGCTAGGTATAATTTTTGACTGTGACCTCTTCTTGAGGACTGACATCCAAACTCCAAATCATGCCACTTTCATACCTGCTTTAGCAGTAATGATGGCTGTCTAATATTAACAGTGTAATGTAATGGGCACTAAAAAAGGGCCACTGTTCTTCATAAAGCACACAGTCATGTCCCCTTCTCTGCAATGTTAGTATGTATGATGACGGGTGTGGCTTCTCCTTTCACTGTGGCTATTAGCTCTACCAGCATAGACCATTGCAGTGTGAGAGCAACAAACAGCATTTTTTTTCTAAGGAAACTTGTATCTAATATTTCATCTAAGTTAGTGGGCAGAGTGGTGAATTTAACCATATCTATATACTCTATTTGCCGAATTCTGGGGCTCCCATACCATGTAGAAAAAAAACAAAGCCATACAATTTGTGGAGATATGCAATGGGCTATAGTATTGAGCTGGACATCTTTCACTATTCCCTTCTCCCAAATTCCTGTTAGATTAGATTCTTTAATGCTAACGGAAAGAATCTTTCATACGATTCTTGACTCAATCTCCTTCCTCTCTGCTAAATGGGATATATGGTCATCTAAACGACATTTGTATTTGGGTTGATATTTATTGAAATGAAAATGAAGTTACCTTTCTCTTTGTTCTCTGACTTCAGGTCACTTTTATGATGTCTGACATTTATTTATGGGTATAGAATGTATGACGTGTTTTATAATACCGCTCTACCTCTATGAAAAGATTACTGTGTTTCATCAGAACTTCTCTATATCTGTTCAAATTGTGATAATTTTTTGAATATATATATCTTTTGTATAAAGACATTTTTGGTTTTATGATATCACTAAAGTTTATAAACAAAAACAAAAAAGAAAAAAAACTTGTATTTTAAAGCCTTTCCAAGCAAAAATTTGTCTCAAAATCAGCACATTCAGGTGTAGAGGACTTTTAAGAGATACAAACGTGTGTCTTTAATTGAGCCGAAAATCATTCTGTAGTTCTTTTCTTCTATTCATCATTCCCTGTACACCAGATGATATTTCAGATCAGGCTAACAGCTGGAGAGCCAGCATTGGCTTTTGAAATACAAAAGAAAATGAAGATCAAATGCAAGACTCTCATACTGTACTGCTTAAAACTGAAGTTTAGCTTTAAAAAATTCTTTACAGCTTTCGTTTCATTACCTGTAATGAAGTTTGTCCAATGATGTGCAGGCTGCTGGATTGTGTAGAAATCTTCACTGCAGGGCTGCCCTGTCCTCTTCTTTTTCTGCTGAGCTTTCATTCTGTGGCAGTTCAGAGATTGGGGTCCCTGGGCTCAGCTGCACTAAAGATGGGCATGCACCCTCCTGCCTTCTCCTCCATCTAGAAAATCTGTGAATGGGTGGGGGGGTTAACAGCTTTGGGACCCTGGGCTCAGCTGCACTAAAGATGGGCATGCACCCTCCTGCCTTCTCCTCCATTTAGAAAATCTGTGAATGGGGGGGGGGGGGGGAGAGACCAGATTCCCTACCCCTCCCCAATCACAGATTGTGTTACAGGCAGTGTCATCGGTAAACAAATTGTTCTCAATAGAGGAGAGAGAGATGGGGAGGGGGGTTTGTCCCCATAAAACTATCCTTAATGCGGCTGAGACCCAAAGCTGTTTACCACCACAGTGCTGGAAGTTCAGTAACAGGAAGAATACAGGGCTTCCCCATAGTGAAGATTTCTATAGAATCCAGCAGGCTGCACTAGGGGGACCATATTTCATTACAGATAAGTAACGTGGTAGAGAAACAAATGTTTTTTAACCAAACCTCAGGTGGGAGATATTCAAGTAGAATTCAGCATTCAGTCAGATTTCAGAATGTGGTCACACACCAACAGAAATAACTGCAAGTTCAGAAAATGTCTGAAGAAGAAGTATTTCTCTACAAGTTAAAGTGGCTTTATAGTTTGCATAAAAAGTCAGCTACCTTTCCACCAATGTTGGTCACATTTCATTATATATTGCCACATGCTGAACATTTGAATTAATTTCACTGTGACTTGCTTAAACATCTATTGTGACAAGAAAATGGCTTGCCAGCAAGGCATTTAAATATGCATTTCAGTCTATTCAGGAGGTTATCAGGGATAAATAAATGAACACAAACTGTCCTCTGGGTAAATATTTCTTGTTAAGCGGCAACAGGTAAATCTAATTTACATATAATGATAAATGCTAGCTGAATAAAAGAACATGTAAGAAAAATTTACATGAGCCTCTAGTTTCTAATGGACGGCTGCAGCATTCACAATCTATTTGTTCTGCTGTTGTAAAGTCTCAGTGTGACTGAGGAACAAAAAATTCCTTTAAAATGAGTGGGAACAACAGGGTCAATTTGTAAAGCTGAGCTCCAGGCAGGTAGAAAAAAAGACTCAAATAATACAACATGTCCATTATCATATACAGTATCATCAATTTTATTTTTCGTAAATGCAAGCAATGTAAATACCTGAATTTGACTTGGTGTCAGCCACTTGCACTCCACTGGCAAAGCAGAGCTCAAACTGGAAGAGAAAGAAGAAGCACAAGATGCAGGCCAGTCATGCTGCAGTGCTCATGTGCTTATAGGAAACATGCTGATAGGGGGAGAAAGCAGAATGACAGAGAGATGAGCTCATTAGTCTCCTGCTTCTCCTTTCACTATCCAGTCACAGGCTGGGGGAGAGACAATGCCTGTAATTGATACTGAACTGTAGCACAGAAAAATCAGGTCTTTTAAGAGACATTGCAGTGCTGTACAGCAGAACTTTGCAAGTCTCAGGAATGGATCAACAGATATACAAATCATTTGGCGGGTTAAACAGCTCTCATATAGGTATTACATCTGTGTAGTTTGCAGTTTGCCTGGAATTCAGCTTTAAAAACAAGAGCACATTCATGCTTTTTGGATTTGCACATTTGACCCTTCACAAATATAATCCTAGATAAAGAAAAACAATGCTTTTATGTATTTCCTTGCTCTGGAAGAACAGTCTATAGCAGTGGTGGCGAACCTTGGCACCCCAGATGTTTTGGTACTACATTCCCCATGATGCTCCACTACCCTACAGAGTGCATAAGCATCATGGGAAATGTAGTTCCAAACATCTGGGGTGCCAAGGTTCACCACCACTGGTCTATAGGATGTACCTCGCTTAAAGCATGTCCATAACTACCTGCTCGATACATTAGGCTATACATGCACAAGAGGTGGGGGTGGGGTGTCAGGGCACTGTCAGCAACAGAGGTGTTTGAAGACCTGGCATCCCAACTAGTACTTTGAATGGCCACAGGAATTCATACTGGTGTATAACGAGTGCACAAGGGCACGCACAGATGTGCATTGGAGCATAGGTGCATGCACAGATTCATGCTGGAACATGCATACGCACTGGGGTATAGTTACGCACGCCCTCAGCCTAGTTTGACGCCAAACGACCTTTAAGAGGAAGCCAGTCAGGCTCGGCAGTTGCTGGTTGATCTTCGGCTCTCCACTGCGTTTGTTCCTGTGTTCCCTTTGCCTTTGTGGATTCCTGTTATTGACTCGGTTTGCCCCCTGGAGCTGTCTTCTGCCTGCCTTCTGACCCTGGCTTGTCTAATATATCTTCCCTCTGCTCACCTGTGTATGACCTTGGCTAACCATCTGACTACGCCTACTCTGATCCCACCCTGGCACCTGACCTTGACTTTGCACTGACATCTCTCTTGTTCTCTGCTCTACTGAAGACCTTTTGCTTCCCACAGGTGCCACTTGCCTGCAAAATACCGTTCCAGTGCATCAGTTGTATATGGGCGTTCCTCTGACAATTATCCTAGTCAGATCATCACTGCAAGAATTCCAGCAGGCAACCCGTGCTACTTTGGGCCTTACTCCATCTGTTTTAGGGGAGTCTGGAACTTAGCTACAAGGGAAGCCCTGTCTCCATTGACTTCCAGCACCAGGTACGTGATAGGGGGAGGTGTACGCCAAAGCATCATGGGAGCCGCTTTTTTAAATCATGTTTAATTCAGCCATTCTACAATACCTAGCATGCATGCAAAGTTACAAGGCACATATGGTGAAATTATTAAACTTTAGTAGCCTGGAACAAGCTTGTTGACTGGAAGTCAGCAGAGAGAAAATTTGCCCCGACAGGAGATATACTAGGCTTTGAGACAGATTGATAACCAGACTACAGCTCTTCACAGCTTATAGGTACATTTAATATGTAGCAACAAAATAAGTAAAAATGTCAGTATAATAGCTATATTTCATGTTATAACTAGAGACATACTTGCCAACGTATTTGCCCCAGTCCCTGAGACACTGTCATGGACCAGGACACTTATGGGTCCACCTTCCAGGCAGTTTCACCCAGATCACCCCCCTATACAGTTGGTTGCACCAAGATCATGCCCACCTTACGGACAGTTCTGCCTAGAAAACTAGCACTTTCCGGTCTCACCCAAATGATGCCCAACTTCTGGGTGGTCCAACTCCTAAATATCTAGGAACTGCCCACTTGTGGCCACAATCCTTTCAATTAATGCCCTTTTTATGTTACTGACCATGCTCGGTAACTCAAATAAGCATTTTTAGGACACAGCATTATCAGGACAAAGCACCTAGATGTAGGACAGCTGGGATCTATGTAGAGGCCTTATACCCAAGACATAAAATTTGGCCAAATGCAGGACAAGGTAGGTAATGTCAGGTCCAAAAAAGTTTTACTGATTTACTGTGCTGACAGAGCTGAGTAACAACCGCACCCCTCAGCACAAGCATTCTCAAACAGCCTTGTACTGCACAGAGGAGAGGAGACATGTCTGACCAGGTCTGTTACATTATTGAGAGCACTGAGTCTTAAGGCACGGGCCACGATGAGAAAATCAGAAGTAAAATTTCGTCCGACAAACGATCTGACGATTTTCGGATCGTTAGTATGGTGCTTTCGACAGCCGATTACGAATTTTTGTACGACAAAAACTGGACATGCAGGCTGTAAAATTTTTATAGTACATGAACACAAAGTCCGATTTTCATTTAGTACAGTTTTCGTCCGAAAAAAAAATCGTTAGAGCAAGACTACGCATGTTCAGAAAGGAAAGAGTACATACAAAACAATTCAACACATTACATCACTTCTGAAGTTGAATACTGTCGTACGAGAATTTTCGTATGAAAATAGCCTCTCTCTCGCTCGCTTGCCACCCCCTCTCTATCACCCCCACTCTCTCTCCCCCTCTCATCCCCCCCTCTCTCTCACCCCCTTCTCTCTCTCACTCCGTCTCTCTCTCGCTTACCCCCTCTCTCTCACACCCTCTCCCCCCTCTCTCTCCCCCTTTCTCTCTCACGCTCCTCTCTTTCTCCCCCATCTCTCCCCCTCTTTCTCTCTCATCCCACTCTTTCTCTTCCACCCCCTCTATATCTTACCACCTTCTCTCTCTCTCACCCTCTCTCAACCCTCTCTCACTCTCACCCCCCTCTCTCTCTCTCTCTCACCTATCCCTCTTCTGCACACAAGGCAATTAACCTCTCAGACATGTTTACTGCACTATGTAACCCCCCCCCCCTCTTCCCCTCATCTCACTCTGTCTCACCCCCTCTCTTCCCCGCTTTCTCTATCACCCCCTCTCTCATCCCCTCTCTTTCTGAACCCTCTCTCTCCCCCCTTCCTCACTACCCTTCTCTTTCACACCCCTCTATCTCTCCCCCTTCTCTCTCACCCCCTCTCTCTCACCCCCTCTCTCTTTCCCCTTCCTCTCACCCCCATCTCTCTCTCTAACCCCCTCTCTTTCTCACTCCCCCCTCTCTTTTACCCCCCTTTCCTCTCTCTACCCCTCTCTCTTACCTCACTCTCTCACCCCCTCTCTCTGACTCTCTCTCTTCCCCTCTCTTTGCCCCTCTTTCTCTCTCTCTCTGACCTCACCATCTCACACTCTTCTCTCTCCCTCTCTCTCTATCACCCCCTTCTCTCTCACACACCCTCTCTTTCACCCCTCCTCTCTCACCCCCTCTCCCTCCTCTCTCTCACTCCCTCTCTCCCCCCCCTCTCTCTCTCTCTCTATGTCTCACTCCCTTCGATCTCTCCTTTTTCTATCACCCCCCTCTTTCTCTCATCCTCTCTCTCTCTCATCCCCCCTCCCTCTCACCCTTTCTTCCCCGCGCACTCACTCCCCTCTCTCTCTTTCTCCCTCCTCTCTCTCCCCCTCTATTTCTAACCCCCCTCTCTCACCCCCTTCTCCCTCTTTCACCCTCATCATTTAACATGGAAGTGCCCAACAGCTTCTACAGAAAGAAGCCGGGAACTTCCATGCAGGCTATGCTGTGGTAAATATTTAAACGCTCCCTCTATGCAGGTGAGCTGCAACTTGTAGGTGAGGCTTGAGTGAGGACTCCGATTGCCTGGGGCCCCATGAGTTGACAGCCGGCCCCTGACTGCTAGCGGCTATAACAGCCGCTAGCAATAATCGCATGTATAATGCGACAGGCTGATTGATCGATCAATCAACTTGGGTACAATCAGCCTACCTACATGGGTCAAATTTTGGCCGGTTCCTGCTGAACTGGCAGAGATTTGAACCGTCTATGGCCGACTTTACTCTGATACCTATTGAACTGCATAGTCATATTTAGACACCATTTAACGTGGCTGTAATAAGAAAGGGGAACGAAGACTATGAAAATAGATTTTTAGTATCTATTTTTGTGACTCAATTGGGCTAAAAAATATAGGATTCCCTAAAATCTGACAAGGCAGGTCCTGCACTGAGAAAATAACTCAGTTTATGTCATTATAGGCTGTTTTTAGTGTCACATTAAAAGATTACCTAAAACTGAGCTATGTGTTTAATTCTGAGGAAGCATCAGTCTTTACATGTTCTCTAAAGACGAGAAGATTATTATTAAAGTGGAGTTCTCAAGTTAACACTAAGAGGGCCCTTAAAATGGAAATTCTCCATCGTCTGCATGTGGTGAAGTGAGCACTTCCAGTAAGTTGTCTTTCAGTAACAGAATGGAACTCATCACACAGATATAATTGAAACCTTCAGGTCCATGAAAATAGATCGGTATTGAAGTTTCCTGCTTTAATTCGAGGGTACTTAAGTGAACATGCAGATGAGATGAGACATCTTCAGCAGCTGTGATTCTGCTCTAATTCTCCTCACCACCTGCAATCCCAAAACTGATCACAAGCGGCTTGGTAGAAGGTAGAGCCTTAAATGACAACTATAAAAAATATTAAGATGGCATTTTATCAGTGGCAGCAAATAGGTAAAACAGAACTATAGCCTTCTATTTAAAAAATACAGTATATTAACACTTAAATATTAGTGCATCCGCACTCACAGTTATCTCATGGTCTCTCAAAGTCCCAAACTGATCCTGTCAGTGAAGTCCACCTAATGCAACTTCCTCTGATGGGGTTGCGATGATGCTGCAGTGCTCCTAAATTCAGAGCAAAGTTGTCACTCTCATGTAGGCTGTTTCTGCTTGCATAACTGTGGGATGATAAATGTTGTAGGTGGCATGGCTATCAGCATGGTCACTGCCGATTCGCAACACTTGAGCATGTCAATCAGCACTTGGCCACACTTAGTCCTGCCCACTGCTTTATGAATTGACAGCGCTGCTTGGGTTGCTGAAAGGGCGAGCATGTGCGACACAAATGGAAGAGTTTTTGGTTTAGTCAAGGGAAGTAATAACACTTTCCAATTTATGAGGCTTGTGCATCACATAGTAACTGCATTTAGTACTTGTATAGACCAGGGCCATCTTACTAAATGGGCACGCTGGGCAGTTGCCTGGGGGCCCCACTTGCCCAGGGGGCCCCACCTGCCCAGCAACCCCGCCCCAGTGCCAAGCATTAGTTCCGATTCCTGTGTGCATTCCACTGCCGAACTTAGCAGGTGGCAAGTGCCTGTTGGCCCTGCGCTGCTGTCAGGCCACTTGGGCTGTGGAGGGGGAGCCCACAACTATAGGAATGCCTGTCTGCCTCCACGGGAACAGGCACACACAGGACAGTTGAGTCTAACTCCTGTCGTGTGTGTGTTCACCGGACCCGGCCACCGAACTTGGAAGCTGTCATTAGCCTGGCACTGCTGTAGCAATAAATATCGCCTTATCGATAGTTTGCATTTTTATTCTTGTGGGTGATTGTGTAGTGATTGTGAAGTAAAAATCAGTATATCCCCCAAAACATTATATATATATATATATTTTTTAGCAGAGACCCTAGAGAATAAAATGGCGGTCGTTGCAATATTTTATATCACACTGTATTTGCGCAGAAGTCTTTCAAACGCAATTTATTGGGAATTAAAAAAAAAAAAAGTAAAGTTAGCCCAATTTTTTTGTATAATGTGAAAGATGATGTTACACCGAGTAAATAGATTCCTAACATGTCATGCTTTAAAATTGTGTACGCTGGTGGAATGGCGACGCTTCAAAAATTCTCCATGGGCGACGCTTCAAAAATTTTTACAGGTTACCGTTTAGAGTTACAGAGGAAGTCTTGTGCTAGAATTATTGCTCTCACTCTAATGATCATGGCAATACTTCACATGTGTGGTGCGAACACAGTTTACATATGTTAGCGCGACTTACATACTCATTCGCTTCTGCGCACGAGCATGGAGAGATGGGGCCCTTTCCTTTTTTTTTCTTATTTATTTTACCTTTTTATTTTTCATTTTTACACTGCCCCTTTAATTTTTTTTTTATCACTTTTTTTCCTATTACAAGGAATGTAAACATCCTAATAGAATAAGCATGACAGGGTCTTCTTTATTATCTAGCACATTATGTGAAACTTATCTTAGAACGAAGACCTCCAGCGTCGTGCTGTCACCACTGAAGGTGCTTCCATCCTAACTCGGTCTTTCTTCCGGGTTGCAGAGCCCCAATGACATCATGCCACGCATGCACGCGGGAGCCGTTGTTTACGGCACAGGACTCTGAAGGAATGGTACGGGTATGTCGTTTCTTCAGAGCGCATGCACAGGTGACATCACAGGCTGCATCTAAAGAAAAAATCTCCTAAACGGTGCACGTTTAGGAGATATTTACAGCAGGGCTTGACAAATTTGCTTTGAATCCAGGAACCAGCTAAAAAAGTTAGGAGTAATTTTTTTTTGTAACTAATAAGGCTTATGGATTTAACCTGTCCCCAAAGGTGAACCTATCCTTTAACCCTTTCACAGCCAAAGCAGTCTTTGTGTTTTTTGCACACGTTTAAAAAATAATTTCAGGCCTGAAGACTACATAAAACCACCAAACATTTTATATTTTATGTCACACAACATTACCGCAAAATTTCTGTAAAAAAAAACACATTAAAAGTGAATTTTTGGGGGCAAAAAAAGCAATATGTTACAGAGTAAGTAGAGTGCACCGAGTAAATAGATAACCAACATGTCAAACTTTAGGCATGGTAGTACCCTATACTTTCCATAGGTGATGCTTTAAAAGCCCCCTATAGGTCATCAGTTTAGCATTACAAAGGAGGTCTGGTGCTAGAACTATTGCTCTCATCCCGACGTGCGCGGCTCTATGTAACATGTGTATCACAATCAACATTCTGAGGCGTAAGTATCCCACCGTGTGCATTTATATGTGCCAATATGTAGGGGGGCCTCAATTTTTTTTTTTTTGGGGGGGGGGGGAGGGAGATATTTTTAGTGCTTGCGTGTAACTTTAATTTCTTTACAACTAAAAAAAATGTGTTTTTAGACTTACCGTAAAATCCATTTCTCTGATGTTCATTGACGGACACAGCTCATGATCTTCATAACCATTGGGTTATACTGGCCCCAACAGAAAAATAGTCTGTCTATGCCTATGTGCAGTTCCAGGGGGTATACTCCCTCTTCCTGCTATAGGTACTCAGTTTTGTTACAAGCAGCTTCAGAAGAATTTCAACTCCACAGAGGGGTGGGTGCTGTGTCCATCAATAAACTTAATAGAAATGGATTTTACGGTAAGTCAAAAATCCCATTTTCTCTTTCGTTCATTCACGGACACAGCTCCTGATAGTCATAACCATTGGGACATCTCAATTGTTAAATCAATCGGACATCACAGTGTTAAACATGAGGGTTGGGAACAGCAAAAAATTTCCTAGGCTAAACAGTAGCCAACCAGGCAACAGGAGCTCAACCAAAACAACTGGAGCCCACCTGAATAAAACAATACACCCTCAAAGAGGATCAGGTCCCCTAAACAGCAGCCTGCAGATGTCTACACATCTACTTTATAAAACTTTGTAAAAGTGTGCACCGATGACCAGGTGGCTGCCTTGCAAACCTGCGTCACTGACGCCTGATGACGGAAGGCCCAGGAGGCACTAAGCGCCCTTGTGGAGTGCACCTTGATGGATTAGGCTTGAACCACTGTCTGTCTGATCCATCTGGAAATGGTCGCAGAGCCCACCTGAATAAAACAATACACCCTCAAAGAGGATCAGGTCCCCTAAACAGCAGCCTGCAAAACCTTGTGGCCAAAAGAAGCATCCGCAGATGCCAACACATCCACTTTATAGAACTTTGTGAAAGTATGCACCGACGACCAGGTGGCCGCCTTGCAAACCTGCGTCACTGACGCCTGATGACGGAAGGCCCAGGAGGCACTAAGTGCCCAAGTAGAGTGTGCCTTGACAGAAAAGGTGGAACCTGAACCTTGATGGAATAGGCCTGAATCACCGTCTGTCTGATCTATCCATAAATGGTCGCAGAGGAAGCAGACAACCCTTTCCGAGGCCCATCCGTGAGCACAACAAATGACTCTGACTTCCTAAAAGACCTTGCAGCTGCCAGGTATACCCTAATTGCCCAGACAACATCCAAGGCATGCAAGGCAATTTCCTTTGGATATTTTGGCCTGGGACACAGGGAAGGCAGCAAAATCTCTTCATTCAAATGAAAATCAGAGACAACCTTTGGGAGGAAGGATGGACAGGGGCGAAGAACCACCTTATCTCTGTGAATCACAAAGTAAGGAGTATAACGCCAGTTCCGACACACTGCGCACAGAGGTGATAGCCACCAAAATGGCCACCTACTGAGACAGCGTAAGCAAGGCAATCTCTCAAATTTTCTCAAAGGGAGGCTTCTGGAGGACCGAAAGCACCAAATTAAGGTTTCAAGGCGGCAAAGGAGATCGCACTGGAGGAACCAAATGTCAGACATCCTGAAAAAAGGTACGCGCCAGGGAGTGTGTGGCCAAGAATCGGTGGAAGAAGACCGCCAAAGCAGATAGCTGCCCCTTGATGGTACGGAAGACGACCAGCGACTCAGATAATCCTCTATCCATCAGCACCTGCAATTCAACAGCCAAGCCATCAAAGCCAGCGACTGTAAAGCAGGATGGAAGATTGGTCTTTGGGACAGCAGATCCTCCCTGAGAGGAAGCTTCCAAGGAACGTCGGTGACCAGCCACACCAGATCGGCGTACCAAGCCCAGAGAGCCCAGTCCGGAGTCACTAAAGTCCCTCCTGCCTCGATCCTGTGTAAATCAGACAATACTGACCCCACGGAGCCACCAGCCCGTCTGTGGCGTCCACCAGAGGATCCCGTGACCGAGCCAAAAAACCTCTGCACCTTTCTGTTGAGACGAGATGCCAACAGATCCACCTCGGCAGTGCCCCACGGGAGACACAACTGATGAAACACCTCCGGATGAAGGGCCACTCCCCTTGGTCCAACGCCTGCCGACTGAGGTAATCCACCTGCCGGTTTTCCACCCG
Source organism: Pelophylax lessonae (assembly GCF_965119305.1). Lineage (NCBI taxonomy): Eukaryota > Metazoa > Chordata > Amphibia > Anura > Ranidae > Pelophylax > Pelophylax lessonae. Next base: position 40,447,790 of record NC_138775.1, on the reverse strand, counting down.
GGGAATGTGTAAGGCGGAGAGGGCTGTAACAAACCATTATGCCCACCTTAGAATGCCGGCTACCTCCCCAGCTGCCAGGGCACTTTTTGTGCCTCCTTGGTGATTGACATAAGCCACAGCTGTGGCATTGTCCAATTGAATGCGCACTGGACGTCCTTGAAGATGATCCGTCCAATGGTCCAGGCACAGTCTGATCGCTCGGAGTTCCAAGACATTGATCGGTGGTCTGGACTCTTCCAGTGTCCAGATCCCCTGAGCAGAATTTTTGCAGAGGACACCTCCCCAGCTGAACAGGCTGGCATCCGGGGTGACCACTGTCCATTACAAGGGGAGGAAGGATTTGCCCAGCCAAAGTGCCAGAGAACAAAGCCTCCATATCAGGGACTCCTTTGTTCCCCGGCTCAGCCAGATCTGATTGTGCAGAGACTGTGGAGTCTTGTCCCATTTAGCCAGAATCTCCCTTTGCAGGGACCTCGTATGGAAATGTGCAAATGGAACCGCCTCGAAGGTACACACCATCAGACCCGTCACCCGCATGCGGGATGGGATGGGAGGGATGACCATCTGCTGGAAGTAGCACTCTTGCTAAGGCCGAGTTTAGAGTCAGACCCAGATAGTCCGGCTTTGTGGACAGAACCAGAGCTGACTTCTGAAAATTCAAAATCCAGCTGAACTCCTGCAGAGTTTGTATGGTGATTTCCAGGTTTTATACCAGAGCAGTAGGAGACTCAGTACCGTGATCCCCCATTGGCGTAACAATGCCAGTACCGGAGCTAACACTTTTGTGAAGACCCGAGGAGCAGAGGCGAGACTGAAGGGTAACATCACAAACTGATAATGCTACTCTCCCAGGCCAAAGCGGAGGAAGCGCTGGTGACCAGCACATATTGGAAAGTGAAGGTAAGCATCCTTGATGTCGATAGAGGCAAGAAAATCCTCCTAAAGCAGGGATGCCACTACTGTGCGAATGGACTCCATCATGAACTTCTGCCCCTGCACAAAGCAGTTCAGCGCCTTTAGTTCCAGGATTGGACGCACCTTGCCTTCCTTCCTGGGAACTGTAAACAGGTTTGAGTATGTAAGCGGTCCAGGGACAAGCGCAAGTTGGAAGGAAAGAACCTTGGGGGGGGACAAGAGTGAAAACTCGATCTTGTAGCCGGACCGAATGAATTAGTGGACCCACTTGTCTTGTACCAGGGAAGTCCACGGGTCCGAAAACCAGCGAAGACGTCTCCCCACCCCCCATATGGGTGAGGGCACATCTTCATGCTGAAGGAACCTTGTCCGCGGGTCTGGAGAAGCCCACTCTCGGCTTGCCAGACCAGGTTCGTTTGTATCCTCCAAAGGAGGCCCTGAAAGGCTTCGAGCCCTTGTCAGTCGACCCTGAGGGATGAAAAAAAATTCTTATGAGCCAAGAAGGAGGGCCAACGTCTATGACAAGGTTCTTTAACCTTAGTAGCCTGCAGAAAAAAGTACTCTTTCCACCTGTGAGACCTTTAATGATGTCACCCAGGGTAGCCCCAAACAGGCGATCCCCTTAAAGAGGGAGATCAGTCAAAGCCGTTTTAGAAGTCTGGTCCACAGACCAGCATTTAAGCCAAAAGACATGCCGAAGGACCACTGCCGAAACAGAAAGCCAAGCCACTAGGAGTCCTAAAGAGGCATCACAGATAAAATGCAGCCCCTGGACCAGCTGGTCCACTAGCTCAGTAAAGGCAGGGGGAGCTGTTCTCCCTCCAGGCAACAGCGTAAAAGCTTAGCCCATTCGGTCAGTTTGCGATCCCAGGGCAATGATAAAATCTGGCCTCAGTGCCAAACCTGCCAGAGTGTAGATATTGCAGGCCTCTGCCTTGCTGTCAGCCGGATCCTTAAAGGCCAGGGACTCTTCAACCGGAATCTTGGTTGCCTTGTTCAATCTGAAAACCGGAGGGTCCACCATCAGTGGAACAGTCCACTTCTTAATAAGGGACTCCTCATAGGGGTAACGCCTAGTAAATCCCAAGTGGAAGCTATGGTGGTCCCCACTACTTAGCGACAATTTTAGCGACAAAAAAATCCAGAGGACTCCAGGACCGCCGTCAGTGCATCGTTGGATGGTTGGGACCCGGAAGGCCCTACAGCCTCAGAGAGGGATTCAGGTGGGAAGATGTGCTCCAAAGACTCCATGAGTCATCAGAGGGAATTCACAAAAAGTGTAAAACACTGCAAAGGGACAACCCCCACCGTGCTGGCAGCACCACACGGTCGCCAGGCACAAGGCACAAGGATAATTTGTATTCCACACGAGGTAATAAGGAAGTGAAAAGATCCAGGAGTCAGCACCAGGGGAAGAGGAGGGGTTCCCACAGGGCTCTAAAGTCATGGCCGCCGATATTGTCAAGGGTAAACCCCCGCAAAATGGCCACCGGAGTACACAAATATGGCCGCCGTGTAGAGAAACACACAGGCTACAGCAAAATGGCAGCCCCGCGCGGCACCACAAAGCTTCCAGGGACACAAGCGGGATTCCTAGGGCTTAAGGACAAGCCCAGGAAGAACAGGGAGTCCTGGCAGGAGCCCCCACCAGATACAACCCCCCAGCATAGCCGATCCTCACCACAGACAGAACCCCTTGCCATCAAAATGTGGAGGCTGACGGCCAGGAGGAACGCTGCAACTATATTAAAGGCTTACCTATAGGTAAAAATTATGCATGGGAGTTTAAACTAAGAAAGCTGTGGAGGAGTGAGTGTTACCGTGTTTACTTCCCTTCCACACACTTACTGAGTGATTGTTTGCTGGCAAGACAAAAGGCAGATTGAGCAGAAGTTGGTGGACAAGCTGGATTGGCAAACACAGAACTCGGACAGCTTTCACAGTTACTTCCCTGAAGGCAGCGCTCCTAAATATAAAATCGGATCACTCCATCAATAAAGGTAAGCAAGCAAGCTTGTTTTACATCGCAGTGCTGCTGATCACCTTTAGCCTTTTTGAAACACTTCCTGTCTACTGGACCTGCATACTGGTGGTAACATCAAACCTGCGCAATCTGTGCCTAAACAGTCACTTGTAATCTCCATAAGGGCGAATCTGACAGGGTAACAACACAGAAGCACAACTGGGAGGCACAGGGACACACTAGAGCAGTGATGGCGAACCTTGGCACCATGGGAAATGTAGTTCTAAAACATCTGGGGTGCCAAGGTTCGCCATCACTGCACTAGAGATTTCCAGCTACCATTGTACTGTGCGGGGATTCTGGTGTGTCCTTTTTTCTTTAAGGGGGAATGGGTTACCTGTAGACAGACCTGCCCTCTATTTATCCATTGCTATATATGCTGTAAAATGGAAGCTCTCAGTTAGGGACCAGACTACACAGAAGAGTTTTGATGAGGCAGCATGACTTCAACATAATTTTGCAAACTAAATGTATATAGTTAAAACAGTGCAAATGTATTTCTTCTTCTCTTTGCTCACTAGCTGATAAGAGTTCTGGGATTTTTTTGTACTGCATTTGTACAGTTGTTATCCCATAACAGGAAATGTCTGTACAAGAACCTTAGAGGCAGGATCATTAGGTATTCTTTTAATGAGCATGGTAGATTTAAAAGGTTAAAAACAGTGACCAGATTTGGATGTAAATTAAAAAAAGACCTATTAGGACCTATTAAAGTGTTCTGTAGTCGAATCTTCTACTAACAGCCATTAACTTAAGGCCTTCTACAGAAATGCCAAAAGGCTAACAAGTGACATTTTGCAATAGCTCTTGCCTAACTGGCACACTAGTGTTTCTACTAACACATCAGGGGCATATTTGGTATGCAGACAAACATGGGAGAGCAAAGACTGTCACTGGCACATGTCGTCTTACATAACGGTGCTCATACATTTTATAATGTAAAGAAACTTACCGGCTGTAATCGAGGCATCACACCAAATGGCTCATTGTGCCAAACAATGTTGACATCCTACAGAACTTCTGACTGTCACAAACTTCTCTATGATCATCAATATGTGTCAACTGGAGCCCGGGAGGCTGAAAAGGAAAAATGTCAACAGGTAAGCCCAGCAAATTCATACAATGAAATGAATAGAGAACTTGTGCCTTTAAATAATAAATATTTAATATTTAGTCTTTTCAGTGATGTGTAAAAGAAATCAGGTTGATGTAAATGTTTGTTTTCCAGAAAATAATGTTTTCAGGTATCATTTGAAATCATGTACATGAAGACACCTATTACATATACCCTAGCTCTGCTTTCTGCTTTGTAGTGCAATACAATGGTTGTTCTTTTTCACATTTCTCAGATATCTTTTGAAAACAATGCACTTCACGTGCGGCTGATATTTTAACAGTTGTTACCCTGCTGTCACCTGTGTAACACATATGGGCGGCGCCAAAAAGGGTGGGCTTTTATAGCCACAAGCCGCACACATGCGTCACTGGCAGCCAAAGTTTAAGTGCTGAGAGCGCACTCTTCGATCAAAGACCAAGCTGTCCAAGACAACCCTCGATCCCTACTAATGACTGTTGGCCGGCATGACCAGTTCCAAATCATGTGCAATTATAGTGGTCATATGATCACTGATCCCCCACCTTGCGCTTACAGACCCTACTAAGGGCACACCGTGGCTGGGAGGGAAACAACAAACAAGGAGATTCAATTAAGCTAAGTCAGACACAGAGTTCCCTCTGCAAGGTAATCTATATAACTAAACAAATGGGATTTTTGACTTACAGTAAAGTCAATTTCTCTAATGTTCACTAACAGACACAGCTCCTGATTCTTCTTAACCATTGGGTTATACTGCACCCTAAAGGAGTAGGACACTAGGCAGGAAAAAGCTTGACTACGCCTATGGGCAGTCGCAGGGGGTATATATCCACACTCAGCTATAGGCACTCACTTTTGTTACAAGCAGTGTCAGAAAAAAGCCAACTCCACAGAGGGGTGGGTGCTCTGTCCGTCAATGAACATCAAAGAAATGGATTTTACGGTAAGTCAAAAATACAATTTTCTCTTTCATTCATTGATGGACACCAATGGGACGTCCCAAAGCAGTGTCAAACATGAGGGGTGGGAAAACAGGAGAAGAAAAAATTCCCAAGGCTAACCATGACCAACCAGGTAACATGGAGCTCAACCATAACAACTAGAGCTCACCTGAAAAAACAATACACCCTCAAAGAGGACCAGGTCCTCTTAACAGCAGCTTGCAAAACCATGTTGCCAAAAGAAGCATCCGCAGAAGTCAACACATCCACTTTATAAAACTTTGTAAAAGTGTGCACAGAGGACCAGATGTCCGCCTTGGAAACATGCATGCCTGATGACGGAAGGCCCAGGAGAAACTAAGCGCCCTAGCAGAGTGTGCCTTAACAGGGAAAGAAGGAACCTGACCCCTAATTGAATAGGCCTGAATCACTGTCTGTCTTATCCATCCGGAAATGGTCGCAGCAGAAGCAGCCAACCCTTTTGGAGGTCCAAAACAGTGAGTCTGACTTCCCCAAAAAAAAACTCCGTAGCTGCCAGGTACAACCTGATTGCCTGAACCTCATCCAGGGAATGCAGAGCAATGTCCTTAGGACGTTTAGGCCTGGGACATAGGGAAGGCAAAACAATGTCCTCATTCAAATGGAAATCAGAGACAACCTTTGGAAGGAATAAAAGACAGGGACGAAGAACCACCTTAGCTCTGTAAACCAACAGGTAAGGTGAACGACAAGATGCCGCCAGCTCTGACACCCTACTTGCAGAAGTAATAGCCACCAAAAAGGCCACCTTCTGGGACAATGTAAGCAGGGGAACCTCCCAATATTTTTGAAGGGAGATTCCAGGATAACTGACGACACTGAGGGCGCACTGGAGGAGGCAGCAAGGAATGTGTGGCCAATGGACATTGAAAGAAAAAATGCCAAAGCTGAAACCTGGCCCTTAAGGCCAGGTGTTGCTCAACCCTCCGTTGGAGAAAAGCCAAGATTCGAGCCACCGAAAAAGGAGCAAGGGTGAACACCAAAAAACTCACACCAGGCAACATACGTCTTTCAAGTACGATGGTAGATCTTCCTAGAGGCCGATTTTTAACCTTTAACAGCGTAGGAATCACCAATTCAGACAAACCTCTATCCTTCAGCATCTGGCTTTCAAAAGACGAGCCGTTAAAAGCATCGACTATAAAGCAGGATGGAAGATTGGCCCTTGGGACAGCAGATCTTCCCTGAGAGGAAGTCTCCAAGGAACATTGGCCACCAGCCGTACCAGATCGGCGTACCAAGACCGGCGAGGCCAGTCAGGGGCCACTAGAAAGTCTTGGCAGAAGTTTGGGAGGGGGAAAGGCATAAATCAGACGATACTGACGCCAAGGAGCCACTAATGCGTCTGCGGCGTTGGCCAGAAGAACCCGAGACCATGCCACAAACCTCTGCACCTTCCATGGAATGTGTACAGCAGAGAGGGCTGGTTTGAACGTTCTGCCCACCTTAGAATGCCGGCTACTTCTCGATCCATCAGGAGACTTCTTGTGCCCCCCATGATGATTGACATAGGCCATGACTTTGGCATTGTCCGACTGAATTCGTATCGGAGATCCCTGAAGACGAATTGTACAATGATCCAGACAAAGTCTGATCGCTCGGAGTCCCAGTACACTGATCAGCAGCCTGGACTCTTCCTATGTCCAGACCCCTTGAGGCCAAGCTGTGCCAAAGACGCCTCCCCACCGAGACAGGCTGGCATCCGTGGTGACAATTGCCCAGTACAGGGGGAGAAGGATTTCCCTGCTGAAGTGCCGAAGAACAAAGCCACCTCTAGAGACTGTGGAATCTTGTCCTATGTCACCAAAATCTCTTTTTGCAGAGATCTCGTGTGGGACTGTGCCAACTGAACCGCGTGAAGGTAGACACCATCAGCACCCGCATGCAAGTCAGGAGGGATGACCGTCTACGGGACAACAGAAGTTAAATTGCCTCCTTCAATTTCTGGAGTTTTTCCAGTGGAAGCAACACTCTGGCCGAATCCACCCAGATAGTCCCATTTTTTGGGCGGAACCAGAGCAGACCCCTGAAGGTTCAGAATCCAACTGAACTACCTCAGAGATTGCAAAGCAATCTTCCTGGTGTCCATCAGAGCAGTCGGAGACTCTGCTCACAGAAGAAGATCAGCCAGGTACCCCAGTACCGGGATCCTCCGCTGACACAACGGGCCAAAACTTGTGAAGACCCGAGGAGAGGAGGCGAGATCAAAGGTAAATGCCACAAACTGATAATGCTCCTCACTCACGGCAAAGCGGAGGAAGCGTTGGTGACCGGCGCATAAAGGGGGAGAAGGAATTCCCTGTCGAAGTGTCGGAGAATGAAACCACCTCTGGTGACTGTGGATTCTTGTTCCCTGTCGCTAGAATCTCTTTTTACAGAGATATCATGTGGAACTGTGCCAACGGAATCACCTCAAAAGGTAGACACCATCAGGCCCAGCACCCGCAAGCAAGCCCAGAGCGATGACCATCTGCTGGACAACAGAAGCTGAATTGCCTCCTGCAATTTCTGGAGTTTTTCCAGAGAAAGCACCACTCTGGCTGAGGCTGAATCCACCCAGATAGTCAAGTTTTGTGGATGGAACCAGAGCAGACTTCTGAAGGTTCAGAATCCAACCGAACTCCCTCAGAGATCACAGAGCCATCTCCAAGGTGTCCATCTGAGCAGTCGGAAACTCTGTTTGCAAAAGAAGATTTGTCCCCTAGTACCGCGATCCCCGCTGAGGCAACAATGCTAGCACCAGGCCAACACTTGTGAAGACCCGAGGAGCGGAGGGGAGACCAAAGTTAAATGCCACAAACTGATAATGCTCCTCGCTCACGGCAAAGCCGAGGAAGTGCTGGTGGCCAACACATATTGGAATGTGAAGGTAGGTGTCCTTGTGTTAAATTCGATAGAAGCGAGAAAATCCCCCAGATGTAGGAACGCCACACACGTACCCGCACCTAGCAGTTTAGCGCCTTGAGGTCCAGAATTTGACATACCTTGCCTTTCTCCCAGGAAATTGTAAACAGGTTTGAGTAAAACCCCTGAAAACATCCCGAAGCCGGAACAATCCCCCCATGAAGTAACAAGTCTTGCATTGCCCCAAAGTGACCCGGTAAGCGGTCTTGCACTTTGGGGGGAAAAAGACCAAAACTCGATCTTGTAGCCGGACTGAATGACTTTGTGGGCCCACTTGACTTGTACTAGAGAGGTCCATGGATCCGGAAATCAGCAAAGATGCCCCCCCACCCCAGATAAAGGTGAGGGCGCCCCTTCATGCAGAGGAAGCCTTGTTCGCAGGTCTGAAAGAGCCCCCCCCCCCCCCGTGGCTTGCCAGACCAGGTCCTCTTGGAGCCTCCGGGGGGAGGCCCTGAAAGACTTTTATCCCTTGAGGGACAAAAAAGGCCTCTTATGAGCCAAGAAGAATGGCCCACCTCTACGACGGGGCTCCTTGCCCTCGCTAGCCTGCAGAAAAGATGTTCCCCCCTGTGGGACTCCTAATTATATCATTATATCATCCAAAGAAGCTCCAAACAGGCGATCCTCCGCAAAGGGGAGATCAGATAAGGCTTGCTTAGAAGTCTGGTCCGCAGACCAGCATTGTAAAATAAAATAGTGCAGCGCTCAAAAATGAAGGTACAAATAAATATACACTTAAAATAGTGAATAAAACAAAGTCCAATAATAGTGAAAAACTTGAAGAGACCAGTCCCACACAGGAAAAATTGCTGACTTGTGACAGTAACAGATCCCACACCAATCGAAAATATAGTTCGCTCACCAGATGGCATGGACCCAAAATCTCCACAACACAACACTGCTGAATGAGCCAGTGAGTCCCCCGGGACCATTCCAAGAGTGGGGATTTCTAGATATCTTCGCGTGGACCATCCTTGAGGAGCCTCCAACACCTGCCAGAGAATCTGTGGAAGCCATTACCAGCTGGTTCCAGGGAGATCTTAACTTTCAGCCTGCATGACCCAATTGCTGTATGGTATTTTGGGTCCATGCCATCTGGTGAGCGAACTATATTTTCTATTGGTGTGGGATCTGTTACTGTCACAAGTCAGCAATTTTTCCTGTGTGGGACTGGTCTCTTCAAGTTTTTCATTATTATTGGACTCTGTTTTATTCACGATTTTAAGTGTATATTTATTTGTACCTTCATTTTTGAGAGCTGCACTATTTTATTTTACATTTGGATGCCATCACAGTCTGTTGGAGTGTCAGCAGCTATTTTTTCACTGTATCACTTTTTGTTAGCGCAGTATTTCACTTTATTCCCTACGCAGACCAGCATTGTCAGCCAGAGAAGACGCTGAAGGACCACTGCTGATACAGACAGCCTAAAATCAAAGGAGCGGCATCCAGAGAGGCATTACAGATAAACTGTAGCCCCTGGATCAACTGATCCGCCAGCTCTGCAAAGGCAGGGGGAAGCCATTTACCCTCCAGGTCCCAACATAAAAGTTTAGCCCACTCGTCAGAGTTTGCGACACCAGGGCAATAGTAAATACCAGCCATAGCCAAACCAGCCATAATAAGACATATGGCGGCCAGAGCCTCCGCTCTCTTATCAACTGGATCTTTAAAGGTAAAGGACTCCTCAACCGGAATTAGGGTAGCTTTACTTAAGCAAGGAATCCTTATAAGGATACCGCATAGCAAAACGCTTAGGGACCATAAGAGTGCGTTTTGGACAACCCCACTGTTATGTGACAATGTTGTCAAAGTAAGCGGGAAAGGAGAACACCCCCACGAGGGAGGGCCTGTGGTGCCAAAAGGGACTGGCGCCTCTGATGCAACATCTCCGCCATGTTTAAAATTTCACCCTCAGTGCATCCACGAGCGCCTTTTCATGCACGGCTAGAGGAGCAGAGGAGACATCCTCACTGTTAGAGCATTCAGAGTGCATGGACGCAGACCCAGTAGGGTCTCTCGCGTCCGCTGCAGCCGGGAGGGCGGCAGACACTTCATACTAAGGTCACCCAGAAAAACATAACAAAAAGGAGAGGGCCGCCGACTGCGATCCCGCAAGAGGGATGCCAACCCAGGGCACATTAATGGGCCACCTACTGGACCCCGCAAAAAAACAATAGAGGCCTGCACAATAGGAAATAGCCCCCTTAAAAGAGGGCTGTCCGCCATGATGCGGACACGCACACAGCAGGATATCCTGATGGTCCTGCAGCGCTAAAAGGGAAGACTCACAGTAACCACCAAATTTTTAGAGGGCTGGGGGGGGGGGGATTGGAACTCGGGGATCAAACCATCCCGGGGAGGGGCCCACATCCACCCCAAAACCATCCAGGGGTAGAGGGGGGACAGATATTTACCACACCAGGAACAGGGTGCCCACCGCTTCTGACAGGCCACTGCTCAATCAGGATGTGGGTGGCTGGTGGCCAGGAGGAATGCTATGACCCAGGCCAAAGCCAGGTCGTATGCACTCTCGCGAGATGTTTACTCGCAGGCCAGCCCCCGTCCAGTGGGCCATGTCGGGGCCGATCTAGCGCAGAGCTAAGGCCTGCACGCACTCGCTGGCCAGAGTGGGGGGACCCTCTGGATCTAGATTATCCAGTCCGTCGCCTAGTCCGGCAGTTGATAGTAGATTCTCACAGAAACAAAATAACAAAGATAGGAAAAAATCTATTTAAAAGGAAAACAATTGCCAGGACCAGAGATTCCAGCAAGGAACTAGGTCCTTACTCCTGACTAGGCAGAAAAAAATGGAGTATTTATATAAGATATCCATGCTATGGTATACCTACCTGGCTGCAACCTACCTCTAATGTAATCCCAATGAAAGGATACAGTTAGTAAAAAGAAAACAGGAGGTATGTGGCGCTGCCGGGATCAAAGAATGAGTGAAAGTCAAATGGGAGATTAATTCAAAATAAATAAAAGGTATCTCACTAATTCATATACAAAAAAAATAAATATATATATATATATATATATATATATATATATATATAGTGCTAAAGTGCAACAAATAAATAATGTAGGAATAGGTGTAGAATCAGAAAATAGTACTGATGATAATAAAACAACAAGATATATAAAAAATGTCAATAAAGGGACAAAGTGCAAAAAAGTGAACATGTGCACAATTAAATAAGATAAAAAAATTCCAAAAATATAAGTGTCCATATAAAATGATGATAAAGTCACAAATAATATTCAATCTTCAATGGTGATTCGTGATCATGAAAAAAACAAGCATGCTCCCACTCTCTCTCAGGACCGCACTCACCAGATCACCAAACCCATGCAGGGGTAGCGAGCATCAATGGTATTAATGATGGCTCTTATGTATATGCCCAGCTGGATGTAAACCACGTTTCCCAGTGTAAAAGAGATCTTGTCTCAAAGGCCACAGATATATGGAAAGAAGAGCATCCTCATAGTGTGATTCCGTATGATAAGAAAAATGTTCTATTGAAATGTATGCAATATACTCACAAACAAATGGTATACAATCGCAGTAAGCCAAGTGGTCTTGAAGACAATACTTCCAGAACGCCGTGTGTGCCACGAGCCGGAAGAGAAAAAATTTCTCTCTAAAAAAGAAACTAAATCGCCAGGACCAAAGATCCCAGTAAGGGTCTAGTTCACTTCTCCTGACTTGGCAGAAAAAAACTGAGTTCCTATAGTTGAGTGTGGGTGTATACCCCCTGGGACTGCAAATAGGCGTAGTCAAGCTTTTTTCTGCCTAGTGTCCTACTTCTGTAGGGGGCAGTATAACCCAACGGTTAAGAGAAATCAGGAGCTGTGTCTGTCAATGAACAAAAGAGAAATTAAAGTTTATCTACAGTCAAACATTTTTTTTTCTTTGGATAGAGTGTGGTCTGTGCCCCTCCCAGAGAGATCCACCCTTACTATAAATAGTCGTGGTGATCGTTGTTACTGGGACTGAAATAATAGAGAACCCAACATTTGAATTGTCACTCGAACAAGCATAGAGGGTAATTCTTCCAATAAGGTCACCTTTTCTGGGGACAACTATCTAAAAGGGGATTTACCTCAACAGAGAGATTTCCTCTCACTTCCTCCAGTGTGTATGACAGGAAGTGAAGAAAAAGCTCTTGAAAGAGGCACAAATGACAGGAAAAGGTTGACAATGGCTTAAAGTATTGCCTACTCAATCCAAAATGAAAAAAAAATGCTTTAGATATCTTGTTATACAATCACACACAAAAAAAAGGAAGAACAAGCATTATTACTTCTTCTGTTGGAAATGAATTACTGTGAGGGACAGCAATGGAGAGAATGTGAGTTTTGTTTAACACACCTTTCAGGACGACAATTTAAAAATTACCCAGACTTGGACTTTAAGTCTGCCCCACTCTATCCAAATCTAAAACATTTTTGGACTAGAGTTGGACATTCCTGCCTCTGAACCATCTCCTCATCCAGCATGGACTTGAATGTAACAGTGGCATCCCCACATACTGTATATGACTATATCTGGATGTTCTGGGCACATAAATTAAGATTTCATGGCCAATATGCTGGTAATAACACTAGCTTCACAAGTCAAAAAGCTACCATCTCCCCATAATTCACCACTAAGTTACTCCAAGCTCCCTTGGTAAACTGCTAATAAACTGAGCTACATCTGAGAGTGCATGTCAACTTTGTTTGTGCTACTATAGCCCTCTGAGCAGACAGAAAGGATAAAAAAGTGCCTGGTGAGATCTGGAGGCCCCGCTATTAGCTGCTTCTAATCTGAGGAAACTACAAATGATGTATGGAGTTTCCCCGGCAATAATCACATCCCCGCGAAAAGCAAGAAGCAGCTACAAAACATCAGATGTAAACAGCACAGAAACAAAATGGGAGCACTATTTCATCAGAGAGAATAATACAGGCCGCTGTGTTATGGCAAGTAATTAGGTTAAGTGAAGCATCCCAGGCAACACAAGAACACATCAAATCAAGGTGCAGAAAAATAGGAAACAAATGTTGGGCAGACCTCTGAAGACTTTAATAGCTACTTATATGCAAGGCTCAAAAATGTAATCTTTGTGGTATAAATTGGACCAGTCCACAAAACAGAATAAGTAGCACAGCCTCCAAACAGTCTGCTTTTTGGCAACAGTCCTATGTTATGATCTTCTAGGTTTTGAAGAGATAACAGGCATGGAGACACTGAAATATGGAGTTTGCAGGAGTAGTTTGAGGAAACTCCTACAGGAGGAGTTTGAGGCATACCAGACTGGCCACAAACTTAGCATTTTTTTAAGTGCAGAATCTTTTTTAGCAAATCGAAAGAAATTTTTTTACCACAACATGCTACAGCTAGCAAACATTCCAATTCATCAAATAATTTCTTTTGTGATCATGTTCTAAAGTGGATCCAAACCCAAAGGAGATACAGACACTGGTTTAGGTGCTCAGAGGTCAAAGAGTTTATATAGATATAAGCTGAAACAATGGCAGATAAAAGTGTTGTACATAGGTGGGGCAAAAACAGTTCGCACAGGGGGGGGGATTAAGAGTCCATGTGCAAATTTCTGACAGTTCTTAGAAGCAATCCAAGGGTGGTCCGCAGCTCAGGGTCAGCTCATTCAAACAGAGTGAAGTCAACTCTAAACAGATAAAGGGTAACTTTAATGTAAGTTACTACGTATTTATGTCATAATAAATCATAATCTTGCACTCAAGTGGCACTCTTCCCTCCTCCTCAAACCCAAAGGAGATGACATTTTGTTTGCTTTAGCACTGTCAGGAAGATTTATTAAAACTGGAACACTCAGAATCTAGTGCAGCTGTGCATAGTAGCCAATCAGCTTCTAACTTCAACTTGTTCAATTAGGCTTTGACAATAAGCTCCCGTTTACATCAGCGCGATTTGACATGTGATTTGACAAATGCATCAACCGCAACCGCGTAGATGTAAACCTAGACTCAAAGGATGAGTAACAGAGACACCTTTGGACAGCAGTCTTGTCAGTCTAGGGAGAGGGTAGTGTTGAAGTCACTAGCAGATTTAGGTGGACCTAATTAACAATGCAAAGATGAACTCCAGATAACACTTTTTCAGCTGTTACAGCAACAATTTTTTCCTTAGGATAAGGCTGCGTTCACATATTTGCGGCTTGGGTTTACAGTCTAGTGTCCTGTGCGTTTCTGCTCACTGGTTCAGGTGAAAATTTTTCCCTGAATTCTCACCTGAACCAGACCCAAAAACGCACAGGACCCTTTTCAAAACCCCACCGCAGATGCCCCGTACATGTGTGAACCGGCTCCAGTGAAAGCCATTCACACTCACATGTTATGCAAATTGGGTACAATTAAAAACGCATCCAAATCGCATATATGTGAACCCAGCCTAAAGGTTTTACATACACGATTAAACGCTAACTATTGCAAGCACCCCTATCAGTGGTAAATAGTTTGTTTCAACTAGGGCTTTTTTGGTTGGTTTGGTTGAGGTACCGCTGGAGGGTTTATTGATGCTGGCTGCTGGGAGATCTGATGTTGCTGCTTTTGTTCTATTGTTGCTGGGGTGGTACTTTGTTGCTGGGGATCCATTGTTGCTAGTGGAATCTATTGCTGCTGAGGGGGGAGGGGGGTATATTGTTGCTAGGGTGGGGTCTATCAAATTCCATACAAAATCCTTAGTAGCACAAGATTATACTGATTATATAAAAGGGGCGGTACAGGGCGGCGGGTAGGGAGTGGAACCAAGGGACGGTGCTGGGGGGTGGGGAGGGATCAGAAACAAGGGATTGCTGAGGGAAGAATTCCTGCACCTATTCTCTGAGAAAAAAGCCCTGGTCTCAACACTGTATCTACCCTTGCTGGACAGCTTGGTCTGTTAAAAGAAGTTAAAAAATAACAGACTTACTGGCCAGAACAGCGGGAAAAAATAAAGGAAAGAAAGCCTAAAAAAAAAAAATAGAAAATTAATGTAGCCACCACATCTAAGAATTGTTAAAGTGCAATATAATACATTTGTTTTTGGACCTTGAATAAAAATTGCAAAGCAAAACTAAAAAGATTTTGGATTATTTGGAAACCTAAGTGTAGCTGCTGCCAGACTCCATTTTTCTTACATAGGCTGCCATTTTGTGGCCTACCGCCCTGTTCACATAAAAAAGCTATAGGTCAGAGCTGCTTGGCATAAAAAATTGTGTATGACAACTTTACTATTTTATTCAAATGAATTGTCAAATTGGTTGCCATGGTTTAAGCATATTCCTCCTGTGCTTAGTTTTTATTCATAATATTACTAATGGCTCCTTCATTGGACTGGAATCAGGTGTAAGAAAAGAGGTATAATTATAGGGTATGTGAGATATTCCCACAGAGCTGCCAAGCAGTTTACAGTACATAATTCAAATGATACAGGAAAATACAGATATGATGGAGATAGAAAGAGGGAATTGAAAAGGGAGCATGGTATATCAAAAAATCATTGAAGCCTGGCTAAAATATGGTGAAAATCTAAATGATAACCCATTGTGAATGGGTGTTAAGATGGACCTAAACTCAAAAAGTAAAAAATATGCTATTGTATAGGGAACATTTAGAAATGTTATTTTGGGGGGGCGTGGCCGGATGTGAGCGAGGGTAGACGTGCCGGACCGGAGCTCTCTGTTAATCCTGCAACTTACCTCCGTTTTCGGTGTGCGGTGGGGCTGCTCTCCTATACCATCTTGTGGGGGAAGCTCTCAGGTCTCCAGCGATGCCATCCTCGACCCCAAAACCCGCCCGGCAGCCGCCACAGGACCAGCGCCAGACCCGCTCCGTCAAGAGCCAGGGCTCGGGCTCCGCCTCCGCCATCTTGGCGCCAACGTCTTCCCGGAAGAGCGGTGGTACGGGTGCAGGCATGGAGTCTCAGAAGCCTACGGACCCCGTGCCCTCCGGCACTTCTCAGGGACAGGCTCAGGAGGTGGTCGCGGACCAGCGGGCGATCACGGCCCCCATCCTAGAAGCCATAGATGCTTGCAAAGCGGCCTTGATGGTGCGCATAGATCACCTGCACGCTCATCCGCCATGACCTGGATAAATTCAGGGGGAGACTCACTGCTGCAGAGGATCGCATCTCGGAGGTGGAGGACAGCTCACACTCCCATGGCGCTCAGCTGGCTGAACTCCAGGACATTGTGAAATCCTTGCAACACCGAGCTGACGATGCGGAGGATAGACAGCGCCGGAATAATGTAAGGGTGGTGGGGCTTCCTGAGGGGCTGGAGGGGAAAAAGCCTGCTACATTTGCGGAGCAGTTCTTCAAACAACTGCTCTCTCTGGAGAATTTACCCCCCACGTATGTGGTAGAAAGGGCTCATAGAGTGCCAACTGGGGCCAGACCCCCTGGAGCCCCCCCCGTCCGTTCCTGGTGAAGTTCCTCAATTACAGGGACAGGGACATGCTCCTCTCGGAGGCGCGGAAACACCCTGAACTTCGCTTTGAGAACGCGCGTGTCATGCTATTCCCCGATTTCTCGGCGGAGACACAACGCCGCAGGCGTTCCTTTACGGATGTCAGGAAGCGCCTAAGGGCCAAGGAACTTATCTATAGCATGCAATATCCTAGCAGGCTCAGAGTACAGTACAAGGGCTCGGTGAAATTCTTTGACACTCCTCAAGAGGCTTCGGACTGGCTGGATGGCGTGTGATGAGTCCTGACTGCCAGTGCTCTCGGCTGGCTCCCCTTTGGATGTGGTCCGTTTTTTCTTTTTTTTTTTGTTTTCCTGTTGTACGCTGCCCCTGCTGACTTTCTCCTCCTGTCGTACCATTCTTTCTGGATATCTACGGCTTGTTGATGGTTTAGGAATGTCTACTTTTGGGGTTCCCTATCCTGCTATCTGGAGACTGGTTATTGGAGGTGGGGTGTGTCGTGGCGCCCTCCTTGCACACCGGGTGATCCGGTCTCAGAGACTCCATCGGAACTGTAAGAACATCTTCTTTACCGGACTGTTGCTCACATTGGAAAACTGACGTGCGTCACTGTTTTTTTTTGGCAGTTTGGGATTGAAGCCGCATACCAGACTACGTTTTTCACGTTTTGGGAAAGCTCGTTTTTGTTCAACTTTCCCTTTTTCTTTGTTTGTTGGGGGGGTTGTTCTGGTATAATGGCATGGGGAGTTCTGCACCAGCACCTGTTTTTGTTTGCTCATGTATATTTTGAGGGGGTAATTTATGGGTCCCTTTTTTTTTTCATCCTGCCCATAACCCCTACCTGGGCTCTGTGTAATTTTTTTCTAGATTCCCATGGCTGACAATATAAAACTTCTCTCATGGAATGTGAGGGGCCTGAACAATAAGTTCAAACGTGCCAGTGTCTTTCAGTATTTAAAGCTCATTAAGCCACATGTCATCCTCCTGCAGGAGACCCACCTGGATGGGAACTTGATTTTGGCTCTCCGTAGGCCGTGGATACAAAGGGCGTTTCATGCCACGTACTCCACCTATGCTAGAGGGGTCTCCATCCTCATTAGTAAATCTATCCCATGTTCGATCCAACGGGTGATCTCCGATCCAGGGGGCAGATACGTGGCTGTGCTTTTGGATATGTACTCTGTTACCATGCTGTTGGTCGCTGTTTATGTGCCTCCACCTTTTCGGATACAACTGCTATATGATTTAACTGATAAGTTGGCTGAATATATGCATTTACCTGTACTGTTCATGGGTGATTTCAATGCCATCCTGGATGCTACCTTGGATACTTCCAACCCCAATAGACCGCCCTCGGTGGATCTGCTCACCTGGGCTTCCACGGTGGGCTTGACTGAACTTTGGAGATGGAAGCATCCGCTCTTGCGGGAATACTCTCACCTGTCCACCGCTCATCGTTCTTCTGCTCGCATAGATCTGGCGTTTGGTACTGCCAGAATGCAATCCCTTTTGACTGCCTCGGAATACAGGGCCGGGGGAGTGTCTGATCACAACCCGCTGCTCTTGACAGTGAACCTCCAATTGGGGGCTGGAGTGCGGGGTTGGCGCCTGGCTGCGGGCTGGCTCCAACAGGATCAGGTCGCTTCCCACCTTGAAAAGTCGATCCAGTCATATTGGCCAGGAAATGTGGACTCAGCTGATCAGAGAGTGGTGTGGGAGGCATTTAAGTCAGTGGCGAGGGGAGAGTGTATATCGGCCATTAAATCCGCTAGGAAAGATCACAATGAGGAGGTGAGGATGTTACAGGAGGAGGAGCGGAGATGTGCGGAGGAGAACGCGGCCTTGCCGTCTGATTCCAGCTATGCTGCATTGCTGGAGGCGAGACGCCTTCTCTCTCTTCACGTCTCTGATCTTGCTCATACAGAAGCTAACAATCTACGGGCTTCTATATTCGCACAGGGCGATAAGAATGGCAAGTTCCTGGCACTGCTGGTGGCTGACCAGCAGCCGCCAGTTAATATCCCGCTTATCAGGGCCGCTGGGGGTGTGCTCAGGTCGGATCCTCGTGACATTTTGGAGACATTTACTGACTATTTTGAGGCCCTGTACGCCCCGCTACCGGATAGTGACTCTATGCACGCGGATGCCCTCCTGGAGGGAGTTGACTTGCCATCCTTGTCGGCGGAGGATAGCGCCCTCATGGATGCTCCGATAACAACATTAGAGGTGGCAAGAGCCATTGCGGCCTTCCCACCACATAAGGCCCCGGGTCCTGACGGTTTCCCTGCTGACTTTTACAAACAATACTCCGAACATTTAGCGCCTAGACTTAGCTCTCTGTTGCAGCACTGTTTGGAGGTGGAGGAACTTCCTCCCTCTATGATGGATGCCTATATGGTGCTGCTTCAGAAACCGGGTAAGGACCCCCTGGACTGCTCCTCGTATCGCCCTATCGCCCTTTTAAATATGGACCTTAAAATCCTGACGAAGGTCCTGGCCACTCGTTTGGCCGGGGTTATTCACTCATTGATAAACCCGGATCAGACGGGCTTTATGCCGGGTAAATCTGTGGACACTAACATTCGGCGATTGTTCACCCATCTTCAAATTCCTGGGGAGGCGTCGGGGCAGCGGGTGGTGGTCTCAATCGACTTTGAGAAGGCCTTTGATTCGGTCGACTGGGCCTTTATGCACAAGACGCTGGATCGTATGGGGTTCGGACCCAAATTCAAGACCTGGATCCGACTCCTTTACGCAAGCCCTAGAACAGCCGTACGATTGGGCTATCTCACTTCTCCGTATTTCCGGGTGGGGAGGGGGACGAGGCAGGGGTGCCCCCTTTCCCCATTCCTGTTTGCCCTTACCCTTGAACCCATCGCGACCGCACTGCGCAGCTCCCCGGCCGTGGGGTCGATTAAAGTCGGCTCTATTAAAGAATGTCTGGCGTTATATGCCGATGACATGCTGTTGTTCCTGGAGGATCCGGGTCCCTCCTTGAGGGCGGCCCTGTCCATCCTGAATGATTTTGGCAGGTGCTCAGGGCTTCGCGTTAACTGGAGTAAGTCCTCCATTTTGCCTCTCGATGACGGTGCTCGACCTGCTGCGGCCGGGGACCTGCCCCTTCGTTGGGTGGATAGCTTCACCTACTTGGGGATCAAGATAACTAGGCGTCCCCAGGATTATTTCTCGTTGAATTTGGCTCCTCTATTGCCTAAACTCCAACAAAATATCCAAGCTTGGAAGCGTCTACAACTTTCCTTATTAGGTCGTATTAGTGTCCTTAAGATGAAATTTCTGCCTGTAGTCTTATATTTCCTCCGCAATTCTCCGCTATGGGTACCACTGACCTTTTTCCGGAAGTTGGACAGCCTCGTCTGTTCATTCCTCTGGTCGCCCGGGGTTCCCAGGATTGGCCTTCGGGCCCTCCAGGAACCGTGGGGTAATGGAGGCCTGGCACTGCCCGATTGGCGCAAGTACTATTTGGCAGGACAGATGGTGTTTGCGCGGCGCTGGCTGCGGGCGGACGGGGAGGATTCGGCAACAATCTTAGAGGCGGCCCACCTGGGCTCCTTCGAAACCCTTAGGTTGGCGCTGTTTAGGGGTCTGGGCTCAGATCTCCCTTTAACGCTCTCCATGAGGGCGACTGTTAGGGCTTGGGCCCAGTCGTTGAAGTTGACATGCCCCAGTTATGTTGGATCCTCCCCGTCCGAGCCGTTGTGGATGAACCCTACCTTTCCTCATTTTCGTCACTTACCTGATTTGATGTTGTGGGCGACGCGGGGTGTAAAAACCTTGGGTGATATAACAGCGGCGGGGGCTCTCTTGCCGTTTGACCGATTGCGGGAGAAATTCGACTTGCCTAGCGGCTTTATATTCAGATACCTCCAATTGCGGCATGCCTTTCAGGCCCAATTTGCCTCATCCTCTGTAGAGCTGTCTCCTTCGGACTTAGAATGCGTGTTGACCTGTGATACCACACTCAAAACTCTCTCCACTGTGTACAAGGATATGTTCCGACTTACACCCCCTGGCATAGTTAGATGTAAGGAAAAATGGACGGCTGAGGTGCCGGACCTACAGAGGGAGGACTGGGATGATGTATGGACGGAGCCTTTCAAATATTTAGTGGCTGCTAGGGACAAACTAATTCAATTTAAATTCCTCCACAGGATTTACTATACTCCGGCCCGTCTGGCCAGAATCTTCCCGACTTCGTCTGCGGAGTGTTGGCGTTGTTCCGCTTCCCCCGCAGATGCAACTCACATTTTTTGGGGCTGTGGCCAAATTCAGCAGTTTTGGACTGCGGTGACGTCCTGTCTCGCCGAGGTGCTGCTGACTCCGATTCCGCGAACCCAGCGAGTCTGTTTGCTGGGTTTGGTGGAGGAGGTGGTCCCCTCGGTGGCCCACAGGACTTTGCTGAGTGTTCTTCTATTCTATGCCAAAAAGGCTATTTTACTACATTGGAAGAAGGTTTCCCCGCCATCCTTACTGTTCTGGAAAGGCCTAGTGAATGCAATGCTACCCCTATACAAAGCCACCTATGTCTCACGAGGTTGCCCGAAAAAATTTGACAAGGTTTGGAGGGCGTGGGTGGACTCCTCAGACACTGTGGGCTGAACTGCATATTGTGTAACTGTTATGAAGCTGGTGGATTGAACGCTCTATAGAAGTGTACTTATGCTATCTTGTATGCTAGCATTGTAGTCCTGCAAGAACAGCCAGATACTGGGTCTCTTTAATGTTGAATTGACATGTGTTGATCCCGGGTAGGGGGGAGATATGGTGTGTTGTTTATGAGAAGGGACCGAAGGTTGTTTACTCCGGAGGCCGGTGGTAGGTCGTGCTGTCCTTGGACGGTGGCCTGCGCTGACCCCCTGACCTCGACGCTCCTGGTCTTCTCAGGGTGCTGGTGGTCGTTTTTGGGTGGGTGGGGGGAGGGGGGAGGTTGTTGTTGGGTTATTGTGTGCCTTTTTTGGCTGCTGTGTGTGTCTGTTTGTGTTACTCTGTTCTTTCTTTAAAAATCAATAAAAAGAATTTTTCAAAAAAGAAATGTTATTTTGCCCTAAAAAAATCAACCCTTTGTCTTTAAAGCTTAATTCCACTTTTGTTGACAATAAATTCCCCTCTGGATGATCTATGTACATTGAACGGATTTTAACAAACTTTGTTGCAGATTCCTACCTTTTGTTATTCTGAAGAAATCAGTTTGTTCCTCTGTGCCTCTGTGCTGAGTGGGTCTAAAGGAATGGTTTCATAATTATCAATCGGTTGTGCAGCTGCAGAGCACCAATGAGTAAAACTGCAGGGCCTGCATTCCTTTAGATTTGTTCCGATTGGGTGTATCTCACCAAAAATGAAATTTTTGCTGCAGGGGATGCCTGAAATCTGGCTTGTATCTTAGTGCAGACTTTAGGGAAAATCAGTGAGCCAATCACACAAGCAGGAAAGTGGAGTTACCCTTTAATTCCTCCCTAAAGTGTTACTAAACCCACAACAGTAAAATGTGTCTATAGATAAAGAATAGCATGCTTGTTATACTCACTGTGTAACTCAAAGCGGAGGAGTTCCACCCAAAAGTTAAACTTCCACTCATTTGCTCCCCCCCCCTCTGGTGCCACATTTGGCACCTTTCAGGGGAGAGGGGAAACTGGTACCTGTTTTTGACAGTTACCCTTCCCCACTTCCGGGAGACAGCGCCACAGCGCCGTCCCTCGGAAGTTTGGCCCCCTACTCCTTCCCCCGCCGCCGAGCCAATCCCAATGCGCAGCACATGCGCAGTAGGGACCCGCCTGTGATGCCGCAAAGCTTCACTGCCGGGTTCTCTGGCCGGCAATGGCGGTGGCAGCATCCAACAGCCGATGGAAACATCGGCTGCGGTGCCGACATCGCTGGACACCAGGACAGGTAAATGTCCTAATATTAAAAGTCAGCAGCTACAATATGTGTAGCTGCAGACTTTAATTTTTTTTTTAGGGGGGAGCGGAACTCCGCTTTAAGTGATTAATCCTCTGCATTGTGTAAAAAGGCTGTGTGATCCTGTATGCACAGATCCTCCCCCTTTTGCAAGTTCACTCTGGACAAGTCCAGATAAGCACAGTTTGGACTCTATTGCTGGATAGGACACTTCCTGGTTTTATCTGAGCTATTCAGGCCATATGGTATTAACATCACACATGTGGGCGTGTATACAGATCCTAAATGACGGCCCAGTCTCTCCCTCCTCCTCCATGCCCAGTAACTAAAAAAGAACACAGTGGGTGGGATGTCACATCTTGATTGATGACTGTTTTTTTTTCTTGGGAGGGTACATGTGATCAGCACAGGGCCAATCAGCACTGTCCAGACATGTTCAGACAGAGAATTAAGGGTTTTGAAGCCTGATAGGACATTTGTAGTAGAAATTAAAACTCCTCCTACAAACTACCAGCACTCACTGATACAAGTCACAAGATTGCTCTAATTGCTATATACTGCTGATGAGAAAGGCATTCATCAGTTTATATTTACTAAAATAATTGCATTTCCATGTTCTGTGTACTGTAGGAGACCAGATATAGTGAATGCAGAATCTGGGTTTAGTAACACTTTAATAATAGCAGTGCCTTTCCTGGTATGTGGCACTGTTGCCTTTGACTCCTAATCTCACCAGAATTGGAGTGAGATTGAGTGTTGTGTCTACTGTGCTGTTCATGAGATTTCCCTTCATTGCCTGTCCTACAGCCAAACACAGGTACAGAAACCCCTTCAAAGTGAGGGAATCCCTGGTTGTCACCAGGGTCACCAGAACTAGTGTCCCAGTTGGTAGATTTCCTATCTATTACTGTTCTGGGGAAAACCCCAAATTTGGGATTTTTTACCTTCACTTTCAATGATAATAGTAAATATGATTAAAAGATTAAAATTCTCCCTAACGGGGCACAGACAGGAATAAAAACCTGGCAGGTGTACTAATCCCTCTCCACTCTATCCAAAACTAAAAAAATAAATAAATAAATAAAAAAAAAGGGTGCTTTTAATTATAATCAAAACAAAGTGGTGTAGTGCTAGATTATGAATAGAAAAACACCCTTAACAAGTCAATGCAAGATGTCAATATAAACAGTCCATTAATGAACACATAAAAAGTCCACAGGAGATGATGATAGCTGAAACCCAGGAAAGGAAAAGCTCCAAAAATATAGGGAGATAAGGATCAGATGTGCCCAGGTGTAGAGATGAATCCACCAAATAAATGTGTGAGAAATGGCTCCTTACCAGATAAATCTTGCCACTAAATTATAGGTGACTAAATGCTCAAAGTGAAAGAGAAATCTTCCAATGCAGCAATATGACCACACAGGAGCATATGTCACTCATTCCAAGGACAACCGATCATAACTCACGATAATATCCAGTGTGTATGAATCATGAAAATAAAAAGGGGAACACTCCCATAGTGCATTACCAAACAATAACTTTAATGGATAGTAAAAAATGAAATGCACTCACATTTTAAAACTCTAATATCAGCGGAACAGAACACAGACGTGCAGCAGCAGTGTTCCTGCAGATCATTCCTCCTCAGATCTTAAGTCACCCGGCAGTGAACGGACTGGTGTGATATAGAATTGATGCCAATCCTCCATCTAACCACCAGGGACCGATACGAAATCGGTCAAGTCGAGTCAAAACACAGGTAAACAGGAAGCAGATCAGGGCACAGGTGAACAGGAAAAAGCTGAAAGACCACTCAGCAATGTGCCCCTGTCGTTGCTCAGCATAAATAGGCCATGTGGCGCCAATGCGTGCACACACACATTCACGATTGCGCATATGTACCTTTCTTCTTGTGCACGCGCTATTGTGCCGCGCATGCGCTCCAATGCCAGTTTCTGGTCATAGCTGAACTTCTCTTACAGGGTGGTACGATCAAGTCCGCCTGAAAAACAGACAGACGGACCTGATCGGTCCAATCGAGTGAAAGGGGCCTAAAATGTAATATGTTCCAGATAATGTACCATATATGCTCCTAAAGAAGGCAAGTGTACGAAATGCGTTGGATCACTCCATATGAATTTTGCTACTCTCGAGCAAATGATTCATAATCATGTAACATGTAGAGAAGATTGTGAGTCATTTTATTTTAAACCATCGCTCTAAGGATCAGAAAAACACTTTTTCGTTAGCCATGATGTATTATTTCATTCGTTTTGTTAATAAAGCATTTTGTGATTTTGGGACTTGAAGTTGATGAAGTTGTGTCTCAAAAAAACCCTCCTACATGTACACACTGTGATATAGCTGTAAATTTTGGGAAGTTGGTAGATCTTAGCATTCAACAATCCTCTTAGATCCCATTTACAATTTCTGAGCTACAATTCTCCTTCTCCTGGCTGCTAATGTTTATGGCTGATATGGTTATCAGCCAGAACAAGAGCCATCATTCCTTAAAAGTGTGCTATGATTTCTGCTGCAATTAGCTATTATTTCCCCACTTCAGGCAAACATTTGTTTATTTTTTGTTTTGAATTGAGTGGAAAAAATCAGTTTTGGTAAATGTGATGCAAGGATGTGAGGTCAACGGACAGGGTTACAGGAAATACAACCTTACAGAGATTCTAATCCTTTCCTAGTCTACTCTCTCTAATAAAACAGTTTCTGTCTCTGTCCCTATTGAAGACATTTCCTATTACAGGTCACTATTAAGGCTGCAACTAACAATTATTTTTTCTGTCAACTAATCTAGCGATTATTTTTTTGATTAGTTGACTACTCTAATGATTATTTTTATTTTATTTATTTATTTATTTTGCTTAATCTAGTGTTCTTTTTTTGATTAGCTAATTAATTATTTGAATAACTTTACAAAAAATGATAAATACAACTTCTAATATAATATTTCAACTTTTATTAAATTTTTTCCAAAAAAAAAAAAAACTTCAATGTGGTTGAAGTTTTTACAGTATACAAAAATAAAGTGCCAAAAATAAAATGTAAACAACACTTTAGCATCAGGCATGAATAATGCCATTAATTCAGAACCAGAAGCATTCAAAATGCCATATAAATTCAAAAAAAGCACTGCTTAACACTGTGTGCAAAAATACATGAAAGACATATACTTTAAGTGCCAAAAAATAAAATGTAACACTTTAGGGCAGTGATGGCGAACCTTGGCACCCCAGATGTTTTGGAACTACATTTCCCATGATGCTCACCTACACTGCAGAGTGCATGAGCATCATGGGGAATGTAGTTCCAAAACATCTGGGGTGCCAAGGTTCGCCATCACTGCTTTAGGGCATCAGGCATGAAAATGCCATATAAATTCTGCCTAACACTTCTACTTCTTTAAACTACAAGTCAGCTCTCTGCCTTCAGGTAATCTTTGCTGTATTGGCCATTATTTTTGCACAGTGTTGAGCAGTGCTTTTGTTGGACTTGGCTCCTTTAAAACTATGTTACCTTTTAGGTATGTTTTACATTTACATATACATAGTGTTGTTGTTGATCAGTATTTTTGTGGTGTGTTACTTGTAAACAAAACTTTAGGGCATCGGGCTTGAATAATTAATGACAATTCTGCCTAGCACTTGCAAAAGATGCATTCTGAAGGCAATATGTGGTTTAAAGTAGTAAGGTTACTACTTTAACCACATAAAGCCTTCAGAATGCATCTTTTGCAAAGTGTTAGGCAGAATTTATATGGCATTATTTATTCATGCCTGATGCCCTAAAGTGTTGTTTACAAGTAACACACCACAAAAATACTGGTCAACAACAACACTATGTAAATGTAAAACATACCTAAAAGGTAACAGTTTTAAAGGAGCCAAGTCCAACAAAAGCACTGCTCAACACTGTGCAAAAATAAAGGCCAATACAGCAAAGATTACCTGAAGGCAGCCATCTTGTAGTTTAACCTTCTTAGCGGTATTCCCGAGCGTGGCTCGGGGTTAAATTTCAGAGCCAAAAGCGGTAACCCCGAGCCACACTCGGGGTACCGCCAGAAGCATCGCTGGATCCTGTAAAAGAGGTTACTTACCTTGTCACCGGGATCCAGCGATGTATGCGAGCGGTATGCGGCGGCGGATCTTCCTCCTGATCCTCTCTGTGCCCCGGCTTCCGTCTCCTGCGAAGTGACGTTCGCAGGGGGGTGGAACCGGCGGCAAATTCAAATGTAAAACACACCAAACACACTGATACATTGCAAAATAATATAAATTCACATTACATTGCCCCCCAGTGCCCTTTCCTGCAGTTTTACTGTACGTTTTATGTATGTATATATATATATATATATATATATATATATATATATATATATATATACACGTATATGTATATATATATTTATATATAATATATATATTATATATATATATATATATATATATATATATATATATATATATATACATACTTTAACTTATTTATAGTTTTTTATTATATTAAAACTTATGATTTTGTGTTTCAAACTTTATCATACCCGAGATGTTATAAAGAAGAACGCACAGTAAAAAAAAAAAAAAAAAATATGTAAATAGTTGGTTTGGGCTGCTCATTCTCAAGAATTACATGCAAAATAATGGTACCGTTTTCAGCACCTAAAATCCGAAAGAATCATACCGCCTGGGAGGTTAAAGAAGTCCAACATTAATACAGCCCAACATAAACAGTGCAAAAGGTTGGGGGCCTGTGTTACTAATACATAGCATTTCAATGGAGAAAGGTTAGCATATCGACATGCTCTGAAATTATGCTTGCTCTTTTTTTAGTCACAATGTTGCCAGCAACTGAGAAAAGCCTTTCAGATGGGGTTGATGTTGCAGGCACAGACAAGTAACTCTTTGCCAGCATGGCCAAGATGGGAAACCTCACTTAATTTTCCTTCCACCATTTCAGTGGATTTTCTTCCTTTGGAATAGCCTGCTCACTAAAGTACATGTGTATCTTATTCCTCACAACTTCACTGTGAATTTCTTGATCTTGGATGTGACCAGTGTCATCCTCACCATTACTATCGTGGTCATCTGAATCTGAACCGAGCAAAGTGTCCAACAGAGACACTTGCCTCTTCTCTGAAAATTTCATGTCTGCACTGGCAGATTGAACCTGTTCCTCACATTGACGTTGAAGTGTTTGCTCGTCCTCATATCTTCTTTTCTCTTCAAGTCTAAGAGCTTGGACCTTGAGGTGAACTTTTAAACTGTCCTCTGCTGGCAGGAATTTTAGTTTGCAGAATCTGGGGTCCAGGGCTGGTGCAATAAGATATTTTCTCCACCGTCATCTCTGAATTTAGTTTCCCGCTCCCATCTTCAGGTCATCTTCTGTGAAGCAACACTTTGGAAAGCCTTGACTGCTGCTGTCTCGAAAATTATGCTCTGTATGGATTTCTGGAGATCTTTTACCAGAGGAGGTAGAGGGGAACCAGTCACATGGGACTCTCCACTCAAGAAAACAGTAGCACACTCAAAAGGCCTCAGGACTTGTTCCACTTCCTCAAGTAAGCTCCACTGATCATGTTTTAAATCCAGGAAGCGCTTCCCTCGTGGTGTGACATCAGGATCGTAAAGTGTTGCAGTCACAGGCCACCTCTGTTCAAGCAGGCCGCTGATAATGTGTAAAGTACTGTTCCATCTTACGGATACATCATTTATTAGTGCATGATCAGGGGTACTCATTTGTTGTTGCTTTGCTTTAAGCTTTGCAGTGGCCAGCTCACTTTTTTTTTTAAATGTTCCACACGGCACTTTGCAGCCCTCAGTGTCTTGCTGATCTGGGGATCCCTCAGGGCATGGTTGACAACTAACTGCAATGTATGACCAGCACACCTGAGAGAAGAGATGCAATGCTTTTCTTCCAAAAAATGCAGAGCAGAGGCAACATTTGCAGCATTATCATGGACAACTACAATTACATTGGCCATGGATATCTCAAACTTCTCAGCTGCTTTTTCCACCCAGTTAGCAATGTTTTCAGAAGTGTGCCGATCTTTAAGTGGCATAGTGGTCAGATTGTTCGATATAAGCTTCTAGTCTTCATTACTGAAGTGGCATGTGACACCCAATTATGCTTCTGTGGCAATACTGGTCCATGCGTCTGTAGTGAGAGCTATTTTTGATTTCACATCTTTGAGTGACGCTTTCAATCTTTCAAAATTCTATTCATATTTCTTCTCCATCAGCTTAGTGAAATGGGACCTGGAGGGAAGTGTGTATCCTGGGTAAAACATGTTGATCATCTCACAAAATCCTTGACCGTCTACAATAGAAAGAGATCTCATATCTTTTACAATCATGTTGAGTATGCTATTGGTAAGTGTAATGGCCACTTGGGGTGTGCAAGCAGTGACATCATTTTTATGAAAGAAGATATCTTGTACACAGCTTTGCCTCTTCCTGAGAAAAAACAACAAACACAATAATTAATAACATTAGGAACCAATTTAAACATGAAATCTATGAATGCTCAATGCTAACAATAATGTACTGTATTTCAAAGAGGGTAGTAAATCTGCATATTTTTAAATGAACTGAATGTGATTAATAATTATGTTTAATATGATTAATTTGATTACAATATTAATTGTATTTCTTCTAGTAGAAAAAGCAGCTGAGAAGTTTGAGATATCCATGGCCTATGTTGTAGTAGCATAATGCTGCAGTGCAAATGTTGTCGCTGCTCTGTGTATTTTGGAAGGAAAGCATGGCATCTCTTCTCTCAGGTGTGCTGGTCAGATTGCAGTTAGTTGTCAACCATGCCCTGAGGGATCCCCAGATCAGCAAGACACTGAGGGCTGCAAAGTGGCTTGTGGAAAATTAAAAAAAACGTGAGCTGGCCACTACAAAGCTTAAAGCAAAGCAGCAACAAATGGATACCCCTGAGCATGCACCAATAAATGATGTATCCGTAATTATTACCTAGCACTATCATATATTAATTAATTGTATGTAATAATAGAGTACTACTTACAAAGATGGCTCGTCCTTTTGAGGTCGGAGAGCACTAGGATGTTTTCTTCTGAGGTGCTCGTGCATTGCAGTTGTGCTGCCGTAGTACGCCATTTCGGTTTTGCAAAGGGAACAAAGGACCATTTTATCTGGCCTCTGTTTAAAGAATTCCGATACTTTTGATGATCGTGGTCTAGCTTTTTGTGGTAGACTGGAACTTTCTCCATTCTCAGGAGCAGAAGCTGCCATTACCGCCATTCACATGCGAGATAAGTGTGACGCGTCGACGCCTTTCATGCATGCCGAAGTATTTTCGTAGTCAACGTAATCAATTACGTCGATGCGCCGTTGCAGCACTAGTCACTATGACAGAAAGTGAGGGGAAATCTCCCCAGTGGGGACACAGAGAACAGTAATAACCCATCAGAGTCCAGGTTCACATATATGCGATGCGGTATCCCTGCAAATCCACTGCAGGTTCCCGCATCGCATTCAACTTGCAGGCAGTTCACACTGCCATATGCGAATATCTGGGGGTGTCAATACAAAGTTAATGACACCCCCAGATCAGTTCGCATATCACAGTGCGAACTGACAGTTCGGACATAAATCGGATCGCATTGGTGTGAACCACCATGCGATCCTATTCTGCTGTGGACCCAAAAAAGGGTCCTGTGCGTGTTCTATCCGAATCCGCTGCAAATTCAGCCATACAATCTGTATGGCAGAATTTGCATCGCACAGACATCGCATGTGATTTTCAGAGCAGTGCGCTCAGA
The DNA here is from genome assembly GCF_965119305.1 of Pelophylax lessonae. NCBI lineage: Eukaryota > Metazoa > Chordata > Amphibia > Anura > Ranidae > Pelophylax > Pelophylax lessonae. The sequence continues at coordinate 40,417,729 of NC_138775.1, read as the reverse complement.
GTCACATGCGATGTCTGTCATCGCTATAGTGTGAACCAGCACTTAAAGTGACTGTAAAGTCTCGTTTTATTTCAATAAACATGTTTGCACAGAGTAGCCTGGATCCTCCTCTTCTCGGGTCCCTCTTCGGCTCTCCTGGCCCCTCCCTCCCTTTGAGTGCCCCCACAGGAAGTAGCTTGCTATGGGGTCACAACTCTGTGTATCCATTCAGACATAGAGCTGCGGTTCGGCCCAGCCCCCCCCCTCTCTCCTCATTGGTTAAATGACTTTGATTGACAGCAGCAGGAGCCAATTGCATGCTTAAAGACTCATTCAAGCAAATATCCATAAATCTCTGAAGGATCATAATCATATTTATTGTATTAATCTTATTTTGAATTTGATTAAGTTTATTCCCAAATCAATTAAAAATATTATCATTGCCCCTCTGTTTGCAATCTAGTCATGGAACGCTTTTCCATTGGCACACAGTATTATGCATCAATGATGGCAGCCTTAGTGCTGGTCCCAGTGTCCTCATCACACCTCTAGGCCCTAGCCCCATTTCTGGTTACAGACTAACGTTTATACTCACCAGATTATTTATGGAAGACCGTAAAAACTGTTGCTCTTCATTTAATAAACAAACACCTACTCGCTTGTATGCCTCCGGAGGTGGATGCATTCCAGACGTGTCCTACATGTGTTGATAATTTTCCATTAATGTAGCTTAGATGAGTTTTAACCCGGGAGTCACAAAAGACAGCCAACCTCTATCTCGCTGTGTTCCTGGACAATAAAGTGTTTAAAGTTTCAGAGCCAGTACTCACACTTAATGAAACAACTAAGCTATGTTGTTGGTGCATATTGCGACACGAGGCCTCTCACTCTTAATATCTTTCATCAACAGGCAATTGGGGAATTAGGATTACAAACACCTTGTTCTTATAAACAGGAGTTGTCTGATATCTAACTTTTCAGCTCGCTCTTTTGGCCTGCGGTTCCCTCGGGTGATCTCTTTCTTTACTAGAAGGTGCCTGCGGGAGAGGGTAAGGAGCAGCTGAGAGATCCCCGAGAGATAACATCCACAGCAATCAGCATGTTTACTCTCTACAGTGCAGTAAACAGCTACACAACTTACACATGTTGGGCTAAAAATGAACACTGATTTTAAGATTTACTAAGCTCCTGACATTTATCCCAGCTTTCTACATGTGGGATTTTCAAAAGCATTTTTAATACCATTTATGAATAAACACTGAATCACTTTGGTAAGCTTTTAAAGCTTAAGAGACCCTGTCACCAAACTAAAAAAATGCAGGTAAAAGCACACAAAAAATGGGATTTTTGACTTACCATAAAATCTATTTCTCAGATGTTCATTGACGGACACAGCCCCTGGTATTCATAACCATTGGGTTATACTGCCCCCTACAGAAGTAGGACACTAGGCAGAAAATAATTCTGGCTACACCCATGGGCCGTCCCAGGGGGTATACTACCTCTCTTTGCTATAGCCATTCAGTTTTGTTACAAGCAGTGTCAGGAGACTAATAACTCCACAGAGGGGTGGGTGCTGTGTCCACCAATAAACACCAGAAAAATTGATTTTACGTATAAGTCAAAAATCCACATTTTTCTTTAGTTTATTGAGAGACATAGCTCCTGGTATCCATAAGCATTGGGACGTCCCTAAGCAGTGTTAAATATGAAGGTGGGAATAACCCAAAAAAATTCCCAAGGCTAAACATTAGCCAACCAGGCAACAAGAGCTCAACCAAACAACTGGAGCCCACCTGAAAAAAACAATACACCCTCAAAGAGGATCAGGTCTTCTTAAACAGCAGCCTGCAGATGTCTACACATCTACTTTATAAAACTTTGTAAAAGTGTGCACCGATGACCAGGTGGCTGCCTTGCAAACCTGCGTCACTGACGCCTGATGACGGAAGGCCCAGGAGGCACTAAGCGCCCTTGTGGAGTGCACCTTGATGGATTAGGCCTGAACCACTGTCTGTCTGATCCATCTGGAAATGGTCGCAGAGGAAGCAGACAACCCTTTGAGGTCTGTCCATGAGCACAAATGGAGAGTCTGACATCCTGAAAGACTCCGTAGCTGCCAGGTACACCCTAATTGCTCGGACCACATCCAAGGCATTTAAGGCAATTTCCTTCAGATGTTTAGGCCTGGAACACAGGGAAGGCAACACAATGTCTTCATTCAAATGAAAATCAGAGACAACCTTTGGAAAGAAAGAGGCAAAGAACCACCTTATCTAGACGCCAAAAAGGCCACTTACTAGGACAGCGTAAGCAGGGGAATCTCCTGAATATTTTCAAAGGGAGGCTTCTGTAGAGCTGAAAGCACCAAATTGAGATCCCAAGGCAGCAACGGAGCCCACACTGGAGGGACCAAATGTCGGACTCCCTGAAGAAAGATATGCACCAGGGAGTGTGTGGCCAAAGATCGTTGGAAGAAGATGGCTAAAGTCGACACCTGGCCCTTGGTGGTACTCAAGGCCAACTTCTTTTCAACCCCCCATTGAAGGAAGGTTAAGATCTGAGCCATGAGAAGGAGCGAGGATGAACCCCAAGAGACTCACACCACACAATGTAGGTCTTTATAAACCTCTATCCTTCAACACCTATCGTTAAACAGCCAAGCCGTCAAAGCCAGCGACTGTAAAGCAGAATGGAAGATCTGTCCTTGGGACAGCAGATCCTCCCTCAGTGGAAGCTTCCAAGGAATGTGGGCGACCAGCAGCACCAGATTGGCATACCAAGCCCAAGAAGGCCAGTTCGGAGCCACTAATATGACCGGAATACCTTCTGCCTCGATCCTGCGTAGAGGCTTGAGAGGAGGGAAGGTGTAAATCAGCTGATACTGACCCCGCGGGGCCACCAGCGCATCTGTGGCTTCCCGCCAGAGGATCCCTTGACCGAGCCACAAACCTCTGCACCTTTCTGTTAAGCCAAGACGACAACAGATCCACCTCGTGGGTACCTCACCGGAGACACAACTGATGAAACACCTCCGGATGAATGGACCACTCCGCTTGGTCCAATGCCTGCCGACTGAAGTAATCCACCAACCACTTTTCCACCCCGGGAATGTGTAGGGCAGAGAGGGCTGGAACTAACCGTTCTGCCCACCTTAAAATGCCGGCTACCTCCAGAGCTGCCAGGACACTTCTTGTGCCCCCTTGGTGACTGACATAGGCCACGGCCGTGGCTTTGTCCAATTAAATGCGCTCTGCACAACCCTGAAGAGGATCAGTCCAATAATTGAGACACAATGTGATCGCTCGGAGTTTCAAGATATTGATCGGTAGTCTGGACTCTTCCACTGTCCAGATCCCCTGAGCAGAATGCTTGCTGAGGACGCCACCCCAGCCAGACAGGCTGGCATCCGTGGTGAACACTGTCCAATACAATGGGAGGAAGGATTTTCCCAGCCGAATCACCAGAGAACAAAGCCACCATATCAGGGACTCGTTCCCCGACACAGTCGGATCTGATTGTCCAAAGACTGTGGAGTCTTGTCCCATTTGGTCAGAATCTCCCTTTGCCGGGACCTCGTATGGAACTGTGCAAAAGGAACCGCCTCAAATGTAGACACCATCAGGCCCAGCACCCGCATGCAAGTCCGGAGGGACGACCATCTGTTGGACAGCAGGAGGCAAATTGCAGCCTGCAATTTCTGGAGTTTGTCCAGAGGGAGGAGCACTCTGGCTAAGGCTGAGTCCAGAGTCGTGCCCAGATAGTCCAGCTTCATGCACAGAGCCAAAGTAGACTTCTTAAAATTCAGAATCCAGCCGAACTTCTGCAGCATTCGTATTGTGATCTCTAGGTTTTCCATCAGAGCAGAGAGAGACTACGCTCGCAGAAGGAGATCATCCAAGAAGCCCAGTACCGCGATGCCCTGCTGACATAGCAAAGCTAGCACCGGGGCTAACACTTTGACCCAAAGGGCCGAGGCAAAACCAAAGTGTAACACCACATACTGATGCTCCTCTTCCACAGCAAAGCAGAGAAAACGCTGGTGACTGGCACATATTGGAATGTAAAGGTAAGCATCCTTGATATCGATAGAGGCAAGGAAATCTCCCTGATGCAGGGATGCCAACACTGTTCAAATGGATTCCATTCTGAACTTCTGTACCCACACAAAGCAGTTGAGCGCCTTGAGGTCCAGGATTGGACACACTTTGTCTTCCTTCCTGTGGACTGTGAACAGGTTTGAGTGAAAACTCTGAAAACGTTCTGAAGTTGGATACCGGACACTCACCCCTTGAAGGAACAGGTCTTGTACCGCCCCAAATAGGCCCTGTAAATGGTCTGTGGACAGGCGCAAGTTGGAAGGAAAAAAACCTTGCCGGGGGACAAGAGCAAAACTGGATCTTGTAGCCAGACCGAATGACTTTGTGGATCCACTTGTTATGCAACAGGGAAGTCCACGGATCCGGAAACCAGCGAAGACATCCTCCCACCGTTGATACAGGTTAGGGTGCACCTTCATGCTGAAGTAGCCTTATGCAGGGGTCTGGAGAAGCCCAATCTTGGCTTGCCAGACCAGGCTCGTTTGGATTCTTCTGAAGAGGCCCTGAAAGGCTTCGAGCGCTTGTCAGTCGAACCTAAAGGGGCGAAAAAACTTCTTATGAGCTGAGAAGGAAGGCCCACGTCTACAACGAGGTTCTTTGACCTCAGTAGCCTGTGGAAGAAAAGTACTCTTCCCCCCTGTGAGACCTTTAATGATGCAGGGTAGCTCCAAACAGGTGATCTCCTTGGAAAGGAAGCTCAGTCAAGGCCTTTTTTAAAGTCTGATTTGCAGACCAGCACTTGAGCCAAAAAAAAAGCCGAAGGACTACTACTAAAACAGAGAGGCGAGCCATCAGGGGAGCCGCATCCAAAGAGGCAACACAGATAAACTGCAGCCCCTCGATCAGCTGGTCCGCCAGCTCAGCAAAGGCAGGGGGAAGCTGTTCCCCCTCCAGGTCACGGCGTAAGAGCTTAGCCCACTCTGAGTTTGCAACACTAGGGCAATGGTGAATACCGGCCTCATTGCCGAACCCGTCAGAGTGTACATATTGCAGGCCACAGCCTCCGCCTTCCGGTCAGCCAGATCCTTACAGACCAGAGACTTTTCAACCAGAATCATGGTTGCCTTGTTCAATCTGGAAATCGGAGGGTCCACCACAGTCCACTTCTTAAGAAGGAACTCCTCATAGGGGTAACGCATAGTAAAGCGCTTAGAAACCCCACAGGGTTGGTCGTCCCCGCTCTTTTGCGACAATTCTGTCAAATTAGGCAGGGAAAGGAAACACTTTTGCCGCTCTGGATAGCTTGTGAGTGCCAAAGGGTACCTGCAGCTCCATTTCAGCTTCAGCTGTGTCCTCCACCTTTAGGGTCTCATGCAAAGACACAATCAGTGCATCCACCAGCGCCTTTTTGTGCGCGGTCGCAGAGGTGGAGGAATCATCCTCACTATCAGAGGATTCCAGGCGTGAAGTTGCAGACCCACGTCCGGGGCAGCCAAATCAGATTCAGGATCTGATGAGACAGATGAGGCAGGGGAAGGCGGGGGGCGCTTTCTGCTAGCCCATCGCCCGAAAGCCACCTCCGCCCGGGACACAAGGGACTCCAGGACCGCCGTCAGTGCATGGGTGGATGGTTGGGACCCGGAGGGACCCGCAGCCTTAGAGAGGGGATCAGGTGGTAAAATGTGCTCCAACAACTTCATGAGTTACCAGGGGGACCCCACAAAAGGTGTAAAACACTGCTAAGGGGCAACTCCTACCGCATTGGCAGCACCACTCAGTCACCAGGCACAAGGCACCATGCGATCCTCAGCAGAGATGGAGAGGATCCCACCAGACTACCACCCGCATAAACAAGCCCCTGCAGCCACCAGGATAATGCACTACACCTGCGGCGACCAGGAAGTAAAATCATCCAGGAGTCAGCACCAGGGAATGAGGAGGGGCCGAAATCGCCACCCACAGGGCACCACTGTCATGGCCGCTGCTTTCAATGGAAAACCACAGCAAAATGGCAGCCATACTACACAAACATGGCCGCTGTGTATAGGCATACACAGGCTACAAAAAAATGGCAGCCCCGTGCGGCAACATGAGGGATACATTGACTCAGGAGGAAGACCAGGCCTCAGGGACAGAACCTGGCAGGATGGGGGGGCCCTGGCAGGAGCCCCCACCAGGTACAACCCCCCCGCACAGTCGATCGTCCTTTTTGCTGGCAGCGCATCCCTCTGGCCCCCATCGCCAGTAAGTGCCCTGCCCCCCCTCCAGGAACAGTGGCCAGACCACCCAAACAGAGAACATGGAAGACTGGGAAGAAAGGATTTTCCAGGCACATAGTATAATTAAAATGTTATTTATTAAATTCCATATAAAAGACAGTAAGAAACAATCAAAAAGGAATCGTGAAAACGTGTTTGATATAAAAACCGATTAGGGCTCAATAATGGCTCACTAATCGTATATACAGCATACAGCAGTTCTTAAGAATTCTAATGTTTGCACACATATATTACTATTGTACATATCCTGAATGAAAAAAGGAAAACTTAGAACACCAGGGAGATCCTGTCAATGGTTGGCCCAAAACATAGGCACCGTCCAGCCAGGGTCAGTTGATGGTGATGAACAGTAATAGTTCAGCTGCTCAACATGTTTCGCCTCATAAAGAGGCTTCATCTGGAGCTTAATTGTAAGTAATTTCTGTACAATTATTGTGCAGGACTCAAGTCACGGCAATGTAATTTGGTAGTAAGTAACGAAGAGACACTCATGGATTAGTCAGAGCTTGGTATCATATAAACTAGAGCTGTGTTCAAATATGTAGCTGCCCCAGGAATGGTATAAACCTGGCTGCCATTAATAAGTTGATATCACTAAAAGCGTTTTCATATGCACACTTAAAGTGAGCCCATGAATTAAGCTATTTGACTAGCTCTGTCTAAGTGTCCATGGTGTCCTCTCCGGATGGAAGGGCCCATCACCACCTGTGCGTTTTGGCAACGCATGCTATCATGCACATGTAAGCTGAGTGCATGGTAACCCACCATCTCTAAGTGCAGTGTATTGTGGTAATATTCAGTGTGAATAGCACCCCAGCACACTGCACATTAGAGCACAATACACTGCAGATGCATTTTCTGCTTTTTTGAAAAAGGGTTAAATGCATTTTTAAATGTATTATGGTACGTTGGCAGTCCATTCATAATAAATGAGGGGCTGCCTTAACACAACATAACTAAGAGCATTAATTTACTGTAAAGGATCGCTTAAGTGTGAATGGGCCTAACTTTAAAATGTAAAACTGGAGATTTACCTTCATGCAGTGAATTTATTGGCAGGAATACCATACAAATGACCGACGGTTAGTTGAAAGCCTGCTTTAGTACTAGGGTTCCTCTAGAGCAGGCATCACTAAATGGAAGGCCGCAGGCCGAAAGGGGACCATAAGGCAATTCTACCCGGACCGTAGCTCCGCCACTTAGCAGCCTGGGTATCCTCGCCCGGCTGACAGCTTCCCTCTCCCGCCGCTGCCATAGCATTTGTCCGTAGCATGCAGAAGGCACAGCATGTCTGGACAGAGGGTGGGACATCCTTTTCAAATTAACAAGCCAGTAATTTATGTGATGTGGGGCAGTCCTATCAATCCCCTGCCTGGTAATATGAAAACCATGTCCCGCCCTCTGTCTGGACCTGCCGTGTCTTCTATCTGCTGTGTAAGGTAAGATCAGAAACGTTGGAGGAGGATTACAGGGACGGAAGAGTGGCTGTAAAGGGGGCCATTATAAAAAAAAAGGGGGGGTGGTGCTGTGAAGGGGACTTGGATTCAAGGAAGGGGGGGGCGCTGTGAAGGAGACTGGGATGAAAGTAAGGGGCTGTAAAGAGAACTGGGGTGCTAGAAGGGGGGGTGTGAAGGGGACTGGGATACAAGGAGGGGGGCTGTGGAGGGGACTGGGATAAAGGGAGGGGGCTGTGACGGGGACAGGGATAAAAGGAGGGGGGCTGTGAAGGGGACTGAGATGCAAGTTAAGGGGTGCTAGAAGGGGGGGGGGGATGTGAAGGGAACTGGGATACAAGGAGGGGAGCTGTGAAGGGGATTGGGATACAAGAAGGGGGGATGTGAAGGGGACTGAGATGGAAGAAAGGGGGGACTGAGATACAAGTAAAGGGGGGCTGTGAAGGGGAATGAGGTGTAAGGAAGGGGGACTGTGAAGGGGAATGAGCTGCAAGTAAGGGGGGGCTGTAAAGGAGAGTGAGGTGCAAGGAAGGGGGGCTATGATAGGGACAGGGGTGCAAGGACGGGGGTCTGTGAAGGGGACTGAGATGCAAGTAAGGGGGGCTGCAAAGGGACCCAGGTGTAAGAAAGAGGGGCTGTGAAGGGGACTGAGGTGCAAGGAAGGGGGGCTATCTGTATCTGATGTAGGTATCTGATGTAAGGTGGGGGTGCTGTGATGTAAAGGGGGGCTGTGATGTAAAATGGGGGGACTTGGATGCAAAGGGGGGCTGTGATGTAAAGCAGGCACTGTAATTTAGAGGGGCTTTATTGTAAAGAGGGGCTTTATTGTAAAGGGGTGCTCCGATGTAAAGGGGGTTCTGTATTGTAAAGTGGGGTACGGTGATGTAAAGGGACACTTTAATGTAAATGGGGGCTGTTCTGTGATGTAAAGCAGGGGTTTTGCAATGTAAAAGGGGCGCAGTAGTGTAAAGGGGGGCTATGATGTAAAGTAAAGGCCTGCTGACACTAATTTAAAAAGGGAAACTGTAATGTAATGGGGAGGGGCTGTAATGTGATGAAATCGAGTCATAGCACAAACATGAGACTCGGACCTCTGCTGGATAAAAATGTTAATGGCTGGATTCAATACCCTTGCTCTAGAAGTTTCTAGGTGTTCCTTGAATTCTGGCTGACTGACATTCCATCTGGTATTGTCTGCATAGATCCAGGGCCAAAGCCACTTGCAGGACACTAATGATCTTTTTAGCTGTAAGGGTGGTATTTTGCTCAACACTGTAAAAGGTCATTCTTCCCACTGGTCACCAATGTAAGGACATTTTTCCCACTGGTCATCAATGTAAAGGGCATGTTTCCCACTGACCACCAATGTAATGTGCATTTTTCCTTATTGACCAACAATGAAGTGGCCCCCTGAGAAATGAAAATAATTTCAAGGTGTTCCTCAAAAGGTTTAAAAAGGCTGGCTAAAGATGTACCAACAAGCTGCACAGCAAACTTAGATGACAAGTAAGTAACTTTTTCAGCAGGTTTGGAACTTCGACGTGCAGATTTATGTTATTAATAAGCCTATTCACATAATACATAAACTTAAACTCATATATGCAATATACTGTCTATAAAGTGCAATAATGCACATTAGTATGATACAGCTGTTACAGTATACTTTGGCCAGACTTCCTCCTCTGGTTGTAATGTACTGATTAATGAAGTCTACTAATCCTTAGCAACAAAACAGTAAGAAAACACTTGCACTTGTGTAAATAAAAATCAGAAAAAGTGTACAAATGTGTATTAAAAAAAGAAATTAAATTGTAAATCTGTCCAACTACTCCTCATCTTACCAAGGAACTGAAATGAGCTCCAGACAAACACAAAGTTTGGCAAAACAAGTTACATGAAAACAGCTCTCAGGCCTGGTCCACACTGGTGCAACATACGCTCCGACTTTGAGAGTACATGTCGCATGACGTGTATAAATCAATGATTCCTTATGAGAGACGCCTTAACTGGTCCGAAGTGTCTCTGTCCGACTTTGGAAAAGTTTCCTGCACTACTTTGGTCCGATTTCAGCTCACTGAATATCACTGAAATTGTATCCAAGTCAGGTCAGCATCTTAACTGATCCGACTTGTGACATGTGACTTGTGTTCAGAGGCAATGTTAGCACTGAAAAATATATTGAAAAAACAAAAACCCAAATCTATACCAGATCTCAATTTGGATCCTGTTCATTGATGTCTGACTGATGTTGCAGAGCAAAGTCGGATCGGAAGTCGTGGGACTTTAATGTCAGAGCAGTGTGAACCTGGCCTTACTGGTGAAAGTAACGACCAATCAAGCTTTTGAGTTTCCATCATGAAACAATGCTGGTATATGCTCTACACTGGAGGTTCAATAGGGGGCAGCTAGCCATTACACGCAATTCTGCTCCATTCAGCAGTGGCATTTTGCCAAACCCACACATAAATCCAACGCTTGTCACTGGCAGCTGTCATGAGAGAAACAAGGTGGCTGTTCAATTCTTCTCCTGGAAATGCTAGTTTATGCTGCTTTACCTATTTTGTTGTAGCCCAAGGGTAGGTGCACATCTGTGTGCTGAGGTGACGCACGCGTGTTGATGAATGTTCTTCTAAGTGGGTTTTTACCTAATGCACCAAGTGACGCCATAGAAGTACATGTGCATTTTTTCATAATATAGTGCACCACACCACGAGGTGTGTTGAGGTGCCATTAAGAATGAATGGCGTTTAAGCGCAACCCTGTGTTTTCATGTTCTGCGGGAATGTGAGCAATATCACACACATTCTGCAATACACAGATGCTTAAGTCACAAAGCTGAGAGACAGAGGTCAAAGTTCACCCGAGGTCTAAACAGTGGTGCCCTGGCAATTGCTTGACCTCATGCTGATAATACTTTTTGCCTCCTAGCTCCAGAGAGTGCATAAGAGCACCAAATACTGAGCCCTGAGCCAAACTCTAGGAATGATATGAATTGCATGCTTACATTGGTTCAGCTTGGCACAATGTAGCTATGCATTTTTCATTCCTAAGGGACCGCTAGGAAGATGACAATCTCTGTAGTAGTTGGCGCTACTACAGTGATTGCCGCAAACTTTCTGGTCCTGTGCCGTGTGGCTGTCCCACTGCATACTGATCAACAGATGGTTGCTCGCTTGGCACTGCCATCATTTACGGAACACTTTGTAATTTTTTAATAAATACATTAGGACATTGACGAGGTAGAGAGCAGGTACGGTGATGTCAAAATATCCACCTGTTCCAGTAAGAGAACGCCTTGTAATCACTGAAAGAAATAAAAAAGGCTTTCAGTGAATGGCGGTATTGATAAGCGAGCAGTTACTTAGCAATCATGGTAGTATCATGGTATTAGCGCCAACCACTACAGTGAATGTCAGCTTAATAATCACAATTTGTTGCTTTGCAGACTGAAATGAAGACATACACCATTTTTGTTTATTCCAGCTGTATTTACTCAGTGCAACTTATAACATCCAAGTTAAAGATATAACCCCAAAATGAATCACTTTGTTGGAAAAAGGATCACCCCTTGTGTCAGTATTTTGTTGAACCACCTTTTGCTTTAATTACAGCCTTTAGTCTGTTGGGAATTTTTTTTGTGCATTTTTGATTTGATACTGTGATGCTATTTTTACATGTAGCCAATAAAGGTTTTTTTTTTTTTATCAAGAGTACACTGAGTGGCCGGCTTTATACATTCTGGACTTATGCTTCGGAAGATAAATGTCCCAGTCTGAGCCTGAATCTTGAATACAGCATTTGAGATAGGGTAAGGTTGTTGATATAGTCTGTTGGGATTTGTCTCTACTAATTTTTTTACATCTAGACTTTGCAATATTTGCCTACTCTTTTTGCAGAACTGCCCAAGCTCAGTTAAAGTTGATGGTGACCATTTGTGAACTGCAGTCTTCAAGTCATTCCATATCAATGGGGTTTACATCTGGGCTTTGACTAGGCCATGCAAGGACACTCTCCTCTCTTCTTTTTCTCCTTCAACCACTGTGTGGTCATTTTTGCTGTGTGCTTTGGGTCATTGTCATGTTGGAAGGAAACCTTCTTCAAATTGACAACTTTCTGGCAGAGGGTAGAAGATTTTCCTCAAGAATTTGAAGGTATTTTGCACTAATAATTTTTCCTTCTATTCCAACATGTGCTTCAGTTCTTGCTGCAGAGAAACACCCCCATAACTTGATATTACCACCTCCATGCTTTACTGTAGAAATGGTGTTATTTAGATGGTGAGCTGTATTGGATTTCCGCCAGACATACAGTGCCTTGAAAAAGTATTCATATCCCTTGAAATTGTCCAAATTTTTTCATGTTACAACGTAAATGTATTTTATTGGGATTTTATGTGATAGACCAGGGATATGCAAACTGTGGCCCTCCAACTATTGCTCAACTTCAAGTCTCATGAGGCATAGCAAGACTCTGACAGCCACAATCATGACACCCAGAAGCAGAGGCATGATGGGACTTGTAGTATTGCAAAAGCTGGAGGGCCACAGTTTGAATATCCCTGTGACAGACCAACACAAAGTGGCACATAATTGTAAAGCGGAAGGAAAATGATAAATGTTTTTCAAACTTTTTTACAAATAAATATCTGAAAAGTGTGGTGTGCATTCATATTCAGCCCCCCCCCCCCCCCAGTCATTACTTTGAAGAACCACCTTTCACTGCAATTACAGCTGCAAGTCTTTTTGGGTATGTCTCCACCAGCTTTGCACATCTAGAGAGTGACATTTTTAGCCATTTTTCTTTGCAAAAAAGCTCAAGCTAGATTGGATGGAGTGTGTCTGCGAAAAAACAATTTCCAAGTCTTGCCACAGATTCTCAATTGGATTAAGGTCTGAACTTTGACTGGGCCATTCTAACACATGAATATGCTTTGATCCAAACCATTCCATTGTAGCTCTGGCTGTATGTTTAGGATCGTTGTCCTGCTGGAAGGTAAACCTCCGCCCCAGTCTAAAGTCTTTTGCAGACGGAGGGGATGGTGTGTTCAGAGTGATGTGCAGTGTTAATTTTCCGCCATGCATTGTTTTGCTTTTGGGGCAAAAAGTTCAATTTTGGTCTCATCCGAACAGAGCACCTTCTTCCACATGTTTGCTGTGTCCCCCACATGGCTTCTTGCAAACTGCAAATGGGACTTCTTATGGCTTTCTTTCAACAATGGCTTTCTTCTTGCCACTTTTCCATAAAGGCCAGATTTGTGAAGTGCACAACTAACAGATTCTCCCACCTGAGCTGTGGATCTTTGCAGCTCCTCCAAAATTACCATGGGCCTCTTGGCTGCTTCTCGGAATGATGCTCTCTTTGCCTGTCAGTTTCAGTGGAATGTCTTGGTAGGTTTGCAGTTGTGCCATACTCTTTCCATTTTCAGTTGATGGATTTAACAGTGCTCAGTGAGATGTTCAAAGCTTGGGATATTTTTTTATAACCTAACCCTCCTCAGAGGGCTTCACAGAACAGCTGTATTTATACTGAGATTAAATTACACACAGGTGGACTGTATTTACTAGTTAGGTGACTTCTGAAGGCAATTGGTTCCACTATATTTTAGTTAGAAGTATCAGAGTAAAGGGGGCTGAATACAAATGCATGCCACACTTTTCAGATATTTTCAGATATTTATTTGTAAAATATTTTGAAAACAATTTATCATTTTCCTTCCACTTAACAATTATATGCCACTTTGTGTTGGTCTATCACATAAAATCCCAATAAAATACATATACATTTTTTGTTCAAAAATGTAAAGGGGTATAAATACTTTTTGAAGGCACTGTATTGTTTGGTGGCCTTAGAATCTCCAAGGTGCGTTTTGGCAAAGCTCAAGCTGTGACTGCATATGGCTTTTCTTGAGGAGTGGCTTTTTTCTTGCAACCCTCCCATACAAGACACATTTGTGGAGAATTTGTGATATTGTTGTCACATGCGCACAATGACCAGTCTTTGTCATAAATTCCTGCAACTGCTTCAGAGTTGCTGTAAGCCCCTTTTTAGTCTCTCTGTCCAGTTTCTCCTAGCCCTTTCATCCAGTTTAGAGTAATTTCCTGATCTAGGGAAGGTCTGTGTTGTACCAAATAATGTCCACTTCTTAATAATAGACTTCTCTGTGCTTCTAGGCATTAATAAAGTCTTTGAAATTATTTTGTATTCATCTCCTGACTTGTGCCTGTCCACTTTTTCACAAAGGTCTTTTAACAGTGCTTTGCCACCCATAGTTAATTGTTTGCTTCAGTTGCACTACCAGGGACTGAAATTCTCCAGGAAAGCTCTTTTCATGCTGAGCTAATCAAAATGACAACAGCTGATCACAGTTGAAAGTCAAATGGCTTTGTGGGCCATTGAGAAGATGATTAGCTACACTTGATTGAGTTTAGTTTTAGTAATTTTTAGGAGGGGGGTTATCCTTTTTCAAATTCAGTGATTCTGTTTTTGAATTTTTTTTCTGACATGTTGGTGTTATATCTTTCACTTGGATATTATAAGTTGCACTGAGTAAATACAGTTGGATAAAACAAAAACGGTGTTGTCATTTCAGGCTGCAAAGCAACAAAATGTGATTACTTTAAAGGGGGTACATATTCTCTATACCCACTGTATACTTACAGTGTATATAGCTGGACCAATGTAACTATATTATCAAGTTCATACTTTCATACCTGAAGTTCAGCTTTAAGAAGAACTCAACCACTACAGTACACTGTTATGAAGACTCAGGTACCAGAAGACAGCACGTGTAATCAGCATCAGAGGTCAGAAAATATATACAATAGGGAAAAAATTATTTGATCCCCTGTAGATTTTTGCCCACTTACTAGAGCTGCACGATTAATCGTTAAAAAATCACGATCTCGATTCAACCCCCCTCATGATCCTAATTCAGCATTTCCTCGATTCATACAGTGCAGCACCATTCTCTGCTCACTCACAGCTGTAAAAAAAAAAAAAAAAAAAGCCTCTGGCAAATGTTTATCAACATTTCTAAGTGCTGAGAGATAACTATAAACACATTCTACAATGTATCATTTGGTTCTTTTAAATCAAAGGAATGAACTTCGGTTGGTAAATAAAGGCAGTTTAACCACTTAAAGACTTAGGCTCGGGTCACACTATTGCGATGCGGGAAGGCTGCGAATTCGCAGCCTTTTCCCGCATCGCACACGCACCCCCGGCAGTTCACACTGCCATATGCGATCCACTGGGGGTGTCAATGTAATCTTAACGACACCCCCAGTTTGATCGCATATCGCAGTGCGATCGTGCAGTTCGCACAGGATGGGATCGCACAAGTGTGAACCGCTGTGCGATCCGATCCTGATGCGGCTGCAAAAATGCCTCCTGTGCGTGTTTGCACCGGGTGCGATGCGAATTTAGCCATACAAACTGTATGGCTAAACTCGCACCGCACAGCTGATCGCATGTAATGTCGGAGCAGTGCGCTCCGACATTACATGCGAACCCGGCACTCGCATCAGTGTGAACCGGGGCTTAGACCCCGTTCAGACAGGGGTAACACGACTTGGTGGGGCGACCCGTGAAGGCGCGACTTGCACGGACTTCATATCATTGAAGTCAATGCAAGTCGCCTCCAGGTCGCCCCAAAGTAGTACAGGACCCTTTTTCTAAGTCGGAGCGACTTGTGTCGCTCCTATTAGAACGGGTCCTGTGCTAATCAATGGCGAGCGACCCACCGCGACTTGTCAGGCAACCAAGTCGCCTGACAAGTCGCGCTAGTGTGAATGGGGGCTAAGTCTTTTTCTGACACTTGTTTTGTTGCTTACAAGTTAAAATCAGTATTTTTTGCTAGAAAATTACTTAGAAACCCCAAACATTATATATATATATATATATATATATATAGATATATATATATACATATATATATATATATATATATATATATATATATATATATTTTTTTTAGCGGAGACCCTACAGAATAAAATGGCGGTCATTGCTATGTTTTATGTCACACTGTATTTGTGCAGCGGATTTTGTGGGGAAAAATACACTTTAATTATTTTTATTTTTTTTTTAAAACTAAACAGTAAAGTTAGTCCAATTTTTTGTATAATGTGAAAGATGATGTTACGCCGAGAATCATGAGAGAATCGTGATCTTTATTCTAAGCAAAAAAAATCGTTATTCTTTTTTTATCCAGAATCGCGCAGCTCTACCACTACCACAGAAATTAAGGGTCTATAATTGTTATCATAGGTGTATTTTAAATGATAGAGACAGAATATCAACCAAAAATCCAGAAAAGAAACACATGATACAAATGTAATAAATTGAGTTGCAGTTCAGTGAGTAAAACAGGAATTTGATCCAATAACCAACCAACAATAATTCTGGCTCCCACAGACTGACTACAGTATGTGCTCATGTGGTACACAGACGAGTCCTGTCAGTTTAAGAAGGTGTGCCAAACGACAACTCGTTATATGTATAAAAGACACCTATCCACAGAATCTCTTTCTTGCATTTAAACCTCACCATCATGGGCAAGAACAAAGAGCTGTCGAAAGACATCAGGGACAAGATTGTAGACCTGACAAGATTGTAGACCTGTACAAGGCTGGAATGGGCTACAAGACCATTACCAAGAAGCTTGGAAGAAATACAAAATAACCATCAATCACTTTCAGTCTGGAGCTCCATGCAAGATTTCGCCTCGTGGGGTAAGGATGATCATGAGAAAAGTGAGGGATCAGCCCAGAACTACACAGGAGGAGCCTGTGAATGATCTCAAGGCAGTTGGGACCACAGTCACCAAACAAACCATTGGTAACACAATATCCTGCCATGGAATATAAATCCTGCAGCACCTGCAAGGTCCCCCTCCTCAAGAAGGCACATGTACAGGCCCGTCTATAGTTTGCCAATAGAACATCTAAGGCCCCGTTCACACCTGGGCAATTTTCTGCTTGAAGCTCTAAAATGCTCAACAAGCCAAATCCCATGCATTTCAATGGCCCATGTTCATATCTGAGTGTTCTGTCACCTGAAGCAAAATGGATGAAGCTCAAAAAAGTACATGAGCTTCTTTTTGGCAGATTGCAAGCATTTTTGGTGCCATAGAATTAAATAGAAACGGCTGACTTGAGCATTTTTACAATCGTTTAACAATGATTTTCTGCTCAAATAGAAACTCTACACCCCTAAATTCCTCTCCCTCTCCTCCCCCTAGTGATTTCTATTGGCAAAACAAAAACACCTGAAGCTGTAATGGGCTTAATTAGCCATTTTCCCTCACCGGTGTCATGTGACTCGTTAGTGTTACAAGGTCTCAGGTGTGAATGGGGATCAGATGTGTTAAATTTGGTGTTATGGCTCTCACTCTGTCATACTGGCCACTGGAAGTTCAACAAGGCACCTCATGGCAAACTCTCTAAGAATCCGAAAAAAAAAATTGTTGATCTACACAAAGATGGCCTCAGCTATAAGAAGATTGCCAAGACCCTGAAACTGAGCTGCAGCACGGTGGCCAAGACCATACAGTGGTTTAACAGGACAGGTTCCACTCAGAACAGGCCTCACCATGGTCGACCAAAGAAGTTAAGTGCACGTGCTCAGTGTCATATCCAGAGGTTGTCTTTGAGAATAAGACATAAGAGTGCTGCCAGCAATGGTGCAGAATTTGAAGGGGTGGGGGTCAGTCTGTCAGTGCTCAGACCATACGCCACACACTGCACCAAATTGATCTGCATGGCTGTCTTCCCAGAAGGAAGTCTCTACTAAAGATGATGTGCAAGAAAGCCCACAAATAGTTTGCTGATGGCAAGCAGACTAAGGACATAAATTACTGGAACCATGTCCTGTGGTCTGATGAGACCAAGATAAACTTAATTGGTTCTTTTGGTGTCAAGCGTGTGTGGTGGTAACCAGGCAAGGAGTACAAAAACAAATGTGTCTTGCCTACAGCCAAGCATGGTGGTGGGGGTGTCATGGTCTGGGGCTGCATGAGTGCTGCCAACACTGGGGAGCTACAGTTCATTGAGGGAACCATGAATGCCAACATGTACTGTGACATACTGAAGCAGAGCATGATCCTCTCCCTTTGGAGACTGAGCCGAAGGGCAGTATTCCACCATGATAATGGCCCTAAACTCACTTCCAAGATGACCACTGCTTTACTAAAGAAGCTGAGGGTAAAGGTGATGGACTGGCCAAGCATGTCTCCAGACCTAAACCCTACTGAACATCTGTGGGGCATCCTCAAACAGAAGGTGGAGGAGTGCAAGGTCTCTAACATCCACCAACTCTGTGATATTGTCATGGAGGAGTGGAAGAGGCCTCCAGTGGCAACCTGTGAAGCTCTGGTGAACTCCATGCCCAAGGGGTTGAGGGCAGTGCTGAAAAATAATGGTGGCCACACAAAATATTGACACTTTGGGCCCAATTTTGATCTTTTGTTTCCAGTGGTTTAGACATTAATGGCTGTGTGTTGAGTTATTTTGAGGGGACAGCAAATTTACACTGTTATACAAGCTGTACACTCACTACTTTACATTGTAGCAAAGTGTAATTTCTTCAGGCTACATTCACATGTTGGCGTAGCGGATCTCGGGCAGAATTACTGCTATTCTGCCCGCGTTTCGGAAATCTTTGCAAATCGCGGGACGCCTGTGCGTTGCCGTTGATTTGCAATGACACCCCAAACGCTGTGCGATGTTGCCGCGATTTCTGCCTGCCGAATCGCAGTAACATCGCGCAAACAAAATTGCGGGTCGCATGACGCCCCAAAGAAGCTCTTGTACCTTTTTTGGGCGTCAATTTTGTTTGCGCGATGTTCCTGCGATTCGGCAGGCGGAAATCGCGGCAACATCGCACAGCGTTTGGGGTGCCATTGCAAATCAACGGCAATGCACAGGCGTCCCACGATTTGCAATGATTTCCGGATCGCAGGCAGAATAGCGGGGGTTCTGCCCGCGATCCGCTACGCCAACATCTGAACATAGCCTCAGTGTTGTCACATGAAAAGATATAATAAAATATTTACCAAAATCTGAGGGGTGTACTCACTTTTGTGAGATACTGTATATATACATATTTTTTTTTTTTTCTTATTTGCACATTTTTTCTTTAAGAAGCGTGAGCTCCCTAATATTCTGGAAGTCTCCCGTTCCATTAACACCCCATCAAACCAACATGACAGAAAACTTTGCTTTTCACTTAAGGTTTCCCAGGTGCTAAAAATTTCACAAACTAGTGAGAAGCAGTTCATGTCAAAATAAAGCATGTTTAACATTCCCATACATATTTTTAATATACAAGTTTATTTTCTCCATCTGTCCTCAGCCATGAGAATCTGACTTCTATGTAATGTCAGTCAGTTATCTATGAGTGAAAGGAAAAAAATAATAAATAGGACTATCTCCAAAGTTTGATTAAAGGAGAAATGAGGACACGCAAGTAACAGCCCTAGTTCATGAAGCTGCCGCAGCACTTAAAGTGGTTCTTAAAGTTGAGTTCCACCCATTTTAGTAACTTTAGATGTATGTAATCCCCTTTAAAACTACTTTTACCAATGTAAACTTTTTTTTTTTTTTTTTTTGCTAGTAAATACTTTATTTTCTTCTTTATTCATCCTCTCCTCACTTCCGGGTCTGGCCGCCGACCGGCGATTACGTAATTCGGCGATTCGCAGGGGGTGCTGGGATGTAGCTCATGGCATGAAATCTTGCATTATTACACAGGAGCTGAGCTGTACTGTTTGTATTGAGGCCGTGCTCTGCCCCGCCTCCGCCCCGCCTCCTCTCAGTGAGCTGTACTATATGTATTGTATTGAGGCCGTGCTCTGCCCCGCCTCCACCCCGCCTCCTCTCATTGAGCGTAGACTGAAAGCATTATATCCTCACTGAGCTCACTAAGAGGAGGCGGGGCAGAGACGGGGCAGAGCACGGCCTCAATACAATACATACAGTACAGCTCACTGAGAGGAGGAGGGGCAGAGCACAGCCTCAATACAAACAGTACAGCTCAGCTCCTGTGTAATAATGCAAGATTTCATGCCATGAGCTACATCCCAGCACCCCCTGCGAATCGCCGAATTACGTAATCGCCGGTCGCCGGAATGTAGGACGTTTTAGTCGACTAAAATGTAGGACGTTTTAGTCGACTAAAATGTAGGATGTTTTAGTCGACTAAATACGACTAAAACTAAAACACTTGCAGAAGACTAAAATGGGACTAAAACTAAAATGCCATTTTAGTCCTAAGACTAAAACTAAATTGAAATTTGCTGCCAAAATTAACACTGGTCCTAGCCAGCCACCAACACAGAGTGGCTGGAGCAATGAATCACTCCGCCTGCTCCGCAAGGGCATGTGTTAATTTGAGTCCATTCGAACCTATGCTGTGTCTATCTGTAGCAGCTTTGTCTTCTTTCCTTGCGCTCACAGGCTTTGCTGAAGCAGCAGTAACAATTGGCTCCTGCTGCTGTCATTCAAATCCTGTGACAAGGGAGCTGAGGTGGGGTGGAGCCACACAGTCCGTGTCTATGGGAGTAGGCAGTGCTGCTTGGGGTTGAGCCCACACATGTGCCCCCATAGCAAGCAAGTGAAGGAAGGAGGAGCCAGGAGTGCTGGCGGAGGACTCCAGAAGAGAAGATTCAGACCGCTCTGTGCAATTTTTTTTACACAGAGCAGGCAATAAGACTTTATATTCACTTTAAAGTGTGCAAAATACTGCTTAAGTCATGTTAAAATGAGATAATGTTGAGTGAGGTCGCTTTAGCATGCATGAAGCTCAACTTAAGTGCCGCTTTGAATCTAAACTTCAGACAAACAGCTAATATTCACACTGATTCGAACAGTGCTGTTGCCGGCAATAGGCTGCGATTTGGAATGTGATTTAACATGTCAAATCACATGTCAAATCGCACTGATATGAACGGGGGCTCAATCTTTTCTTGGAATGTCAGAGGGCTGCGTGATACTTTGAAACGTGCCATGATTAATTCTATACTATATATTGTAAATATCTACCTGCCATTTTTTGCTTACTAACCGATTGATTTTGAAGTACTGGCACAGGATGTGGATGCTGAAGGCTTGGCAGTGGCATGCAATGCCAAGCCGCTGCAAGCAAAGCCAATGGAATACTGGCATGTATAAAAAAGGGGATTCACTCCAGAAATAAAGAAATTATTCTCACACTCTACAAGACTCTGATCCGGCCACATTTGGAGTATGCTGTCCAGTTCTGAGCACCGGTCCTCAGGAAGGACGTGCTGGAACTGGAGAGAGTCCAGAGAAGGGCAACAAAAATAATTAGGGAATGGAGGGCATCGGGTATGAGGAAAGACTACAAGCACTGAACTTATTCTCTCTGGAGAAGAGACGATTGAGGGGGGATATGATATCCATGTACTGTACTGGCGACCCTAGCATAAGGAACAAACTTTTTAGAGAAAGGGAATACAATAAGACACGTGGCCACTCACTAAAACTAGAGGAAAAACGGTTTAACCTTAAAATACGTAAGGGGTTCTTCACTGTCAGAGCAGTAAGGGTGTGGAATTCTCTTCCTCAAGCAGTGGTATCAGCAGGGAGCATCGATAGTTTAAAAAAACTATTAGATGGACACCTTAAAGAACACAACATACAGGGGTATACAATGTACGGTTGGTTAACAGCAAACACACACACACATCATAGGTTGAACTGATGTCTTTTTTCAACCTACCAAACTATGTAACTATGTAATATATTTCTCCATTCTAGGATATTTCAACTTATTTGCATCTTGGCATTTGTGTACATTCCACCCCCATTCTCCACTGAGGTGCTTGGGTTTCTAGTTCAGTTCACGCTGGACAAACCAGATGTACCATTACTGGCTATAGGGGATTTTAATGGTTAAGCATGTCCTAATTTTGATAGACACCCACGTATGGTAGTAGGGCCTCACGGCAAGGGCACTTCCCTATATAGATTTCTACAAGAGGCGGGCTGGTTGGATCTCTGGCGAAGTAAAAAGTCCCGCCAGTTCTCCTGTTTCTCTAAAATTCAAATGACTCTTTTAAGTGTACTTTTTGCATAGCAGTGGACTCAAAAAAGGTCTCTGAAGGAAGAACATTCCAGGTTGTTATTCTAGGAAGGAAGGTATATAGGATTTTGATTGGTTGTTCTACCCAATGACAACTGTTTTTGTGCTAGGCTCTGACCTTCTCCAGTTTGACTTTAGGAAAAAAGCTGTAATACAGGTATTAAACAATCTGCTTGGAGCAAGCACAGTGGATGGCACTGAAGGGAATTTAGGATCTGTAAATGTTCCCAATATCATTCATAAGGAAGCTCCAGGGTCGGGCTGGTTCAGAGTCATGTGATCAATGCCCTGGGTTTCGGTGTTTGGCAATAAATGTACACTCTATGCATTATGGCAAAAAAAACCTTCAGGTGCATAAATAGAGCATACTGTAGAATAGTGATAACAACAGACTTGACCAAATATGGGACTTTAAAGGTGCCTAATATAATGATGCACACATAACAGTTTAAAAATTCCATCCATTTAATACATTTATATAAAAATATTAAAACCGTAGTATGACCTAATTCAACATGGCTTGTTTGCTATATACAAATATATGACATATAAAAAAATACAGTTATTTTTCACAAATTTGCTTCACAGCTTGTCGTTGATCTCCCACCCTTACTATATATCACTTGTCTCTTTTGTTATTATTGGAGGAGAATAACTTGTGGTTTTTAGATGACTTTGGCAGGGGGGATCACAACGACCTTAGCACAATGTGTTTTGTGTATGGCCTACTGTGCCCCTGTACGTGGGGTAACACCTCACCTGAAGGCATGCTCACCAATACCCAGGACCAGGTGGAGGCTGCAGTCATGAGAAGAATCAAACATTAAGGCAATCCCCCACTCAGAGATGAGCCACTTGTGTGCAGAAGAAATACACAGGGTTTCCCTTTCAGATGTTCCATACCCTGACACCACACACTTGTAATTGATGTATGTTTGCATTAGGATGGACGTGCAGAGCCTTCGCCCACTCCACCAGTCTACAGTACCTTTGTTACCTCATTCCCAGTAACAGAATGGGGTCCCACTAAGCACATAGTGAGCCCCATGCATGCTCTTTAACTCTTTCCTTCCTGTACCCAGTGACCTGGCCTTTAATCTACGTAACACTAATCTGTTCCTGGTGCCTTGAGTCAGAGGACTCACCCCCTCTCTACCAGAGGACCTGTCACCCAACCAGGTACCATGCTAAAAGACTGGTTGCTGTAGCTTTTCTTCCTTTCCATTACCCATGGCAAGTACCTCCTCCTCCTTGTCTTGCAAGTTAACCTTCTGTAGTGGAACTGGCATACTTGTTTTCAGCTGTAATGCATTGTTTTGGACTTGTCTGGTCTCCAAAGAGATAATTTTAAGAACTTTTGAGTACCTATGGTTTTGAATTATCTGTAATCTGTATTTGTTGCTGCTTCCTCAGTGACAAAACATAGCACCTATTTCACCCATTTTTTATCTTTACTTTAATAGCTACTGGGATCAGGAACCTAGAGACCAATAACTGCACCAAGCCTCCCACCAAGGGTTGGCTCTTGGGGGAAGTTATGCAAATATCAAAATGCCTTGATTCGGTAGAGGTAAGTCTGGAGAAAGGGACGTTGCATGCAGACCTCCCTAGGTAACAGCCATATGTGATGTTGAACCTCCATGACTGAAGGGAAGAAATGCAATGAATGAAAGGAGCAGGTCAAGGACAGTCAACTGGAGGGGAAAGCGCTAGATGATGCTGGATGTTCTCCAGCCAGGAAATAAAGGAAAGTTCTGGTTTAAAGAAGCTTCTAGTGCAAATTGTGAGAAACTCACAGAGTGCAGTGAAATCAGAGTAATGAATTTCAGTACAGTACAGGAGCCTGTACAACTGTGCAAGTCTGAAGGGAAGGCCGGAGTTCCGCTTTAAGATTTTTATTTTAAATCTCTTCAATACTAATGATCCCTGGAAACTCTTACATGATTGTAAAAATTATTAAAATCAATTCTACTTTAAGCGCTCTGAAATACATGCCTACCGGTTGAATGATGGACCTAATCCAAGTGCCAAAGAGTCAAGGTTCTTTTGCAAACAAACAAATTAACAAGAAGACCAATTATGACCATCACACATTACTGAACTTGCCACTTTGGAGACAGCAAATGAGTAATGTGTCCTATGAAATAATTCATCAGACGTATTAAATTTCTATGACATCTCCATTCTGCGGGTCAATCGAAAATATCCGATTGTAATGCATTCATAATTTAATTATAGGACTTTTACAGAAAAAAGATAGATAAATAAAAGCATCTTCAATGTGTTTTGATGCTAATTTAAAGTGTTTGTTCCTACTGGAAAAACAATTAAATCATGGTTATTAAATGCATTCCCACAGCCCAACAGAAAGATTAGCAGCAATGATGTCATAGGGCTTCCAACCCAAAAGAAGAGGAAAAATAAATGCTGAATTATTTCTTTCACATCCCTATTTCTAGAGACAATGGGGTTTATTTACTAAAGGCAAATCCACTGCGCACTAGAAGTGCAGATGGAAGTGCAGTCACTGTAGATCTGAGGGGGATATGCAAGGAAAATAAAAAACAGCATTTTTGCTTGCACATAATTTGATAGTAGAAATCAGCAGAGCTGCCACTCATTTCAAATCTTCCCCTCAGATCTACAGTGACTACACTCCAAAGGCACAGTGGATTTGCCTTTAGTAAATCAACCCCAATGTAGCGTTTTACTTCGGCAGGCTGGCCCGGCTGTGCGAATTGACGTAGGGGGTACGTCGGTTCACGGGAGTGGTGCTGAGGGGCGAGCGTGTGCCGACAGCGGTGTGCTCCTGCCCCTACTAGGCAGAGGGGATGCCGATCCATTGGACCAGCGGCCGTGATTGCTGCCGGGCACCGGCGATCGCTACCCGCTAAGAGAGAAGGAAGAAGTAAAAAAAATAAATAAAAATGACAGAAATCTTTCCCCTAGTTTGTAGTCACAATATCTTTTGCTCAAACCAATCAAAATACGCTTATTGCGATTTTTTTTTTTTTTTAATACCAAAAATTTTGTAGCAGAATACAAATTGGCCTAAAAGGATGACAAATTTTGATTTTTTATTTTTTTTGGGGAATGTTATATAGCAGAATGTGAAAATGTTTTTTTTTTGGGTTTTTTTCAGAATTGTCGCTCTTTTTTTGTTTATGGCGCAAAAAATAAAAATTGCAGAGGTGATTAAACACTAAAAAAAGAAAGCTCTATTTATGGGAAAAAAAGGACCTCAATTTATTTTGGTACAGTATCACACGACCGCACAATTTTCCATTAAAATAAAGCAGTGCCGAATCGCAAAAAATGGCCTGGTCATTAAGGGTGCAAATCCTTCCGGTCCACAACTGGTTAAAGGAGAGGTACAGCCAAAGTTCGTTCTGCACTCCTGTGACACGTTTTCAGCAGAGAGCAGTCTGAAATGTCATCATGACAATGGAAGTCGGGATCCACCAGGGGACTGAACTAAAACCCGGCTTAGCCTCTCATCGAGCCCCTGAGAGCCTGAGCCGGCCACTCCCAGCCTCTCCACAGCTCAGCGCTCCAATGAGGAGGCAGAGCAGAGAGCTGCTGACTGACAGTAGTTCTTTGCTTGGAGAGCTGTCAGAACCCAGCGATCAGTGGTATTCGATCACTCAGTTCTCAGTGTAGAGACGTCAGGGGACAGACGCAGCATCGGACCAATGCTGCATCCACCTAGGTAAGTATATTTCTCAAAAAACCCCAAAGCCATACTTCTCTTTTAAGCTGAACTGCGGGAAGATATGAAAGGCACAAACCAATGCAGCTCTTTATTTATATAATATTATATGTATATTTCTTAACCTCTTTACACTTTACTACTGGAACCAGGGCTTTAAAGCGGAACTTTACCCAAAACAATTTGATTAAAAATGATGTTCTTTGGATATGGCTGGAGCAGCTGGGTGCCACTCTTCGTATGGAAAAATACATTTACTTGCATAGGGGTGCGCCGGCTAAATTTCAGAAAGTTTGGGGAGTCTGGCTGAGTTCTCCAGGGATGGCTCCTATGGATTTGATCCTTGACCGCCTGTTGCTGTAATCATTGGGTGTGGGGTGGGCCTTTGGTGGTCTGAGTTGGGGGAGTTGCTTTACTCTTTGATACATGACTGTTATCTTGTGTTAAGATTTTTGGCTTAGTCTGCTCTCTGATTCATGCTGTATACCAGTTCTGTGGCTGAGATCTGTACATTATGCCTTACCCTGTGGCTGATTTTTGCTTTTTTTTTCTTCTTGATGCAATGTTTGTTTATGTGTGCGATTATTCAATAAAATTTTTCTCTTGATTTAAAAAAAAAAAAAATGATGTTCTTTAGCAAGGAACATACATTCCACAATATTAATTTTGAATATGTGAACATGATGTGAATATCGGTGCATATCTAGGAGAGTTTCATTGTACCTAAAGATAAGCCTAAATGTAGTGAGTTTAATACCACTTAAAGCTCAGCACTAGCTCTCTAAGGTGACAGCGAACATAATAACATTAAAAGGTAGTTCAAGGTATAAATATTGCTCTTTTGGTCTGGTCATTTTGTAGGTAGGGGTTTAGAAGCAGATCTACAGAGTGGTCACATTTACTTGGGCAGGCAGGGGGCGTAAAATCTGGCAGCCAAGCCACGATTTTACTGCTCCTAACCACCCAGCTACAAGTTAACATGGTCAGTGGCTATGTTTGTGAATGTGGTCCTGTAGCAAAATTAAGACGCTGATCACTTTTCAGAAGGGCTGCAGTGATGACCGTACATGTAAACATGCCAAAGCAGACCCATACAAGTCTCTAAAATATTGTTCACAGAACTGCCTGCTTCCGCTGTGCTGCCTCAAATGGGAATTTCCAGAAAGGTCCATGAAAGGCTACAAATGGAGAACAACCATATCTAACAGCCGATGGGTTAAATCCTCCTGTTGAGCGCACGCATCTTTCTGGCACAGGCCAGACTTTTTGAAATCGGTTTTTAATGACCGAACACATCTACCGCTTTAATCGCAGGAACCAAAGCAGACACAACAAACCACAGCACAGTCTGTCTTGCCTGTCATAATTGTTATGTAGAAAGTCCAACAGCAGCGTCATTTACAACAAACCCAATTCCTACCACTGGCAAATTCCTTCGAGGAGATGCAGATATGAAAGACTGGTCACCCCTGCACAAGCTCCATCCTGAGAAGCCTTGAAAGGCAACAACAAAAGTGATGACCTGACATTCACCATGCTTAGAGGTCAGGTTAGAGGTCTTAGAGTTTGAACCTAAATTCAGTCAGTTTTTCCAAACGATCGTGAATAAACAAAATTATGTGACAAGAGGCTCCTTCAAGTCCAGGTAGTCACCCTTTCTCTTTTTCCATCCTATCTTCCAGCATGATGTACAAATTTTGATTCTTCGCATTCAGCTGACCCGGCCCACTTCCATGCATGGTTGCCAGGTGACCCATATTTTGCATCTGTTCTTTTTAGCTAAGGCTAAATTTAGACATGTGAAAGACCTTGCCGCCCCTCTGGAAAGCAATTGCGGTGGATTCCCTTCATCTTTGGCATCTGACAGGCGGTGAGGAGGGCAAAATGTTGCCTCCCCACTGTCTGTTGCAGTCCTATAAAAAATGCAGAACCACTACACCAAAACCACATGCTTTCTACAATGCTTGTTGCAGCATATGTACAACCCCTTAGGGACTTGCTGTTGGGGGGGCAGTGCTATGTTTTTACACTAACCCCCCCCCCCCCAAATCGCTACCTCCTAAGCTGCAAAGGCAGCAGGCAGGGTTGTGGAGGTGTAAAAAAAAGTTGCAGCAGCTATGTATTGCATTGCGGTGAAGCACAACTTATCCCTTCTCTCACAATCGCAGGGCAGTACCATCTGCCAAATGTGAAACTTTCAACTGAATGAGGTCGTCTTGCAGCCGAGTGTGTTGCACAGCTCCCTATCTCTGCTTAACATTTCCTTTTTTTACTGTGTAAATTCATAAGTCCCATGTGACACTTTCCTATCACCTAATAAGCTAAACAGCTTCCTTCCTAACCACATCCCACCCAGGCCTATAGCAAAATGATGGCCAGGCGGTGGCCCTCCCATTCTGACTGGACGTCATAGGACGTTACTCAGAACAAGCCGCTCGTGCATGGCAATAGGTAGAGCTGTGTGTCGTTCCAATCACAGCTGATCACAGCGTAACTAGGAAGTGACGGTTATCGGCATTCCCCTATTCATACTGATCAGCACCCACCATTGCCCATCAGTGCCACCCATCAGTGCCGCCTATCAGTGCCCATCAGTGTTGCATCAGTGCACCCTATCAGTGCCCATTAGTGCTGCATATCAGTGCCACCTATCAGTGCCACCTCATCAGTGCCCATCAGTGAAGGAGAAAACTTACTTAATTACAAAATTTTATAAGAGAAACAAAGCAAAAAAAATATTTTTCCAAATTTGCTGTATTTTTTCAGTTGTTTAGCAAAAAATAAAAAACCCAGTAGTAATTAAATACCATCTAAAGAAAGCTCTGTCCCAAAAAAATGGTAAAAATTTTGTTTTTGTACATCGTTGCATGACTGCGCAATTGTGATTTAAAGTGCGACAGCATTGAAATCTGAAAGTTGGCCTGTGCAGGAAGGGGGTGAAAGTGCCCTGTATTGAAGTGGTTAACCAGGTTGATATCTTTGAGGGTTGCAGACCTATCCTAAACCTTATAAAATAAATAATACTTTGTACCAAACAGAAAAAACAACAATTTTGAAAAAAAATTTACTTTCTGCTATTAAACAAACACAAAAAAAATTAAAATCTAATTTTTTCATCAATTTAGGGCAATATGTATTCTGCTACATATTTTTGTTAAAAACAATCCCAATAAACGTATATCTATTGGTTTGCGCAAAAAGCTATAGCGTCTCCAAACTACGGATATTTTTATTTTTTTTACTGTTAATGGCGGCAAACAGAAACGTATTGCGATTATGCAGTGGACAATTTGAACACTGACCCTTTTTTGGGGACCAGTGACATTATTACAGTGATCAGTGCTAAAAAATATCCACTGTCACTGTATTAATGACACTGGCTGAGAAGGGGTTAACACCTGATGTCAATCAAAGGGTTAAATCTGTTCCTAGCCAGTGCTTATGTACTGTGTGGGAGGTGCTTTTACTGGGGTAAGACATTAATCCATGTTCCTGCTTTCCAGGAACACAGGATCAATGCTTTCCCTCCTGACAGAACAGTGGCCTGCCTTGATTACATAGCTGTTCTTCCTGTGTACCAAAAGATCTGCGGGTGCCAGCGGACATTGAGTCTGCGGTACCCACCAATCAGCTCCCCCTCCCCCCAGCGGGAGCGAGCCACCAGGGGCACACATGCGTGCCGCAGAGCCGGAAGTGTCAGATCACGTACTAGGTACCTTGTTCTGGTTTAAGTAAATTATAGTGGTGGCAAGTGACACTGTCCCTGGGAGTCCAAACACAAGAACAAACAAGGCAAATGGATTTTCTAACGGTGGAGGGCCCACATAAGTGCCCCCCTAAGCGGCTTTCTTTGGGGACCCTCGCCAGAGAGGAGAAGCCAAGAGCATTGTCAGGGGGCCCAAGAAGAAAAGGTTCAAGGCCACTCTGAAGCAGTTAAGTATAAACCTGTACTTAAAGCCCTGCTGAAGGGGGGGGAAGGGTGTTTGGCCCCATAAAACTGTAGGCTTTATCCTGCTATGAATCAATTTTATCACTTTTTTATCAATTTTTTATCAATTTTATTGGACTCTTGGACGTGTATTTGGCACTCTCCATTATATGCCTTGTGGTCCAAGACAGCCTGGGCTCAGAGAAAGTGGACGCCATAAAACCCAAAAAAAAAGAGGACATACAATGGTGAAAAATAAGTACTTCAGGGAACAGCTTTGGAATATAGATGACTATTGCAACAAAAGCTGCTTTTTTATTTTATCTTTAAATAGGCAGGAGTTCTGCTTTAAATTCACAATCATAAAACAGTATGTTAAGAAATATGAAAAAAAAAAGCAAGTCAAAACCTAAGAGGAACACTACTTTTTACAGCCAATATAAAATTATTTTTAAGTTTGTGCGCCCAAACTGCTACTCTAAAATAAAAAAATAAAAATAAACACAAAGAATTTTTTCATTGTACACCTAGAACAAAGGACCCTGGCTGCAATTTAAAAATTACAAATATAGAGGTCTTAAAATTAACCTCTCTGAACCTCTAAGAGGAGAGGAATAAAAAAAAATGTAAAAACTACAATTCTTTAATGTCCCTTGTATTCACAATGCAACAGCTATGTGGTTATTACAATCAGTTTGCTTATTGTGCATTTAAACTTGTTGGAAACTCAATTACAGTAATCTTTTTTGCTTACATGTACCGTGTTGCCACTAATTGAAGGTGCCCAAAAATAAAATACAATTGCAAGCACAACATGTACATACGTCCGTGTAGTAGTACTAACATAGACAACGAAAAACAGTTAAGAGATGCAAATTTGGCCACTTCTTTGCCCTTTGCATTGTAAAAGCTGGCATAAAGGGGTTGACATTATATACCACCTGCAAGGTATGATTCTAAAACTGGCAAAGCGTACTACTTTGAAAACATGGCCTCCACAACAATGCAAATTAAACAAGTTTGTAGTGTAAAAAGGAGTCTAAGGCGGTATTTAAGCCACCCCTGGTCACGCACTTCTCCAAGATACATATAATTTTTTTTTTCCAAGGCCGATAAAGCTGCAATATGGAAACAGTGATGGCTGTAATCATTTTTGGCTGCCGTTTCCACGCACAGCAGGAGAAAACAATTTACCTGTTTGGAAACCTCCGGCACAAAAAAGGATGTAGGTGGGCTGAACGCAAGAGCTTACAATCAAGAGGAGTTAAGGAAAATAACCTCTGGTTCTAGCTTGATGACATTATTAAAGCGGTGTGGGTGTGTGTAGCCCTGGTAAAGATTGCATGAAAAAAGTATGCAAGATATACAGAACAGGACGTGTTGTTTATTTAGATGAGAAAACTGGGGGAACCCAGTTGTCCATTCCATTCATTTTCTGATATGCTCAAATAGGTTAGTTGGTAGTTTTTTTTTTTTTGTCTCTAAGATACCTCCAGACATCACTAGTCAGCAAGAGTTGATTTTTTGAGTTGGGATTGTTGAGATGTACCTTCTCCTTCTTGCATGACGAGCTAAACAGGAATAGGCCTGGAAATAACTGTTTACTTTTTGGGACCCTGAAACAGACACAAAAACTTTAACCTTATACATGTAACAAGCTGCACCTATGTATATTGTATATGTTTTTACATACCATACCACAATGCAGGGAGGGTGCGTTGTGCTGCCATGTAGCATGTATGCATTGGATGCTTTCCAAACAGTATTTTAGGGTTCTTCTATTCAAAATGAATGGCACTGCAATGCACACTGCAGTTACTGTGTATTGCTGAATGCAAGAAAGAACGTGTATTTTACCACAAACTATAAATGTAAATGAGCCTTTAAAGTTTAAAGTTGTCCTGAACTCCAAAAGTTTTGCTATCATATAGTGAACATTTAGAAATATTGTAAATGGTGAATTCCGCGCTTATGGTAATATACTTGGATAGGAATACAATTAGATAAATGGTAGGCTGCTGCCTCCCTGAACTATAGTCTAGGACTATATAAAAATTAAGGGGAGTAAGGGAATGGCGCTGCCTAATGGCAATATTGTAAATACGAATGTAGTAGAGTTAGAAGAATGGTCAGAAGGAAAACTGATATATGGTATATAAAATATTCAATGAATGGACATGTGAATAAACACCTGTAGGGGAAGTGTGCTCATAAATAATAAATATGTAAAGTGACTACGTGCTAATAAATATGTAAATGATCAGAAATAAAGATAAATATAAATATAAAACAATGATGGTATACAATGTACAAACTGTATATATAAAAAATATATATAAAATATTAGATAAATAAAATATCAATAGATCAATGTGATGACATGTGCATAAGTGTCTGAAAGTGACAAGTGCACATAAAAAAATAATATAAACGTGACCAAATATAGATGAGTAAATAAATATGATAAAATTATCAAAATTGGTGACTTCAGTGAAAATACTATGATGGTTGAATAAATTGGCAGGTGGTGATATAAAGTGACTTGGTGGTAAAATTATCTAAAATTAATGCAAATGGTGATTGAGTGGCTAAAAAAAGTCCAATAATTATTGGAAAACAGGCGACAAAATCTTTGTGTGAATAATACACACTAGGTGACCCCGTGGTGGGTGGTGAGGTGCTCCGTGACCCCTTTAATAGGTAGCCCACTCACCAGAAATACCCACCCACACAGGGGTATAGAGCGGGTATATGAAATGGATGATGATCCTGCAGGTAGGCCCTTAATCCCTCTGTGGGTCCTGGGATGGACGTACTGGAGGGTCCCTGTAGGGTACCGGGGTATAGAAGGATTCCTAAAAGAGGATGGCCGGGGTCTGGTAGGGTCCTGACAGTATGGAATAATGGCTCCAAAGTTCCAAGGTGGGTCAGCCAGTTTCAATGGGACAGGTAATATGCATCAAAGTCGTATGGAATAAGGAAAAGGCACATAGTGTAATACTGTAGGGTAAGTGCTTTATTGCAAGTCAAAGGTAAAAGGTACTCACATTTGCAATAATAGGAGGGAAGCTCTAACAAGAGAAAACAAAGCACTGCTCCTCCACAGTGAAGAACAAGGTATGATAAGTCACTATTAGGGTGAAGATCAGCTCTGACTCTGTTTTTTTGGCACAGCTTGGTTAGGTCTACTTTGACAGTTGGAACATAACCAACATGATGAAATGTCCTCTAGTATGCACAGCTTGAGAAAGTTTGAGAAATGCAGAATAGGAAAAGTGGTAGCATTTCCTGTTTGGGTATAGATGACGAATAAATACCCGAAAGTGGTTTCAACACTAACCCACTCTTCCCACAACTTATAAAAGGGCTTTAGATGCATATACTTTGCACTAAACAACAAGGCCTGCTTACGTCAAAGCCCTCTATCCCCCCCCCCCCATAATAAATATCGGCATTATATATAAAGAAAAAAAAAAAGTACGGAGAAAAAGTTTTAAAATAATCTTACCTTACCCACAGTTTCTGACAGCAGCCCTTAGGATAATATAAAGTCATAATTCTGCCAGCAAGATCCTGGGAATGCCAAGTATCCCAAAACTCATTAAAAGACGATCAGGCACTGTGCCGGAGAATCAACTTGTCAGAATTGACACACTCCAAGCATTCCCCAAGCACACCTTCTGTCATGATTAACTAAAGGTGCTCATACACTGGTGCCTTTCCCTAAAATTTACAAAAATAATGGAAAGAAATGGGCGAATTAATTCTCTATTATTTTTAAACTTAAATCTAATGGCAGTCCCTATATTTCTCCAGGAGGTCATGTAACAGTCTTCATCACAGGTTACCAGCTTGGCTCAGCGAACAAAGGACCTATCTGTAGGTCCTTTACATATACACTAATTGCCAAGATACATTACTTAATCTGACAGTGGAAGTAAAAGGTACAAAAAATATTGAACTGAGACTTTAGAGATTAGTATAGGAAGGAACTATTTTGAGATGCTGCCAATGCAGAACATAAACATTAATTTCTTTCAAAGAAAAACTATTATTTGCTTTTTAATAAAGTTGATACTTCAGTGTCATATTACAGCCTGGTATAGAGAATTAGAATCTGGGCATCCTTGTACACATCTTGGTAAAACTGAACTGCACCTAACATTTACATAGTAACAGCCAACATCGCACGACTGAATCAGAACATGCAATTTTTCAACCTGTATTCTTTTTCTTTTTTTTGGATTATGTAACCAGTTATTATCATATACATATATATTAAAAAAAAAAAAGCTTCCAATAAATCATATGAAACATATACACTTATTGCCAAACGTGGGTGGACACAACTCCTAATAATTGGGTTCATTCATTTCCATTGAAGGCTCCTGTTAATACTATGGCATGCAAAAGCCAATTTGGACAACTTTGCATTTCCAACCTTGTGACAACAGTTCCAGCATGATATTGCTCCTGTATACAAAGCCAGCTCAATAAAGACATTGTTTGGTGACTTTGGCATGGAGGAACTCAAGTAGCCTACACAGCCCTGACCTCAACCCTACTGAATACTTTTGGGCTGCATTGTAATGCCAATTGTGAGCCAGATCTTGTTGTCCAACACCCATGGTTCAACAAGGTTGGTGAAGAGGAAGTCAAGTGACTGCAACCCTACTGAACATCATTGGGATTACCTGGAATGTAACTTGAAAGCCAGGTCTTCTCATCCAATATCAGTACCTAACCTTCCAAATACTCTTTTGGTTGAATGAGCCCAAAATTCCCCAAAACACTCCAACATCTTGTGGAAATCCTTTGCATTAGAGGCTGTTCCAGTCACAAGGGAAGGCCATCTTCATATTTAAACCTGTGGTTTAGAAAAGGGATGTCCAATAAGCTCATAAGATCTCATGCACACTGGGCATTTGCCCAGCTCTTCTTAATGTCTTTCAATTTTACGGGAGAAAAGCGGATTATAAAGCAGCATGCCTAAAGCCGTGTTTTGCAAACATGTTTGGCGAGTAAAACATTTGGGTGTTCATTCATTCTATTGGCCATTATAATAATTAATTCTGGTCATTGAAATGAGTGAACGCTCAAGCGCTAAATGTACCTAGCTGTAAGTGCTTGGGCGCTCCCTCTCCTGAATAAGCAAGTGATGTTTTATGTTTTCGCTCTTTAAACATACCTCTTCTAATACGGCTGTAAGCACCTATGTGTGCATGGCCACCTAGGCTAACATAAAGAGGCATTTAAAAAACATCAAACACCATTAAATGCAGCCTTTTTTTTTGTTTGTTTGGTTTTTTTTTTCCCCCATATGTGCAAAAGGTTTGATAGTCAGGTTTTCACAAACATTTGGCCATAGAGTGTATTTCAGGAGCTAATTGGAGCTAGAGAGATCTAAGACAAATAAAGTTTTATGGTCAGCCATTTTGCTTTACTGACTTTATACATAGATATCCCATGGAAGGATAGTAACAACTGTGACTTTCAATGGTCTGTGCACACTGGCTTTTGCTCGCATTAGAATTACTTTTGTCCCCATACTCAGGGCCACGGATAAGGCACTACAGCCAGCCCTTCTGTACTGAGCCTGGCTGCCATCAGTTCAAAAGGGGGGCCCAGGCACCTGCTGAGCAGGAGGGCCGGCTGTACTTTCTTTTTGTAGACACCGGTCCTCTTCTGCCTCCCCCTGCAGCGTTGCCAGTTTCTCCTCTTCTTTCTCCCTCTGCTGCACTGCAGGTGGATTGGTCCTAGCACATGTGCCCCTTCCATCTTCTGTCCAGGCCACCCTGTGTGCCCCTTTCCCCCCCCCCCGCAGTGCTTCCGGCTTCCATCCTCTCCTCCCCTGCCGACAGCTGCTGCAGGCACGTGCTCAGGAGGATGTTTCAGGATAGAGAGTGGGGGAAGGGGCCAGTAAATGTGTCATTTACTGACCTCTTCCTTTCCTGAATGAACACCGTAAGCAATCAGTACCAATCACTCCTGTGCCCATTTATCACTGTGTTTACTATGCTTCCGTTTGTGAATGAGCAGGAAGCCTCAAATCATTTACTATTCATTTATCTGTGCAGCTGAGGCTTCAGAGAAGGGGACTAATAAATCTATGTCCTCAGTCACTTTCAGCCGGGGGGGGGGGGGGGTCTTTCAAGTAGGCTGTATGGGGCCCCTGTGATTTCTAACAGCAGCCCTGCACATACTAGTCAATGATAATACAAAAGCAGCTAAAACAACTTAGAAGGCGGTCAGGAGGAGATCAGCAACACCTTTGAAGGAACTCAGGAACGTCTCAAACTGATCTCACATGCAAGTTGAGTGAACCTTGGCGTAAGCTGCACTCGCTCATCTGCACAAACCTTAAACGAGTATGCTATGAGAAAATAATAAAAGATGCCAGAATATATATCTAAAAGAATGAGGGTAACAGGAGCATTACAGAAGGGCTTCTTGCTGTGGTAGCCAACTTTTTGTTGCATAAATAAATGTGCCAGTAAAAAAAAAAGTACCTGGAGAGGGAAGAATGTATAATACCTCCCACCCTGCATGCATTATCAATCACAGCTCCATTCAAGAGAAATCCTTCCCTGAAGATTTTTTCTGAAATCAACACCTCCAGGAACATTACTTACCTGTGTCATCCACTGCATTCTTTGGTTCCTCTCATGACCTCCACATAACTACAGGACAGAGTAGTGGCATGGACATCAGAAAGGGGAATGACAGTAGGTGGCCAGGAGATGGACACTCCCGGAAGTGTTGGTTTTAGAAGAAACCTCAGTGGATGATTTCTTTTGAACAGAATAATGTTTGGTGGCACAGGTGGCAGGTGACTGTATATAAGTAAATCAGCGCTGCTCTTAAACCAGTGGGCTCTATATATTTGTCCTAAATATAACGGATGATGGTAGGTAGCAACTAAACGTGTTACCACCCTTCTCAAAACTCTACTGCATATAAATTATTTATATAAATATAAAGTGCATACGGTAGTGCCTGTGATATATACTCCAATAAATATAAAGTGCTTGCAACAATGCCTATGATATATCATTAAATAAATTATATGCAGCAATACCTGTGATATATGCTCTAATAAATATAAAGTGCAAACAATAATACCTGTGTTATAAATAATAAATACAACAGCAATTGACTCTTATATAGATACAGTACAAATGAATCTCATAAAAATAAAATAAAGTGAATAAATGACTAAAGTGACAAGTGCTGGTGCAAATCATCCATTAACTCCTCCTCCTTCTGTTATTTATGCAGTTCATAAAGTGATCAGTGTTCACTGTGCAAATAAGCCACACTCGTGCTCTCTTACTGTGCCCAGTGCTGTAAACCATGCTCCCCTCTCTCCTCCCTACTTACCAGAAGTAGATAGGATATGGGCCATATAAATCTCCACTGGCGGTTCTATAATACACCTCCTGCAGGGATAATGGTCACTCCAGCGTATCCTCCTAAACTCCGGGACTATCTCCTCCTCATCTCCATGTCCCAGTCGCCATATAAAAAGAACATGCTCCCATAGTGTAGTATATTTAAGAAAGCTTTTATTAAGTAAAATACAAGGTAAACTCACAAACTCTCTGTGCTAAAATGCGATACTTCCTGGTGTGGTGGCCGCCGTAACCAGCCTGCGCTCCAACCATCGGAAATGGATGTGACGCCAGACGCACAACTCGTAAGGTAGCGGGTACTTAGAATTTTTTTTTTGACAGCTACTTTATTAACTGGTAAGTATATAGCAGCGACACACAGCTTCAGAGTCCAACAGAGCTTTATTTGATACAAATAAAAAACATTGTGGGTCCCAACGTTAACTCATTTCCACCCAGGGCCTTAATCAAAGCTAGTCTTTTGAGAACGCTGGTGGTCTGAGGGCAGTGAGTGTTTGTTGGTTTACTTTTTTGACTGGCACATTTATTTAATGCTGAACTGATGGAGCCAATCAGTTCATGTGCTGACAAGACGCATGCTGATAAGAAAAGAGGGCAGAGATGAACTCAACACTGTGCTGCTTCTCATTTTATGGCCCAGTCACAGGCTGGGGCCTTTCAAGCACGACCAGGGATCAGAGGAAGTTGGCTGAATGATGCTGACCAACAGATAGAGGACATCTAGTGGCAAAAGAAAATACTGCAGAGAAATTTCTGGATTGAACTTGAATATTGAAGCAAAACCTGTTTTTTTTTATTTTTTGATCTGTCAATGGGCTATTAATTTTTATCTTGTTATTTTTAGCTGAATTTCTGCTTTAGGCGACATTCAAGTCATTGAAATGGTGTCCAAGAGGCCCAATGAATAAATAGAGAAATTCTTTAGCGATTTTCATTTATCTAGCTTTCATAGACAGCCACGAAAAATATGGTGACAAATGGATTTTCACATTTTTTTCCTTTGACTGGTAAACTGTAAAGTCTCCCAAATTGTGACACACCAGAGAGGCACAGATTGTGAGACCGTGCAGCCAAGCAAATTCAAGCACAAGCTGCAGAATTCTGCAAAAGCAATTAGATTATCATCTGAAAAG
This sequence comes from Pelophylax lessonae, assembly GCF_965119305.1. Lineage (NCBI taxonomy): Eukaryota > Metazoa > Chordata > Amphibia > Anura > Ranidae > Pelophylax > Pelophylax lessonae. The sequence goes on along the minus strand of NC_138775.1, from coordinate 40,379,692 downwards.
TGATAAAAATGCCACAACCTCCAAAAATATGTAAATATCAACCTTGTCAATTAATTAGCGCTGGTAATTAACACTTCCGAGCCATGTGGGTGATCCCTTCCAACATGTCATTTCCTCATTTTGTGGCCTTATATTCTCTATTTTTCTAAACCAAATTAGGATAAGAGAATATACACACATATTGCATTATTTTTTTCTATCCTGGCTTTCATTATTTTCTAAAGCTACTCAGCTTTATAAAATGTGGGAAAAGAAGAATCGCTCTCAAAGCAAATGAGAGCTAGGATTTTTAAGGTGCTAATAACTCTAATCAACACATATTAAAACTCAAAAATTTTTTTTTTGTATTTAAAAAGCACATATAAATGACCACATATTAAAACCATAGGATCAATCTATGTTCAATATCCATCGAATGAGTTAAAGCGGAGTTTCACCCTAATTTGCATCTAACTATGCATGTGCTGCTGATCCCTCCGCCATTCCCTTTTGGATAGTGTCATTTTTTTTTTTTTTGTTAATATATAGTACCTTTTCTTCTAAAAAAACATCTACTTGCGTCCAAACCCAGCCGCGGCGCAGTAAGTCATATCCTCTTTTGCAATGGCTCCTGAAATACCAGTGTAAGCAATCCCAGGAGCCAATGGGCATCCTCCGCGACTAGCATTGCGTTACTTTTAAAGCAGAAATGACGCGATGCTAGGCTAGGCTACGGCTGTGATAAAGTCCCACTGAACATGCGTGAGATCGGGAGGTGCTTGCTGGGTAGCCAGCAGCACCTTATCCCGGAAGAGACTCCTAGTGGACTTCAGATGCCCACACTCAGGATGGACACTTGCTGGATCAGAAGGCTACAGTGAGTACTAACAATTTTAGTGACACAGAAAACGTTAGCATATGCCGATCTTAAGTACATATTTGGCAACTATCAAGGGGCTGATTAAAAAAAAAAAATGCTGGAACTGGCTGGAACTCCACTTTAATTGTGATAAAAAATCACAGTGTAGCAATCCTGACATGTTTCACCATTGATTTAGCCCCCGTTCACACTAAGGCGACCTGTGAGGCGACCTGGTCGCCTCACAGGTCGCCGTAGGTCGCCTTCCATAGGGAAGCTGCGGACCCATTCTAATAGGAGCCACACAAGTCGCTCCGACTTAGAAAAAGGGTCCGGAGCTTCTTTGGGGCGACCCGGAGGCGACGCCATAGACTTCAATGTTATGAAGTCCGTGGCGGCCGCTCCGAGGTCGCGGCGCGCTGCTCGCACCGCGACCTCGGAGGTCGCCACCCGAAGTCGGATCGCCCCTATGTGAACGGGGCCTTAGTTTCTTCAGGGGATATATTTTGCTACATCTAGACATAAAAATCAAAAAAGGATAACAAAACAAGTATATAGATACATTTATAAAATGTATTAGCAGGAATTTTGCTGCAAACAAGGCTAGTTTGTGGTGCACATTCCTGAGGTGGCAGTATGCTTTTGAGGTCAGTGGCCCTTAACCCCTAGCCCCAATGTATGGGCCAGTGTTGATGGATTTTGATCACTTCAGAGCTGCTTTTCTCCCCATGCAAGTCAATAGGAAAGCAAAGGCAGCTCGTAGCACACTGATACAACTTAGAAGGTCAACTGCATGTCAGACGACGGTCAAATGCACATGTCAATGAACTGTGAATGGTCTCAGGAGAGTCTAAGCCCCATTCATGCTTAAGTGTGAGCGCTTTCTGCTGATCTTGAAGGTTTTTTTTTTTTGGGGGGGTTTTTTGGCACGTTTGTCTGCCCAAATGTGTTTTTGAACAGTTTTTACTGTCTTTTTAAGCTTAAGACATTTAGTTTTGTCAAAGGAAAGCAGTATTATCTGTGATATCATATGTTGTCACTGTCTTTAGAGCTCGTATCGTATCGGAGCTCCTGAGACATGCCCATTATGCCAATTTCTTCCCAGACTATCTGCCATTTTCCACTGTTCTTCTAATGGGTCGTAGAAGTTTTTGTGGGCACTCACCAGGGGGACTTCTAAATCCTCCATTTTGTTCACAAGCCTAAAGATCCCAGGAGGAGGAGACCAGTCATTGGGCGCGAAAAAAAGAGTTTGTGTCACGCATTTTCCGTTGCTCACATTAAGGTCTATAGGACCAAAAATTTGAGATTCTGCCCCGAAAAAAGCTCATGCACTTTTACAAGGGGCAACATGATGCTCAGGTTTGAGCTGGCATTATTGAATATGATGAGAATGTTCACGTTAAGTGTTATCATGCTTCAAGAAATGCATGTCAAATCGCTAATGTGAATGCTGGCTTAAAATTATTTCAAATGCAGCCTATTTCCACCAATATGCAAGCTGTATTTGCCCAGCAACACATGCTCCATTATATAATCTACTTTAAAATAAAGTGATGTGGAAGGAGGTGAAGTATAACTGGTCTAGATTTACTAAAAAATCCTAAATAGATTGAAAGCTCTAAATAGCAGGCCCTCTGATTCCTCATGTTTTGAAACTGTACTGTCTGCTCTCATGTATGGTGCTGCACAAACTGTTGGTGCTAAATAAATCCTGTATAATAACATTAATAGGTAGATTAGCCCTAGTTTAATTCCTTTACCTCATTTTACACCTAAATAAACACAATCATTCTCTTCCCTCACTTCACACACCTACTAGTTTTTATTAAACTTTTAAATAAACTTCAAAAAGATGACAGAAAATCCTATACTGGAACATTTGACATTCACATGTCATACAAATAAGACATTTATTATAAGACCACATATATTGTATGTCTCCCTTTAAATATTGGCGTGGATAGCCCTCAAACCTTTAGGGCATTGGAAAGAGTTGTAAAAAAAAATGAGTTATAAATTGTGGGACAGGTCCTAGGGAGGTGCATTGTGGGCCTTTAAAGGACTTTCTCAATCTAACCTAACAAGAATCTGTTTTCCAACCTATGTAGTTGGCGGTTATTTGATGAAGAAGTAAAAATGGAAATGTTGCTATATTAGGGTTGGGGGGGGGGGGGTAAACATGGTCTATATTTGGAAATTCTATGAAAAAATTAGGCCTAGTTTTATTCCCCCACACAATGCAAAGCAACAGTTTCAATACGTTGCCATTCCCAGTAGCAGTTTATGCATACCTTTGCTCTGTTCATCACAGGGGAATGAGGAAAACAAACAGTGTGTAAGCCTCAAGCTGATCCTAGTCAAGAGCTTCCAAGGGGCGGAGGGTGCTTTGCCTGTATGCATGCGATAGCACTGGTGCCTGAGCAGCCAAAATGCTGTCATGTGCAAGTCCACACTCCTCTATATCAACCTGTATTGGATTTTATCATCACGTTTGAAGAGGATAGAACAAAGAGCTGGAGCACAGATATTGGGGATTATAGGGGTTTGGTCATGTCCATTTATGAAAATTGGCAAAAATGAATAAATCAGACCAAAGAGCATGAAAATTCCCCCTCATGGACTCATAGACCACCTCCTTTGTAAAAGTAATACAAATTTTATTAGCAAATATTTAAAGGATAACATGCACAATACAAGTTTGTGTCCCAATGCAGGAGACACAATAAATGTGTACAAAATACATAGAAAAGGTGTTACATATCAGTATATGATGATGGGATGTGGATGATACCTGACATGTTTCGGACTTAATGGAGTAACGTCCTTCTTCAGAGGTTGCATCCCAATTCACACTTATATCTGAATAAGACAATATAATATGAGTACAATGCGTCAAGAAATAATCAATGTGTCCTATATAATGCAATGTGTATCTGCATATTGTAGTACTCGCGTATCCATAAAAGAATGGCATATAAGAATACCAAACAATACTGGCTCAGAGAGCAGGCAGATGGGTACTGCTGTTATGCAGAAATGGCAGGTTACAATGCTGAAAGGGATATTGCCAGACAATCCCTTTCAGCATTGTGACATGCCATCTCTGTGTAACAGCAGTACCCATCTGCCTGTTCTCTGAGCCAGTATTGTTTGGTATTCTTATATTAAATTATTTTATGGATACGTGAGTACTACAATACGCTGATACACATTGCATTATATAGGACGCATTGATTATGTCTTGACGCATTGTATTCATATTATATTGTCTTATTCAGATATAAGTTTGAATTGGGATGCAGCCTCTGAAGAAGGACGTTACCCCATTAAGTCCGAAACATGTCAGGCATCATCCACATCCCATCCTCATATACTGATATGTAACACCTTTTCTATGTATTTTGTACACATGTATTGTGTCTCCTGCATTGGGAAACAAACTTGTATTGTGCATGTTTTCCTTTAAATATTTTCTAATAAAATTTGTAATACTTTTACAGCAGAGGTGGTCTACGACTCCATGAGGGGGAATTTTCAGGCCCTTTGGTTGAAATGTATTAATTTTTGCCACGTCGAATAGGAGATGAATTAAAATGTATTCATTCACATGCCCCCCATGTGAAAATAACAGGTTCAGATTGAAGATCTTAAGATCTTTCTTTGCACCTTCCCTCAGGGTCATGTGAGCCTGCAAAAAGAAGCCCACTTCCCCTGAGCCAAGGGTATCATGGACTTTCTGGGAGTGCCTGATCATATCGTTCTGGGCTAATGGTACAATCCTGAGGAGAACAATGTAATAAAAGTCAGTGCCGCTCTGTACAGCACTAATTAAGGACCACCTGCCCAAGCAACTGGAGGTGAAAAGGAAGCATCTTGGGATTTAACTTGACTAGCCAGAAGGCAAATACAGGTAAGGGGTTGTAGGTGGGGAGGACTTGGTGGCTAGAGTAAAGATGGCCAAACTGCAGGCTGAATAAGAAAACTCCAATGCTAAACAGAACAGATGGATGCATTTCCCACTACTGGCTACTGTATTCTGACAGCTGGCACCTGGCAGGGGGAATGCTCAAACAGAGACAGTAGCAGATTGGCTGCAGTCACTGTTCAGTAAACCCCTTCAGTTGTTTCAGCCATCTTCTCAACCAAAAATTTTTGATCCAGGTGGTGTCCTGTGAATCAGTCGAAATTTGAGCTGTACATGACCAGCTTTAAGTTTTAAAGTGATAATAAAATATGGTAAAAAAAAAAAATATATATATATTCAAGAATGTATACTTACTCCAAAAAAGTACATTGTATTATTTTTTTTTTTTTTTTTTAGAGAATAAGCATATTGTTCACTGTCTCTAATACTTATGGGCAAGAAGAAGAAAGATCACACCAGCACCAACCTTAACCTAGAGAAAACAACATTTTAACAATGCTGCAGGTTTTATTGGCCAGATCATGGCCCACAGTTTTTTGCATCTGAACACTTCTTCAATGAAAGATCTGATGCTTGCAAAGTGAGAGCAGATTGTAAAAAAGACATCACATATGCAAAATAATTTCACTGCACAGTTCGTCAATATTTGAAATTAGGTAAATTTAAATTTTTTAGAACCTGGGACCATTGCTATAAATAAGGGGCATTTGGCAGTAAGTACAGAATTCTTAATAATCAATAGAATTATGCAGAGATAGGAATTACTATAACAATTATAAACTACTTTTTACTGCCGAGTGATTACAGGAAAAGCAAATTAAATCTAACTCTATCGAGCTGATTGAGATTTACCCAAGAACAGAGCGATCTCTGGATAACTAACACATGGATTTATCAGTTCATCTGGCAGGTCTTTAAAATATTTTTTTTTAAAAAAAAATAAGCCCCTACCTTTCAAAAATAAAATCAGCCAGACACCTAAGTTAGAATTCCCATCACAAACAAGTCCCTTACTTCCACCAGGCTCTGCAATAAATCACAGGTTAAAGGAAGGTAAGTAAAGTAAGAAAGTGGGGTGGCCAGGGCGTTATGTGCAAGTTGAGTACTAGTACTGATAGACCACTAACAGGGCTCACTACACTGCAAGTTTTAAAACTGGATAGACACCTATGTTTAAAAATAGAATGTACTCTTCTTTCTTCCTTGGCTTACTTGTCTATCAGACACAAAATGAACAGTTTTATACTATAGTACTTAAAGGGATTATAGAACATTCCTGTACTCCCATGCTCTAACTGAATAAAGACTTCCAAAAAATATTATTTTAGTTATAGGTGGAGCCTTGTGGGCTGAGTCTGCCGCTGGGTTTATACATGTCCTGGAAAACCTTAGCAGCAGTATCTTCTAATTCTCAACTTCAATTCTGACCATCTGGGTGTTTACACCCGCTTTTCTGTGTTCAGCCCCTCCTGTTATATTCTCTATAAAATACAATCAATAAAAAAAATCCAGCAAGGAGAGTAAGAACAACTAATAGGAACAGCAGGTGTTCCAAACTGGGAACTCAGAGCAGAGATCTCACCAATAGAGTCCTAAAGAGATATAAGAAAATGGCAGGTGGTTTAACTTTCCAACATCTACCAAAAAGTGAAATACAGGTGCATCTCAAAAAATTTGAATATCATCAAAAAGTTAATTTATTTCAGTAATTCCATCCAAAAAGAGAAACCCATATTTTTATAGGTGCGTTACATACAGAGTAATATATTTCAAGCATTTCTTTCTTTTAATTTTGATGATTATGGCTTACAGCTAAGTAAAAAACTAAGATTCCGTATCTCAGAAAATTAGAATATTACATAAGACCAATAAAATAAAGGATTTTTAATACAGAAATGTTGGCTTACTGAAAAGTATGTTCATGTACAGTACAGTATGCACTCAATACTTGGTCAGGGCACTTTTTGCATTACTTAATGCATTAATGTGGCGTGGTATGGAGGCGATCAGTCTGTGGCACTGCTGAGGTGGAAGCCAAGGTTTCTTTGATAGTTGCTTTCAGCTCATCTGCATTGTTGGGTCTGTTGCCTTTTATCTTTCTCTTGACAATACTCTATATATTCTCTATGGGGTTTAGGTTTTGCTGGCCAATCAGGCACAGTGATACCATGATCATTAAACTAGGTTTTGGTACTCTTGACAGTGTGGGCAAGTGCCAAGTCCTGCTGGAAAATTAAATCAGCCTCTCCATAAAGCTGGCCAGCAGAGGGAAGCACGTAGTTGCTCTAGGAATTGGTGGCAGAGGGCTACGCTGATTTTGGACTTGATAAAACACAGTGAACCAACATGGCACCCTAAATCATCCCGGACTGTGGAAATTTCTCACTGGACCTTGTGCAATTTGGATACTGTGCCTCTCCACTCTTTCTCCAGACTCTGGGACTCTGGGACCTTGATATCCAAATTAAAGGCACAATTTTCCACAGTCCATGATGATTTGGGAAGACATGTCATCTGCTGGTGTTGGTCCACTGTGTTTTATCAAGTCCAAAGTCAGCGCAGCCCTCTACTAGGAAATTCTAGAGCACTTCATGCTTCCCTCTGCTGAGCAGCTTTATGGAGATGCTGATTTCAATTTTCAGCAGGACTTGGCAACTGCCCACACTGCCAAAAGTACCAATACCTGGTTTAATGATCATGGTATCACTGTGTTTGTTTGGCCAGCAAACTCGTCTGACCTAAACCCCACAGAGAATTGGTGGGGTATTGCAAAAGGAAGATGAGAGACACCAGACCCAACAATGCAGACAAGCTGAAAGCCACTATCAAAGAAGACTGGGCTTCCACCTCAGCAGTGCCACAGGCTAATCGCCTCCATGCCACGCCACATTTATGCGGTAATTCATGCAAAAGGAGCCCCAACCAAGTATTGAGTGCATACTATACTGTACATGGACACACTTTTCAGTAAGCCAACATTTCTGTATTAAAAATGTTTTTTTTTTTTGTCTTATGTAATATTCTAACTTTCTGAAATTCTGAATTTGGGGTTTTCACTAGCTATAGCTTGAATCACTGAAATAAATTAACTTTTTGATGATATTCTAATTTTATGAGATGCACTTGTATACATTTTTTGGTGGACTGACCCTTTAATTTTGCTGTGAAGCATTCATGTGTGGGCAGACTTTGGTTCAAGGTCGTTTCCATTGCAAATGGTTATATTGGCTGTTATTAAATCACATTCTGGCTTCTTTGCCTTGAGATATCCTGACAAAATAGTTGGTGACAGACTGGAGAGTACATCAGACTGGGGGCTGGCTGACTTTCATGCACCTCTTACAATCCTTCAACCTCATTTTGTGTCCTGACAAAATAGATGCAGAAAAATCACATGATAGTGTCACACTTTGATGATGCAATCTTTATAGTGCCATTCAGTAAATCTTATGTGCCCTGCTAGCTCTAACTCCACAACAGGTGTGTGTGCATGTGTTTTAGTTTACGGTTTCCAGCTATCCCTGAACTACTTAACACCAGCATGACAGGAGAAGAGGGAAGGTGTGTCTTGTCCTAATGTGACAATAAGACCCCTTTCACACATATGGTCCGTTTGACCGTTTTTCATCCATCCGTTGACGGATGAAAAACGGACATCAATGCATCTCTATGTAAAAGCGGATGACAACGGATTATCATCCGTTAACATCCGTTTTCATCCGCTTCCGTCAATGTCCATTTTTTTGAACGGAGGAATGCCCTATTTTTCATCCGTCAATAAAACGGTTCGGACGAAAAACTGATGTAAACGGACAAACGGTCCATTTTTCATCTGTTTTTGCATTGGTAGTGGATGTAAAAAAAACGGATGAAAAATAGATCAAAAACGGATGAAAAACGGACGAAAAACGGATAAAAACCGGACGAGAAATGAATGAAAAACGGATGGAAAACTGATACATTTTGACGAGACTGAACTGATGAACTGAATGTATGTATGTGTGAAAGGGGCCTTATGCACTTCCATAGAAACAATACCTTTACTGTGCATTGTCACAACTAAGACAGGAAGTGTGTGTTATTGTGTCAAAATTACCAAGTAAAAACACAGTTTTTAAAGGCATCTTTAACCTATTTGCAAAAATGTAATAAATGCATCCATATTATAAAAAAAAGTGAATTTTTTTTATATTTTTGCACTGAAGTCTGCAAAGAATTGCAACTGAAACAAGATACCTTCATTAGATGGTGCTGGACTTTTTACAGATTTTAGGGGGACATCTCTTGTGTTCCGGTCAGTGGAGTGCATGGTTGGTTCTGCTATCTGTATTTGGTTGTGAATCTGCCAGAATTTAGAATGCATGTAATAGTGAGGATCTTTCTAGGCTTGCGTACTCTGTACTTCCTGGAGATGGAATGCATATAGTGCTAAGCCCATCTGATATCCGGCACTCTGCTATATAGCCTGGTGACGATCACTTGCCACATCCCTGACGACATAATTCTTGGACAAAACGTGCAGGGTGGGGTTTTACATGACGTTTGACATCATCACGCAGAGTAAATGTGGATCCAATGTTTTTTAGAGGTTCATTTATATCCTATATCTTTGGAAGCGCAAAACTTTTGATTTTAATAAATGTCTTACAATTTACTACACTATAGAGCTGTTTTTTGCCTTTTATGAGGAGCATATTCATTAACCACTTGCTGACCGCTTACTGTATATTAACGTCGGCAAAGTGGCACCTACAGGCAGAATAACGTTAATCGACGACGCTCGCTCCCGGGGCTCTTTGGCGCGCTCTCGCGCGCCCCTGGCCCCGTCGATGGTCTGATTCGGTACAGAACCGATCAGTCATCAGGTCCAGGCCAATGATTTTTGGCCTGGACCTGCTGATCGGTCCTGACCAATCCCAGACCTAGCTGTGCCTGTGTAATGTAAACACAGGCACAGAAAACGATCCTCTCTTCCCTCCCCAAGTCCTGTTGGTTACCAGTGTGAGAGAAGAGAGGATCAACTTAGAGTATTGCAAACAGCGCACTTCCACACACCTAGATAGGCCCATATAACCCCGATCACCCCCCCCCCAGTTAACCCCTACACCCCCTGTCACATTGCACGCTATATACAGTATATAGCATTTTTCGGTATTTCTGTAATAGTGTGCTTTTTGACTTGACTTAGCGCTAGCGATCATTTGTTTTAGGTTAAGGGTACCCGCCACCCCCCATAAAGATTTAACCCCCTGATCCCCCTGATCACCCCCAGTTAACCTATTCACCCCCTGTCACATTGCACACTATATATCTGTAATAGTCTGCCTTGTGACTTCATTTAGCGCTAGCAAGTTAGTTTCTGTCCCAAGTAGGCTTAGGGTACCCGCCACCGCCAATAAAGATTTAACCCCCTGATCACCCCCAGTTAACCCTTTCATCCACTGTCACATTGCACACAATACACAGTATATAGCGGTTTTGCTGATTTCTGTAATAGTGTGCCTTGTGACTTCATTTAGCGTTAGGGACAGTTAGTTTCTGACCCAAATAGGTTTAGGGCACCCGCCACCCCCCAAATAAAGATTTAACCCCCTGATCACCCCCAGTTAACCCCTTCATGACCCTGTCACAGTGTCACTTTTATAGTGTACAGTTTTTTTTTCTGATCAATATTATTAGTGTCACAGGTGACATTAGTTAGCTTTAACGCTAGTAAGTATCAGTCTAGGATAGCGCAGATCCCCGCCGCATAGTTAGAAAGATAATTTAACCCTTTGATTACCAGTAACACACACATACACACACTAAATATCTCCATTACTAGTATAGTATCTGAACGGATCAATATCTTTGAGCTGATCAGAACTATACTAGCGTCCCCAATAGTTTAGGGTTCCCAAAATGCAACATTAACAGGATCGGTCATGACACCTGCCAGCACTTGCGTTTAGCCCCTCCGCCCAGCCCACCCCACCCCACCCAGGCAAGTGCAGTAATCAATAGATTACTGTCACTTCCAAAAACACATCACACAAAACCGCAGCGTTAGCAGAGTCAGGCCTGATCCCTGCTAGCACTAGCGGCTTTTTTTGTAGCGTTTCAAATAGTCCTCGACAACCAGGTGCTTTTTTACCTGTGAGTCACACTAGTGTACCTGTAAATTTAGTGGCTAAAATGACCAAATGGAGGTAAACTAGTGAAGAGGCCTACAGGATGCTGACCATGTCAGATGAGAGCGATGGGGAAGCCTCACTGGCAGAATCAGGGTCAGTATACGAACCTGTAGACAGCAGTGGCTCCCTGCCAGATAGCTCTGATGACAGAGGGGTCCCTGCTAAGGTCAGGCATACCCGACCCTGTTCTGGAGTTGCTGAGGTGCAGAGATCGCAGGGTGCTCTCATGCAGCAGAGTGTTGGTACTAGAGCCGCTCAAACTTCTGGTGAACTGGCAAGCACCAGCGGCCTAGTACACCCTGGTCCTAGACATACCAGCACTGCAGTAACACTTGGTGACATGGTGACTCCCATAAGTGCAGTTGAAGCTGGTGCGGTGGCTAGCACAAGTAGTGGCCTGCAGTCCGAGAATTCGAACATAGGCCCGTAGAGCCCATAGTGCCCTCCCTGATACGCTGGCATTTCCTAATTGGCAGCCCCGAGATTCTACAGCGCCCGTACTTCCCCCATTCACTGCTCAACCCGGAATTCAGGTGGGAACAGCCAATTTTAATTCCCTTGACTTTTACGAGCGTTTTTTCACGGAAGATCTTTACAGATCAATTGTGGACCAAAGCAATTTATATGCTGGTCAATTCATCGCCGCCAATCCAAATTCGCCACTTGCCAGAGAATTCGGCTGGAAACCTATAACGGTTTCCGTGTTTAAAACTTTTCTGGGCCTATCCCTCAACAAGGCCTTTACTAAAAGAAGTGGACTGCGGTCATATTGGTCCACTAACCCAGTCCTCCATATGCGCGTGTTCTCTGCATGCATGACCAGGGCGAGATATGAGCAAATTCTGCGGTTCATGCACTTCAGTGACAATGAACTCTGTCGTCCTAGGGGAGACCCTGGATATGACTGGCTCCAAGAAATTCGGCCCCTCGTAAACCACTTCGATCAGCAGCTTTCAGCTTTGTTTACCCCCCAACAAGTTGTCTGCATTGATGAGTCCCTAATTAAGTTTTCTGGCCGCCTTGCTTTCAAGCAGTTTCTCTCCAGCAAGTGTGCCAGATACGGGGTCAAGCTGTATAAGCTGTATGACAGGGCCAAAGGCTATACAGTTAGTTTTCATGTTTACGAGGGTAAAGATAGCACTGTGGAGCCCCCCAACTGCCCAGACTACAAAGGGAGCAGCAGCAAGATTGTGTGGGACTTGGTGTCACCCTTCTTCGGAAAGAGGTACCATTTGTACGTGGACAATTTTTATTCAAGCATGTGGCAATGTACGACCTAATCGCCGGGGCTTCCGCCAACGGCCTGTAGATTTCCGTCTTAGTCGGAGGAAGAAAGTCTGCATGAAAACTGACGAATTGCTTGCAGTTTTTTTTTTTTCTGTTCTTACTCTGTTCTTCTACTTCTACTCTTTCTACTTTTACTGTACTTTGTTACTGCTTTTCATTGGTAACCATTTTGTACTTTTCAGGTACCAATGTAATGTTTTATTTCTATTCTATTGTTAACCAGTTTGCCATGCAGGTACACCCATCAGCTGCCACACTGATTTATATATATTCTGACACAAACAGCATTTGCGCTCAGCATATATGGAAATCTCTGATGGCAGCGCTGTAGGAGGTGATTTCATCACCCTAGTTAAAAATAAAATAGGTATACATGGTGCTTGTCATGTATACCCATCATTAGAAAGTGGGTTGGATGTTTTGGGCGGCTAATGATGGGTATACTACACATTTTCCGGCGGATATTTCTTCATCCACATCGATCGATGTGGATGAAGGAATCTGTTAGGTTCTCTTTTTTTTGTTCAGCCCACAGGCTGCATGAAAAGAAAAACCTACACTATATGGCAAACAAGGACCAGCAATGTACTGGTACGTTGCTGGACTTTGAATGGTTATACCAGGATGATGCCTGCAGATTTAGGCATCATCTTGGTATCGTTTTTTACAGCCAGGGGTCGGCTTACATGAAAAAGCGATCCTAGTGGATAATTAGCTAGACTGCTTTTACAAGCAGTGGGAGGGGACTCCCCCCGGGAACCCCCCCCCCCCCCCGCCTTCCACGTTTTTTCTCTGGCTCTCCTGTCCCACCGGTGCAGCCGGTGGTTCAGTTATCTAACCATAGTGCTGATTGGAGATGAGAATGGCTCCAATCATCTCTATGGCCTAAGATACCGGAAGCTACAAGCATTTCATGACTTTGCTTTCGCCAGAAATAAATAGCACCATTGGGAAATTGGGAAAGCATCTTATCACACCAATCTTGGTGTGGTCAGATGCTTTAAGGTCAGAGGAGAGATCTAGAGTCTAAAAGACCCCAATTTTTTAAAAAAAGAGTACCTGTCACTACAGATTGCTATCATAGGGGATATTTAAATTCACTGTGATAAGAATAAAAATGCTTAAAAAAAAAAATGAAAGGGAAGGTGTCAAAATAACATAAAAAAGCAAAATAAATAATAAAAAATAAAAAAAATTCAAGCATCCCTGTCCCCCCATGCTTGCGCACAAAGGTGCACGCAAGCGTCGGTCTAGTGTCATATGTGAACAGCAATTGCAGCATGCATGTGAGGTATCGCCGCGAATGCCAGGTCGAGGGCAGGAATTCATGCAGTAGACCCCCTCTGTAAGTCCAAAGTGGTAACCCATAAATACTTTTAAAGGCTTTTAGAAATGTACGTATTTTTTTGCCGCTGCACGGGCATGTGCAATTTTAAAGTATGTCATGTTTCATATCTATGTACTCGGCATATGATAATCTTTTAAATTTTACCAAACAATTAGAAATTATATAGTGTATTTGTGCATTAAATTTAAAAAAAAAGTGTTTGGAAAATCTGTGTGACGAAAAAAAATTGCAACATCCACCATTTTTTTCTTTTTTTTTAGGGCCTCTGCTTTAAAAAAATATATAATGTTTGGGGGTTCAAAGTAATTTTCTAGTAAAAAAAATATTTTTTAATGTAAACAAAAAGTCACAGAAAAAGCTTGGTATACAAGTGGTTAGAAGAGTGGGTGATGTGTGGCTAACATTGAGCATAAAATGCCAGGACAGTTCAAACACCCCCCAAATGACCCCTTTTTGGAAAGTAGACACCCAAAGCTATTTGCTGAGAGGCATATTGAGAGGCATGTTGAGTTTATTTTTTTGGGGTTTTTTTTTTACACAAAGTTGTCACTAAATGATATATTGCTCACGCATGCCATGGGTATATGTGAAATGACACCCCAAAATACATTCTGCTGCTTCTCCTGAGTACAGGGATACCACATATGTGAGACTTTTTGGGAGCTTAGCTGTGTACGGGACCCTGAAATCCAATCACCACCTTCAGGTTTTCTAATGGCGTAAACTTCCTTTTTTACTTCCTCACTACCTATCACAATTTCGGAGGCCCTGAAATTATAAGATAGCACAAAACCCCCCCAAATTACCCCATTTTGCAAAATAGATACTCCAAGCTATTTGCTGAGAGGCATGGTGAGTCCATGGAATATTTTATATTTTGCCACAAGTTTCAGGAAAATTATTTTTTATTTTTTTTTTGTTTTTTTACACAAAGTTGTCACAAAATTATATATTGCTCTCCGCAAATAGCTTAGGGAATCTACCTTCTGAAAAGGGGTCAATTTGGGGGGGGGGGGGGGGGGGGGTTGTGCTTTCGTGGCATTTCATGGCCTCTGAAACTGTGATAGGTAGTGAGGAGTGAAATCAACAATTTATGCCCTTAGAAAGCCTGAAGGCAGTGATTGGTTTTCAGGGTCCTGTACGCGGCTAGACTGCCAAAAAGTCTCACACATGGGGTATCCCCATACTCAGGAGAAGCAGCAGGATGTATTTTGGGGTGTCATTTCACATATACCCATAGCATGTGTGAGAAAAATATAATTTAGTGACAACTTTGTGATCATTTTTTTTTTTTTTTTAAATAAATGTAATTTTCCCAAAACTTGTGGCAAAATATAAAATATTCCATGGACTCAACATCTCTCAGCAAATAGCTTGGGGTGTCTACTTTGCAAAATGGGGTCATTTGGGGGGGGGTTTTGTGCTATCTTGCCGTTTCAGGGCCTCCAAAACAGTGATAGGTAGTGAGAAAGCAAAATAAGCAATTTACGCCATTAGAAAACCTGAAGGTGGTGATTGGTTTTTGGGGTCCCGTACACAGTTAGGCTCCCAAAAAGTCTCACACATGTGGTATCCCTGTACTCAGAAGAAGCAGTAAAATGTATTTTGGGATGTCATTCCACATATACCCATGTCATGTGTGAGCAATTTATCTTTTAGTGACAACTTTGTGTTAAAAATTTTTTTTTTTTTAAAAATGTCATTTTACAAAACTTGTGGCAAAATATAAAATATTCCATGGACTCACCATGCCTCTTGATTGGTTTTCGGGGTCCTGTACACAGGTAGGCTCCCAAAAAGTCTCACACACGTGGTATCCCTGTACTCAAGAGAAGCAGCAGAATATATTTTGGGGTGTAATTACACATATACCCATGGCATGCATGAGCATACTTCAAACACCTGTGACAAAAAAGTAAATATTCAATGGGCTTAACATGCCTCTCAGGACATTCCTTAGGATGTCTACTTTACAAAGAGTGGTAATTTGGGGGGGTTTTGTACTGCCCTGCCATTTTAGCACTTCAAGAAATGAGATAGGCAGTCAGAAAGTAAAAGCTGCATAAATTCCAGTATGTACACCATAGTTTGTAGAAGCTATAACTGCGCAAACCAATAAAAATACGCTTATTGAGATTTTTTTTTTAAAAGACATGTAATTAAATACATTTTGGCCAAAATATATGAAAAAAATTGAGTATATTGGATATTTTTTAAAAGACAAAGTAGAAAATTAAAAAATGTAATTTTTTCTCAAAATTTTCGCTCTTTTTTTATTAATATAGCAAAAAATAAAAAGCACAGAGGTGATCAAATACCACCAAAAGAAATCTCTGTTTGTGAGAAAAAAAGTAAGTAAATTTCGTTTGGGTACAGCATTGCATGACCGCGCAATTGTCAGTTAAAGTCACGCAGTGCCAAGTTGAAAAAATTGGCCTGGTCATTAAGGGGGAAAATCCTCCGGTCCAGAAGTGGTTAATGTTTGGTAAAGACGACTAAATCGAGACAGTGACTGGAGAGTGGGGAGCCCTAGAGAATAATATATTAAAGACACAGTCTGACCAGTCAATAATTTGAGGGTCAACACTAACTTGTAAGTTTTTTGACTTCTTCACTGTTGGCGTCATGTGGAGTATTCCATGCACAATGGAAGGCTTTGGGATTTTCCCCATACCTGGAAGCTTGACTCTTTTTGCATTCTTCATTGGGGCTATTTGAATGGACACACCTTTTTATCACTTTGGATATTCATTGATCATTGTTTTATTTAATTTCTTTAGCTCTGCACAAGTTTATGTAAAGGCTCCTGCATTGCTTACACCCCAGTTTCAGGTCTGTACTAAGGTAAAGACTTTCCATTGTGGGGCTGGAGGAAATAAACAATAGGCCACAAGTGTGATAATGTCACTGCACTTGTACCAGGGAAATCAGTGAATTCCTCTGCTGTGTTGAAAGCATGGGATCTGTAGTCTTCCTACTCACAAACCACACACAACCATCCTAAATGTAATAAACTACACATTGTTTCAGGTAGAAGTACCCTGCTATTCAGGTAAGTGAGGGCGGGGGGGGGGCATTTGAGGGTAGGGGGTTGTAACATGCTCTCCTGTATTCCACAATGCTTTGCCATGTGGTGTACCAAACTCTATCTGCTCACCAAACGCAATGCACTGGGATGCAGCACAGTGGTGCAGCTTTTTAGGGGTTAAAACAGACAGAGAGGAGGTGAAATGATGCCTCCTCTCTACCTGTTAAATGCCTTCTTAAGAGCAACCTGATGTGCATCACACTTCAGAAGACAGTGCTCATGAATTCACCAAAAGCTTCAAATCTCACCACTGTAGCCTCCTAGACATAGATCTGTTTTAAAAATGAAACACGCCTTTAAGGAGAAGGTTATCTTTTACATGTTCTTTAAGGATATATCTTAGATAAAAAAAGTAATATTAAGTTTAACCTTGGGTGTCTTTGACCTCCTAACACACTCCCACCATGGACTCATTCGGAAAAACGACAAGACAGACAAGGTTGCGAGGCCAGAGCTGGGATATTAACAGGTCACCGTGCGGTCCACTTGGGAACAATTACTTTTGGTCACGGCTAAATGGACACTTGATTGAATACCTGCAAGACAGCTCACATTGCGCAGATAACAATCCTCGCGGCAATGGAAGAATTAAAACGCCTATGATTCAGCCTTTATTACTCAAATGAACCCGAGTGTTGAATAACGAAATCCTGGTCTAGGCAGCCTTGCTAAGGCCTAAATTGAAATGCCACCTCATTAAACAATAATATCTAATTTTATCTAAATGAATTTTCATGAAAGAACGCCAGACAGCGCAGGAATTTTTAAAATGAATGATCGCAAACGATACATAATTTTTAACCAAATCTAAGCGCGTGGTTGAGAGGGGGGGGAGGGAGGAGGAAACTATGAGCGGGATAATGTCAACAGTAAATGTGGAAGGAAAATTGCATTATTGTCTCCATAAAAATGGTTAACGTTAAATTGGAGTCATCATAGGTAGATAAAGGTTTTCCATTTACAAGCTCAACAGTGAGAAAAATAATCAAAGATGCCTTCTGTCTTCTCATTCTGTGTATTTCCTTACCTTTGTCACTGCTAGGATATACAGGTATGTTTTAAACAGAAAAAATGTATATTTTAAATATCATGTTTGCTACAGGACCCCATCAGATATATTTTATCATCTTAAGTGTATGTATGTTAAATTAGTCTTTTTCAACCAGGATGCCTTTAGGCTTCTTCAGGGATGCCTTTGCAAAATGCCTAAAAATTGCCCAAAAGTTGTATAAAAATCAGCAGGTGGATGCAGCCTTTGTGCACCCTTACACATTCATGCCGCCAGTGTCCTAACAGCCAATAGCATCATCCATTGATATGGAGGACATCAGGCGCCTGCACAGCATTCTTGTTTTCCCTTCCCCTGCCCCTCTCCCTCATGACTGGGGTTATCATAGAGTAAGAGAGAAAAATTGAGGAAGAAGAAAAACATTGGAATACTAGTCAGTACCAGTGGGCACAGGTGTATTTGCTGTAGAAGAATAAATCACCTCTAATGCTGGGTGTCCTACGTGTGTGGATGTTGTTGCACTATTTAAACTATTTGTTTATTATTATTTATTTATTTATTTTACATTTCAGAATGGGGAAAGGGAAAAAAAAAACAAAAACAAACATGGTATACTTAGCTGCTCTGTGCAATGATTTTGCACAGAGCAGCCCCATTCCTCCTCTTCTGGGGTCCCCGCCAGCACTCTTGGGCCCCCCCTTAACGAATGCCCCCGATAGCAAGTGAGTACACATGTTTGCCCACTCCCGAGCTGACTCTCTATGTACATAAGACACAGAGAGCACAGCTCAGCCCTGCCCCCCGCTCCCTCTTCACTGGCTTTGATTGACAGCAGCAGGAGCCAATGGCTCCTGCTGATGCATTTCAGCCAATAAGGATGGAGACATCTGGGAGAGCCACTGCTCGTGTGGTGTGCACATCGCTGGGTTGAGAATGGCTTAGGTAGTTATTGGGGGGGGGGGGTTAACTGAGGGGGGGAGATGCATACTGAAGGTTTTTTTTACCTTCATGCATAAAGATAAAATACCTTCTGCCTTAAAGCGGAGCTCCACCCAAAAGGGGAAGTTCCAATTTAAGCATTCCTCACCCTCTCTTATGCCACATTTGGCATGTCATTTTTTTGGGGGAGGGAGCGGGTACCTAGTTTTGACAGATACCCACTCCACACTTCTGGTCAGGCCACTTAGGCAATCTGACCAGAAGTTGTCCTCTCCCCCTCCCTCCCTGCAATCTTCTAGGACATGTCACAGGTACCAGAAGATTGCCCGACCATTAAGGAGGCGCAGCACGGCTCACACATGCGCAGTGCACATCCGGCTGTGAAGCCGCAAGCTGTCACAGCCAGGTGCCCACAGTTGTAATGCTGGCACCAGGGAGAGTAGAGGGAGAGAACCGAAGGTTCGGTCAGCCACATTGCTGAATCGTGGGACAGGTAGGTGTGCGACTAATAAAAGTCAACAGCTACACTTTTTGTAACTGCTGACACAAAAAAGACCGAAACTCAGCTTTAAAAACCACTTTAAAGGTGCCTTTACTGAAAAAAGGTAAAGTTAAAGTTTTACTAAACCCAGGACCCTGCATTCACTATATCTGGTTCTCCCACAGTAACATTGAAATGTATGTACATGTTTCCTTTAAAGGTAAGATGACCCCATACATACTGTTTTTATTTTCATATAAAGGCTCTTTTGTAAAACTATGTTGGAGTTTTGTTTTGATATAAGCAGTGCTTCATACTTTAATACTCCTGTTTTATTTGATGTTTACACATTTGTAGTAGCTTAGATAAAAGTCTATTCCCTAGCACTAAGGGCACATTCACACCAGCAGCACTGGGCTACAATCCTCAATGCATGGCAAACACAATAAGAAGCCATAATCCATTATTTCCATTACACCCAATTCAGACCAACACCATAGGGTTGATTTTCTAAAACCGGAGAGTGCGAAATCTGCTGCAGGCTCTACAGAGAAACCAATCAGCTTGCAAATGGAAGATGATTGGTTGCAGAGCTGCACCAGATATTGCACTCTCCAGTTTTAGTAAATCAACCCCAATGTGTTGGTCTGCACTGGAGGAAAACAGAACATGCTGCAACACATTACTAAGTATTTTGTCTCCTACTGTAAGCTAAAAGATAAGCCACATATCAATACAACACAATTAAAAAACACGTCAACTTAAGTGGGTTTAGTGTTTGCCAATTCATACTAAATGCCAACGCTTCTGGCTTAGCCCAGGATAAGTGTTTTATGATACACACGTTCTATATGACAAAAATGCAACAAAGTAAGGGCTCCTTTACCTTTACGGTAGGCCTCTGAAGAACAGTCCATGTGGATCGCTTTCAAAAGCCATTTATGTTCTAATCCCTAAAAGTCTTCTCCACTGTGCCGCAAAAAAAATGGGCATTTACTTGAATGGATCACATTCAGCAGGTGGTATTGCCTACAGAACACAAGGGGTATTTTTAGCATTCCGGATGACTTTACAGCTTAGTGGGGGGTGGTTAGGGGCAGTAAAAAAAAAAAAAAATGTCAACAAGACCTAAAAAGGGCTGAGACTGGTAAACTGGCCACACATGGAGCAAATGAACTGTCAGAAATTAAAACTGTGGGTGTCCATGTAGTTACCAAGCTGCCCAACTTCCTTCAATCTGAAAAAACTAAGTAGACGGGCAAAAAAAAAAGAGAAGAATAGAGCAAACAATGCTGCAGCCAATGAACTAAAAGAAATCCAAGAGTGTATGGCCAGCCTAAGCTAGGACTCTGGATCTCTACTTAGAGAAGTGAAGTGCTCCTTACAGCAATCATTTACTGGCCTGTTGTTGATACCTATTTTTGCCTTCATTTGTTGTGCAGAGTACATCCCGACTCATTCTCGGCATGCTGAGAAGAGTGCCAAGAATGGCAAAAGTCTACCTCCACTCAGCTATTTAATTACAATTTAAAGTATAACTAAAGGCAAAGCTTTTTTTTAGTTTTGGATAGAGTGGAGAGGAATTAAAAGACCTGTCAGTTTTTATTCCTGTTTTTGCCCTTGTTAAGATTTGCCCTCTCTATTTGTCCTGTTTACCTTTAACCGTTGAAAGTGAAAGTAAAACAAAATCCTACATTTTTGGTTGTCCCCAGAAAAGTAATCTTCCATGGGAAAATCTTCCAATGGAGACACTAGTTCCAGAGACCTGGGGGACCCTAAAAAACTCCCTTAATTTGCAGTAATTTCCTTTCACTTCCTGTTTGGCTATGGGGCAGAATGTGAGTGGAAATCTCCGCAATGGGACAGATGGCAAAAAGAAAATCTGACAGGGGACATAACCCTTCCTTACTCTATCCAAAATGAACAAAACAAAAGTTTTGCCTATAGTCCTTCTTTAAGACTCAGGACATTTATCAATATTTTTATTCATGTCCATACCTTCCTGTCCTAGAGAGGACTGCACCCCTATTTCTTGTCAGGCATCACTGTGCAAGAAGATAGGGCAAGTTCCTCCAATAGGGTTAGAGACAGAAATAAAATTCTTAACAATTTTTAAGGTGGCAAAGAGGCCTAGATCGCTCAGTGTACTAAAAAGCCATGGGTTTTTATGCTGAAGTTAAATGCCAGCTCTATTTGTCCGAGCTTTTGTTGATGATGGTACTAAGGGAAACATAAATATGGGATAGGGGATAGGAATGCCACTCCACCTATAAAAGTCCAGAAATTATTTTTTTTTAGGATCGTTAGGGTAAAACCAGCATGTTTGTAGGGTTGTAAAAATAATCCTTCTTCATGACTAAATGGGATGAAAAGAATGACATTTGGATTATATAACATTATCAGAATGATAGCTAATTTTATCCAAATAGTCCAGTCAGAAGCCTTAGGTCTCGCTGTAGTTCAGCAAAAAAAAAAAAAAAAAATTTTAAAGTGGTTCTAAATTCAAAAGGTTTTTTTTTTCCCTAAAGCATTCAATGCATTAAAGTAAAAAATATTCCAGTTGCTGTTCCACCCCCTTCCCTGAAGATGTACCTAAGTTCTACATCCAGCACCGTGCCCATCTGTAAGTATTCTGTCCCCTCTTCTTGCCTATGGCTCCTGCTGCTATTAATCAAATCCAGTGAGGAGGGAGCAGAGGTCGAGGCCAAGCCACTTTATGTGTGCCCACACATGTACCCCTATAGGACGTGGCTTCCTATGGTGACACACAGAGAAGGGGAGCACTGGAGAGCACTGGTAGGGGACTCCAGAAGAGGAGGTTCAGTTCTCTAGCACAGAGCAGGTAAGTATGACATCTTTTTTATTTTAATAAATTTGACTTTACAACCTCTTTTATTTATGTCCATTCTACAGCAGTCTTGAAGCGTTTTTTTTATGTTTGTACATGCATTTTTAGGGTGTTTTCAGGCTTGAGTATTTTTGTTAGTTAACTAGTTACCAGGAGGAGGAGAGCGAAGAAATTGCACACACTTTGAACCCTTTTTAAGGTCCTCCCTATTGGGGCAAAAATATGAAACTCTGCCTCAAAGAGGTTTATTTTTTCAAGATTTGAGAGACTAACTTCAGGCCACATGACACTCAAGTATGAACAGGAACCATTGAAAATGGGAATTTTGATGTTGAGAGTTGAAGTTCTTTGGGGAAAGCACTTCAAAATCACTTGGGTGGGAATAGGGTCCTGGGTACTGGCACCCAACCTTTCCACCATTCATGAAAAAACTGTTATTAACTGTGTTGTATGCTAAGGTACTCTTATCGTTTCAAGGACACCACATAAGTCAGAGGCACAGAAGTCAAGGCAAGGCCATTGTCAAGATACAGAAGCCAATACCTCTTTTCATGTAGGCATGGGGTCAGGTGGTGTCAAACAGAGTTCCTATTTTATATACACTGAGCAAAAAAATAAAAACGATTTAAGAAAAAAAAAAACATAATGCATTATGCACAAAGCAGAAGGCATGAACGTAAAATCAACCACAAACAAAACAAATGACATAAATCCTACATCGGGTAATACCAATATAGGAATACAGTACATATTTCCAACAGTGTTTGCTATGTTGTGTGGTTTGAAAATGCCACAGAGGCACCACAATCATCGAAGACATATAAGAAACAGGAAGGTGTATATACGCAAAGAACAATGTCAACAAGAATTCTACAGCAGTAAAGCACAGGTGTTTCTTCAAATATGGCTGTGTTGGAGTTATTTATATGTACACAAGAATTCCCCTGAAAGAAGAACGTAGATGACTTTATGATATAAATCTTTTTCACGCCTAGCAAAAAAAAAAAAAAAAACATCCTTAAAACCTGTCTATTTTGGATTGACTTTTTGGAAATTTTGTAAACTACAAACACAAGGGGAGATTTACTAAAACTGGGGCACTTAGAATTTGGTACAGCTGGGCATGGTGGCCAGTCAGCTTCTAACTTCAGCTTATTCAGTTAAGCTTTTGCAATAAAACCTGTATGCTGATTGGTTTCCATGCCGAGCTGCACCAGATTTTGCACTCTCCAGTTTTAGGAAATAACCCTAACAGTGTTGTATAATAGATTAAAGAGCCACTGCCTCCCACGTTCGTAAATACACCAAACATGTACATTTACACAATACCCTATTGGTTACCATTTATTGAAGTCTACCCAATGGCAAAATGTTTTCTTTCTTTTAAGTTTTTCTTTTAGGTTATCAGTCACAAGGTGAGAGACAACAGCATACACTGATCCATAATAGACATTTAGGAAACACAGCAAAGAATTGCACAGATACCAGGATTTAGATTATTATGTAACCTTTGACCTGGCATCCCAGTTCAGGAAGTGAATGCTGATCAGCGATAATACCTGAACAAAGATGGCTCCGTCCTTTTGGAAAGAAAAGCAGATGGCGACACTGTCAGGGAGAGTACTGTGATCTATTTAAGAGGTAATACATTTTTTTTGGGACACTTAACGTGGAGAGTATTCTAAAAACGGTGGATAATGTTCTTTAGTTCTGGAAGTAGTTGCTCACAGTAGGTAGACTTGCTCTGTAATGTTGAAAACGTTTTGTAGCTTATAGACACCTAACTTAGCCTTATCCCAAACAGTGTTAATTTTGCTGTCAAATTTCAAAATTTAGTTTGTGTCTTTTGACTAAAATGCCATTTCAGTTTTAGGCAAATTTTAGTCATGTGAATTGTTTGAGTTTTAGTCGTATTTTATTCAACTAAAATCTCCAGTACATTTTAGTCGAATAAAATCTCCAGTATCATAAACAAACTTTATTGCTTTTCCACAAACAGAAGTGCTACTTTAATATATATATAAAAAAAAAAAAAAAAAACAGTAAACTCTATTGGCTGTTCTTGCCATTGCATTACCTGAATAAAAAAAAACTTTAACCTCTTTGCGCCTGCGCTATAACCGAAAGAGGGCTACAGCGCGGGCTTAAATTGCCGGGAAGGCGTCCATGTACGTCCTCCTGAGCATGCGCTGCCAGTGGGGTGCGGGCGGCGTGCTCTGTGATCAGCGAATCCATGAGACTCGGCTGATCACAGATCAGAATAAGGGGCTGATCCCGGCCACGTACCATGTGATCAGCTGTAAACCAATGACAGCTCATCATGTGATGTAAACAGAAGACGGTAATCAGCTTTTTTTTTCTCCTCAAGCTGTCATGGTGAGAAAAAAAAAAGCAGATTACCGCCTTGTGTAAGCAAGACATCGAACCCACACACAGAGAGCCACTGCCGCCTCATCAGTGCCCACCACTGCCACCTATAAATGCGATCAGTGCTGCCAATCAGTGCCCTAAAGTGCCTCATCATCAGTGCCACCTATCAGTGCTGCCTATCAGTTTTACCTACCAATGCCTATCAGTGCCACCTATTAGTGTCCATCAGTGCCACCTATCAGTGCCCATCAGTGCCACCTATCAGTACAGCCTCTTCAGTGCCACCTATCAGTGCAGCCTCATCATTGCCTCTTGATCAGTACCCACCAGTGCTACTTCACCGCTGCCCATCAGTGCCACCTATCACTGCCCATCAGTGCCACCTATCAGTAAAGCCTCATCAGTGCCACAAATCAGTGCAGCCTCATCAGTGCCTCTTGATCAGTACCCACCAGTGCTACTTCATCAGTGCCCATGAGTGCCACCTATCAGTGCCCATCAGTACAGCCTATCAGTGCCCATCAGTGCAGCCTCATCAGCGCACATCAATGAAGGAGAAATATTACCTGTTTGCAAAATGTAACTTTTTTTTTTTTCTTCAAAGTTTTCGATCATTTTTTGTTTGTTTAGCAAAAAATAAAAACCCCAGTAGTGATTAAATGCCACAAAAAGAAAGCTCTATTTGTGTGAAAATAAGGATAAAAATTGAATTTGGGTACAGTGAAGCATGACTGCGCAATTGTCATTCAAAAAGTGACAGGTTTCAGTACCCAGTAGATAAGTGGTAAACAGTTCTCTGTTATTTTTGAAAACAAGTATCAAGTAACATTTTTATAAACAAAAACAATTTTCATAAACACACAAGAGTATTGATTTTTGACCACTGATGTCAAATTTCGATTTACTCATAATGGGAGAGATTTACTAAAGCTGGTTCACACAGAATCTGGTGCATCATTTTACCATAGTATGATTATAGTACAATCATAGTAAACAATTATCTTCTAGGTTTTATTGTCAAAGTCTAATTGAATATGCTGAAGTTAGAAGCTGATTGGTTAATAAGCACAGCTGCACCAGATTCTGTGTGCACCAGTTTTAGTAAGGCCCCTTTCACATGCGCTTTCTGATCCAATCCGCCTGTCAGTTTTTCAGGCGGACCTGATCGGATGCTCCATGCAGCCCTATGGAGCGGCGGATGTCAGCAGAGACATCTCGGCTGACACCTGCTGCTATCCGATCAGATCCTGTCTTTGAAATGGATGGAAACCCTATATTCCATCCGTCCGGAGGATCGGATAAGATCGGATGAGAATGGACAGGCGCTCCGTTCTCATCAGATCTCCCCATAGAGGAGAGCGGGGTTCTGACAGCTCGGTCTCTGCACACAGAGAGGAGAAGGAGCTGTCATTCGCCTGCTCAGAAGGGATTGGCGGATCGTTCACCCGCTGAGCAGAACGGACTCCGTCGGGCACGCCACCCGAGTGAAAGGAGCCTAAATTTCCCCCAGTCTTTCGACTATAATACCATTTTAGTTTTAGTCTTATTTTAGTCATCTGAATTGAAACTTTTTGGAATTTTTTTTTTCCATTTCGTTTTCATCACCGAAAACATGCAGCCATTGAAAACTATGACGAAAATATTTTTGTCAAGGAAATTAACAATGATAACAAATCACACCTTTAGCCACATAACATGAAGGATTAATACCTATGCAAACTTCCTGAAACCAAGGATGGGATTATGTAACTAGAACATGGGGGTTCCACAACCTTCACACCTCCCATTCTGTTCTTGGACAATCAAGATCTGCCTTTTCATGGTGATTTCTTTGATTTTCATCTGGTGATCTGGGCAGTAAGTCTGTTGTTTTTCTAAAGATCAAGATTTTCTGCAAATGTATCAGTCAAAGTGATATTAAAGCTCCCTTTTTTAAAAAAAAAAAACTAAAATAATAAACATGTTATACCTACCTGCGCTGTGTGCAGTGGTTTTGCACAGAGCAGCCCCAATCCTCCATTTCTCAGGTCCCATGCCGGCTCTTCTGGCTCCTTTCCCTCCCCGCAGAGTGCCTGTACGGGCTCGCTTCCAAGCCTCGCTGTCTGTGTCTATTGACACAGACAACAGAGCTTGGCCTTGCCCCTTGTCATATGATTTGATTGACGGGAGTGGGGGCCAATGGCTCCCACTGCTATCAATCTTTCCAGTGAGGAGGGATAGAGCCTAAAGAGTCGCTGCTCTCCTGCATAGTGCTGGATCAAGATCAGGCTCAGATAAGTATAATGGGAGCTGGGGGGTTCCTCTGCAACAGAAGGTATTTTACCGTAATGCATAGAATGCCTCAAGGTAAAAAAGCCTTATGACTTTAGAACCACTTTGAGAGTGTTGAGACAAATCATTTAGCACTGACAGAGATGCTTACAATGATCAGCTTTTATTTATTCATGTAAAGTCTTTGGGGTCAATTCAAAAAGGTTTACCGCATGCGGTAACACGGTCACATGACTCATTTGCATAAATTATCGCATGCAGTAAAAAAAAAAAGTAAATTCACAAAAAAACAATTAAAAAAAATAACGATTACTCAAATAAATAAACATGCAATATTTATCACCAGGGTTTTGCTGGCAGTATTGTGTGGGGGTCTCCCCCCAATAGCTGGTTCCTAAGGAGCAAGCCGGGAAGCGGCCCTGTGTGAAATCACCAGCATGCTCCTGGACAGTGACATTACAAGGGGGCATGGCCACCCGGTGATATCACCGGATGACTCCTTTCCTTAGCAGGATAGCAAGCAGTTGGCGGGAGCCATCGTCAGGGCAGTACGTTTTTTTTCTCTTCTTTTTTGGGTCCAGCAGTGTAGCGGGCATCATGATTGCAGTTGGATCTACTTCAGGGACATTTTTATTTATTTTTTTAACAAAGGAGTTGTCGAAAACTGTATGTGTGTTTTTATGTACTTTTGACGCTTTTTTGGTGAATGAGTAGGGGTACAATGTAGCCCTACTCATTCACATGGGGGGTGGGATCTGGGGGCCCACTTGTTTAAGGGGCTTTTAGATTCTAATAAGCCCTCAACCGCAGACCCCAACAACTACAGCCCAGGGTTGTGGGGAAGAGGCCCTTATCCCCATCAATATGGGGACAAGGTGCTTTGGGGTGGGCTCCAAAGCACCCCCCCCAATGTTGAGGGTATGTGCCCTGGCATGGTTCAGGAGGGGGAGCGCTCGCTCGTCCCCTCCCTTTTCTGACCTGCTGGGCTGCATGCTCGGATAAGGGATATGGTATGGATTTTAGGGGGGACACCGTTTTTTTTTTTTTTTTTTTTTAATTTTGGCATGGAGTTTCCCTTACAATCTATACCAGACCTGAAGTGCCTTGTATGCATTGGAGGGGGGGGGACCCCAAGCTGTTTTTTTTCATAGTTTTTAACTGCCGGCATGTTTTGTTTCTATTAAGCTGTCAGTGGGGAACCTGCTGACAGCTGATGAGTCATCTGTTGTTAAGGATGTGGCAGCCGGCTTTCTAGGCCAATCCTTAGCAACCAGCTCAATGCAATAAATTACCCCATGAAAATATGTGGTAATTACTGCATTATCTAAATATTATCGCAGCAGTTATTTACCAAACAATTCCTAGTGAATTGCACTTTCAGAACTGATTCAATGCAAGAGCTATTTTATTTGCCATTATTTAACTCTTAATGAATTTACTGCTTTATCCCAACAGAAAAACAAACATTGCTGTAACTGCTTGTGTAATTGCAGTGTCAGCTAAAGTTTGGATTCAATTTATTAGTATATTTAAATCTTTTAGTCCATTTAACACTCCCCTCCTCCTAGATTAACAATGCTGCTGTGCCCCTGTGCTCCTTCATCCAGAGTGAAGGCACACTAATACAGGAGGTGTATTACTGACCAGAGCACCAGGTGAAAACAAAGAAAAAACCTAAAAGAAAGAAAACGAATGCAGCCACCACACTAATGAGTGGCAAGCTGCAATAAAATACATTTAGGGTTTGGGTTTAACACCGCTTTAAGAAGTGGCTTAGAGATGCTACGAACCATCTTCACCATTACAGAACATGTCCAGTTGGATGTGGCTAAATACTAGTAGATATACAATGACCTGGAGAACCTTCACAGACACGCTCCTTAATTCTCTGATAGCAGGACAGGAGCCAATCATGGAAGTTAGTTCAGCTCTTGTCCTGAGCCTCCACTAGACACATATGCGTGCGAGAGTAAAGTATGCGTTTGCATTTACGCATGAGCATGGTGGGATGGGGGATTTTTTTTTAATTTTATACAATTAATTGTACAACATCCCTTGTGACAGCATGGGCCGTGACAGATCCTCTTTAAAGCACTGATTGGCATCCCTGTTGGGCACTGATTGAAATCCCTGGCAGGAACGGTTTGGCACTTTAGTTGGGCACTTGTGGGCATCCTTGATCGGTCTGCACTGATAATCAAAGTGCTTATTATTAGAGCAGAGCCCCCCCCCCCCCCCTTTCAGGAGAGCCGCTGATTGGCACGCAAGTGGCTTATTCTGCTGGATGTCAAGATAACTGATCCCTCGTCTGGCTGTCAATCTGCTATAGGCCGGGGCGGGATGTGGTTAAAACAATTTATTGATTTTATTTATTTATTTCTACACTGTATTCCAAAGGCTGTTTTTTTTTTTAAATGTGACCAGCAGCAGAGGACTTGAAACTCCTCCTGCTTATGTTCTCTGCAGACAGGATGGGGAAGAGCTGGGTCATATGACAGCTGTATATCGATTAGGAAAAAGGTACTTCGATTTGTTTTTTTTATATTTAAATAATTACAGTGCCATCATCCACATACAAAAATTGGAGAGAAATGTAAATTAACAGTGTGTGTTTAGTATCACTTTAAGCATCAATCACTTTTTTAAAAACACAACAAAGCACATCTAAGTCCCCGTTCACATTAAGGCGACCTGTGAGGCGACCTGGTCGCCTCACAGGTCACCGTAGGTCGCCTTCCATAGGGAAGCTGCGGACCCGTTCTAATAGGATCGACACAAGTCGCTCCGACTTAGAAAAAGGGTCCGGAGCTTCTTTGGGGCGACCCGGAGGCGACCGCCATAGACTTCAATGTTATGAAGTCCGTGGCGGCCGCTCCGAGGTCGCGGTGCGCTGCTCGCACCGCGACCTCGGAGGTCGCCTGGGGAAGTCGGATCGCCCCTATGTGAACGGGGCCTCAAAAGAAAGAGAAATAAAAACACTGTCATGTAAATTCTAAATTTACCTTTCCCTAGTTAGCAAAGCCATGTTTGCTCCAGACACCCAATTTAAGTAAGGGAAAGTAATAAAAAAAAAATAACAATTAAGAAAACAAAACACAGCACAACTCAAACAAATTCTTCACATAAGTGTATTTATAAAAATCTACTGAAAGTGAAAAAACCTCAACATTCAAAAATAAGTTCAAAACACTATACCTACAACTTGCTTAACATGGACTTTTTTTCCAGTATGTTGTATTATATGGATAAAACAGTGTGGTTTTGAAAAAAAAGTTTTCATTTACTGCCAAATCTTGCCAAAAAGTGCCACCATCTACTCAAAAAAAAAATATATATTTTTTAAAAGTTACAATTTGAATTTTGCTTTACCAGTATTATGTAGTCCCATTAAAAGTTTTAAAATAAAAAGCACAAAAATGACTACTAAAAAAGCTCTGGTTCTGGAAAAAATGCGGTTAAGCTATTAAAAACAAGACATAAAACATACACAATTTCGCAATGAAGCTACAAATGTTTCCTTTTTTTGCTGGTGTTCTAAAAAGACCCTTTGGAGTCTTCCTTAGGAGCAATGACTGCTACAGTATCTGCTCTCTAGCATTTTATGGCAAGTGTGGAACTCCCAGAAAACAAATGTTCTGGGGTGGCCCACTGAGATAATTGTATGTAATGATATGTAGGAGACGGAGCTTTGGTTTCTGGCTTGTGCTCCTCAGTCTGGCTGGGATGAGTCATATGTCAACATCTGCTTGTAGGCTCTAGCGCAGCGTTCAACACATCTCAGCTTACTTAGTCACTGGTGGTCCGATGTGGTGCTCTGTCTGAGTGGGGAAAGAGATGACAAGAATGAGAAGCAGCTGATTCGTGGCCGCAGAATCTGACTACTGCTCGGCGCTCCGTGAAATCTATTCTGAGCAAGTGGAAGGCCGGGGAGAGAAACTCGGTATGTACAGCATCTGCAGGCCTGATGTACAGGTTAGCTATCCATGCAGTGGTTTAAGACAGATCCTTTGGCAGCTAGGATCCACATAAACTGTTTTCCGGCAGATGAGGCTTAAAGTGGAACTTTACCCATAACAACTTGTTAAAAAATAATGTTCTTTAGCAAGCAACATACATTCCTCCATTATATGCATGCTATCAAACTTAGTGTGTGCTGTAAATTGCCTTTAGCAGTGTTACTGTTAATTCTTGCTGGAGGCTGCCATTTTGCTGAAGCCTCGAGCCCCTGAGCAGAAGTAAATCATTAAGCGGAACTAAAACTATTGATTTAACAGTTTCAAAAAAGTTACATTCCTGAAATGTCAAGATTGCTAACTGTTACATTTGCTTGTTTCCTCAACCAAACTGTCAAACCATCAAATGGCTGGTGTCATAACGGATCACATATGCAGCACCATGGCAGTTGCAGATAAAACAGAAGCAGCTTCCTTGGCTGTAAAGGATAAGAGGGTTTATTACTACTTTAAAGCTGTCAGCAGATCAGCCTCTACAAATTAGTGAGAGCCCAAAAGTACCTAAAAATGGACAGCAACTGAGCATGTGCAGAGCAGGGTGAGGCAGTGTATTACTAGATTTTAAATAGCATCATTTATAGTATAGTATAACTATAGTTTAAACAGTAAAAAAATATTTTTTATGTTTTCCATAACTTTACCTGCAAAAGGGGCCAGCCTGAAATGATCTAACAGGACTTCATTTTCTGACTAAAGTTCCACTTTAATCAGCCCATGAATGAGATAAATACATCTACCGTGGCCAAATACTGCCAACTCCTACATCAAGCAGAAAAAATGGTACAGTGTTCACATCAGTCGGTGTATTCAAGTATTCTATGGCCAGCTCTAATATCCCTTGGAGGTTTACAAGCAGGATGCCAGGATGTGACAGAACTGGATACATTCATATACGCCTGATGCCAAGATCTTAAATGGCCGGGTTTTACTTATTATGTTATTTTGGATATAGCAGGCAAGGGTTAGAGCACCTATCAGTTTTAAATTTGCCATCTGTGCCTCGAATAGGGAGATTTGCCATCACTTCCTGCACTGACAAGAAGTGATGGAAAATCTCTACAACAGGAAAATTACTAGAATTACTATCAACTGTTTCTACTGCTACCTGTTCCTTACTGCCCATGTGACAACTGTTGCCCTCCATTATATTGATGGGTATCACAAGGAAAGCATGTGAGGGAAACGTAACCCAGGGGGGTCAGAGACAGGAATAAATAGAAGTAAAAAATAATTTATTAAAAATAAAAAATAAATTGTCTGGAGTTAAAGACAAAACCCCTGACCCTCTGTCTTGACAGTGCTGATTGGCCCTGTGCTGATCACATGGAATCTCCCAAGAAAAAAAAAAAAAAAAACTCTCTAGCAGTAAACAACAAAATGAGCATGTGCAGCTTTTCCCTAGCTTCTGTTCTATCAGGAGGTGGTTTGAGGACTCTGGAAGAAGGGGTGGAACAGAGAAGACATGATCAAACAGTCATTTTACAACAGGATTAACCCCTTAGGTTTCATAGTGAGGTTAACAAGCATGCTTTACTGTATGTAAAGAATGATTTTACTGCTGTGGATTTAGTAACACTTTAATTTCTATAGTATTGCTAATGTATGATTTACAGCAAATTTTTTTAAATTATTTTTTCTTTTTTTTATAGAGCGATGTGGTGCTGTGCTTGTGGATACCCTGTGAACAAAAAAAGTGAACCATGAAATCACAGCCCAAAATGGAAATCCTCCTGCACAAGGGTACAGTATGGTCCAACCTCTGAAGAGGAAGGGTCTCAATGCCTGAACACCCAGGACGTTCCACTGTTGTTTAAGTTCTAACCAATGTACCGTATATTTTTTTGCTGGGGCATTACAATCTAAGATGGGTGTTTTGTTAATTGTGTTGGCTCTGTTGGGGTGGTGGAGCCTTAAAGGCAAGGTTTAACACTACGAGAAAGGTTTTTACTATGCTTTTCAAAGGAACACTGCCCACATCATATAAATAAGGGGCTCTTTGTTACCTTCAATTATCTTAGTAAAACAACTTTATTGTCCAGTTTAACTGCCTGGTCTACAGTTATTAAAGGGGTGCATTCATGGTGTATCAAAGTAAAGGGCTTATTTAAGAGAACCAGAGAAGTCAGAGAATATACCGTATCAAGGTCTAAGAAGCTGTGCTAAGGAGGCCATGTTGTTAATGATTATCATATGTCCAGTGCTAATGCAACCAACCAGCCAGGAAGCGGATGACATGGCATTACATGGAGACTCTGGTAGTGAAGGGGTTTAATGCTTGACCCTTTTACTGGTGACCTGTTCCCCACATACTAAGACCGTTCTTGCGACACAGAGTACCTAGTGGCCAAGCCTGGTGAATCACAAGAATTGTAGTGTGGCCTCGGGAAGAGAACAAGCATGGGTTTAGGAGTAGTGTGCTTCATGTATCCCATAGTAACATACGGATCGCAATCACTGGAAGTGAAGTGATGGGACTGCTGGGTTGATAGAGACTGGTGCAAGCTCTGTAGTACTGGTTTAGAAATGCCATACACCTGGAGATAGGTGACGTCTTACAGAAGTGTCAGTAGTGCATAAGTGTCAAGTGCATAGAAGTGTGGTCACTAATTACAAAAGGGTCAACAGATCTGGATCCCGG
Source organism: Pelophylax lessonae (assembly GCF_965119305.1). Classification (NCBI taxonomy): domain Eukaryota; kingdom Metazoa; phylum Chordata; class Amphibia; order Anura; family Ranidae; genus Pelophylax; species Pelophylax lessonae. The sequence continues at coordinate 40,346,461 of NC_138775.1, read as the reverse complement.
ACTGGGCATGTTAAGCCCCACCTACATGTGAATAAATAAACAAAAAGTACCAGGTGCATTACATGGCAGGCCTTCTATCCAATATAAAAATTGCTCTGAGCTACCCAGAAAGCCCGCCCAAGAAGCAATTTGTGCAGCATTTCATGCCAGAGACAATCGCTCTGCATTCACCTCTGTGGGTTGGCTACAAACCACTGAAAGAGAGTGATTAGTAGAAGAGCACATCAACCTAACACTCTAGTACTAGTTTAACTTGTAGAAGTGCCAAATGACTTCTTAGCGACAAATCGCCACTGACAGTAATAATTAAATTACTAGCTACAAGTCAATGTTAATTGCCAGCAGTAGCAATCTGTAGCAGTGAGAAATCTCTGCAACAAAATCGCCCATCAGACATGGCCCTTAGGCTGAGGTCAGATGGATGATTCTGCCCCTACAGACAAGTTATTAGTGGCAAAATTTCTAAGGATGCCGCCTGTCTGTCCCTTTGGAACTGCTTCTCCCTACAGCCAGATGCACTGAGATGGCCCACTGTTTTGGATACAGTATATATATATATATATATATATATATATATATATATATATAATGATATTGTATTGCTATAGATATTCTATTGTTATGACCTCTTAGCCCTGATGAAGGGGGAGTATTTGGACCCCTGAAATGTGTTGGCTTCCTATTTTTATTTTTTCTCTGACCCTGTACCGTAATACAATAAAACTGAATCTGGACTTTCAATCAATGCTGTGGTGCTTCAATCTTATACTTGCAATTTTTTTTTTCTTACAGCCACCTAATGGGTATGTGAGCATTACTACCATTGGTTCGGAGGGGGGTTGGGTTTTTGATCTGGAACTATAACAGTAATGTAGGAAATATGTGTGGCTAATGGTGGCCATACAAGTCAAGCTGTCAGGCCAGAAAGCAATGATATGAGGTCAATTGCCCTCTTAACCTGCTTCACTCTTCCTGGGATGGTGAGGCTAATAGGACCGTATTGCTATTATCTATAGATATTTGCAAAGCATTAAATTTGCTCTCATGGCGTTTGCTTTTTCGGGTGCCGGCTAGGTGTAATTTTGGTTGTATGTTCTATGCTCCAGAGTATTAAGTCCCAATTCCCTTTTCTATGGCAACCGACATCCCTCTCCCTTTTGGGAATCAGACTTACTTTCAATATAGCCTCACTGTATGAAGCTAACTATCCACCTTTGTTTACTAAACTACTAGAAGATGTGAAGGTATGGTCTGATGCAAACTTGTCCTGGCTGGGAAGAATAGCGTCTGTTAAAATTACAGTTTTACCCAGATTATTGTATTATTTTCAGACTCTTCCTATCCAAATCCCAGCAGACGCCAAATCCTCCATTATATATATAGGGGGTCTAAGGGTCCCAGAATAGCTTGGACCGCAATGTATGCTCCAAAGATCTGGGAGGCTTGGGATTGCCCGAGCTTCAGAAATATTATACAGCTGTGAAACTAGCTCAATTATGCCAACTTCAAAGCCGACACCATCGCCCAGACTGGATCCCACTGGAGGCCCAGGCTTGCTCTCCAATTGCAATGGACCTCAACCTATGGACTCCTCCAAAATACCGCAAACACTACACATATGGGACACGAGCTGTAGAAGGCCTTTATGTTTGGCCCATACCCCAGTGGCTCCACTTTTTGGCAACTCCCTGTTCCCACCTGGTTTACACACCGATTGCTTTGTTTGGTGGGTGAACAAGGGATTGTACCAAATAGGTGACTATCTGGACCACAGGGGAATATGTCCTTCCTCATACTTCATAGGCAGCCTGGAAATGCCCCAACGGAGAGCTTCAGTCTACAACAAATTAAATATTTTCACGGTTCAGACCCGACAGTATGCACTATGTTTGAACACAGATGCATGCAGGACGCTGCTCTTCGGGGAGGAGTCTCCATGCTTTATAAACAGTTTGTCATCCCCTCAAATAAACTAACATACCAGGTGGCATGGGAGAGGGACGTGGACGTGACCCCTGGAGAGAGGGAATGAAGAAAATGGAGCTAGCAAATACATAAAGCTATACTTAATGTTGCCTTGTTTGAGGCGGGATATAAGGTACACGCCAGATGGTACTTAGTGCCAGAGCACCTACCCAAAATGTAACCCGGGAACCTCGACCTGCTTCAGGGGGTGTGGCCAGATGGGCACGCCAATGCACGTGTGGAGGACGTGCCCCAAAGCTCGCCGTTTTTGGATGAGGGTCTGCTCACTCATATTTTTAGTTGCAATGGTTAATATAGCTAAAGACGCTAGTATCGCCCTACTTAATAAGCCAGTGGAAAATGCCCCCAGACATACACAAACGTTAATATATTTTATGTTCTTAGCGGCTAAAATAGCCATTGCCTCAGCATGGCAAAGTCCTGTTATAGATATAGCACTGATGACACGAAAAACTCAAGTCGATCATGCTGAATGAAAAAATAGTGAGTGTTTTACATGACAAACAATTCCTATTTGAGAAAATATGGTCTCCCTGGCTAACATACCCACAGGGTCCTGACAAATAGAGTTGATTACCTGTAGGACTGATGAAAGATTCCCGGATGGATTCACCTTTTCCTCTCTTTCCTTTATCTTTTTCTCCTCTTTTACTAATGCCAACCTTGGTACTAGGCCTCGATGGCCTTTATTATTTTATTTCCCCCTCTTTCCCCCCTCACCCAGTTACATCTGAGAATAGTACTGAATGCAAGCTCCCCTACATGATGAAAAGCTGAATGATGTAAAAGATGAATGATGTAAAGCATGTCAGAGGACAGTGCCTCCTTTATCACATAATGTGGGCTGGAGGCTCAATTGCCTTAAAAGTTAATCTATTGTGATATACTCTGGTAAAGTTGCATACCTGTGAGTAAAATGCTTAGCACACATACACTGTAGTGGGTGGTTAGCCGCATGTTGGTCTTGCACTAACCAGAAAATTAGAACGTTCTATCAGTAGTTCATATTTAGTTACGGTCTTGACTTTATTGCCAGGTTTAGTGTGATCCTCAAAGTGAGTCTAACCTGTATGTTATGGTCTTCAACAATCCCTATGGAACCCCACATATGTGTGTGTTTGTTTGAAATTTTTATATGGTTCGTGTGCAGAGTACGCGAGGATTGTTCGCTGCTCTACTTAATGTCTCCCTCTCCCTTTTTTACTTATTTTCTGAACAAATAATAAAAACTATTGAAACAGAATTAAACTTGCAATTTTGAAAAACCGCCTACAGAATAGACCATAGTCTTTTAAAAATGCTTCTCCCTACTTTTTTCCATGCAAAGTAAATGCATAATGTGCTAGTATGCATCGCATACTAGCACATTATGTGACACTTACCTGCAACGAAGCCCGCGTTGTCCCCGCTGCTAGCCGCATCCATCTTCGCTCGTCTTCCTCCCGGGTCTGCAGACTCCGGCTGTATTACTGGCCGGAGCCACGTGATGTCACTCCCGCGCATGTGCGCGGGACCTGCCGGTCACGGCACAGGGCTGTGAAGAAATGGCACGGACGGCCGTTTCTTCAGAGCGCATGCGCTGATGACGTCATCGGCTGCATGCACTGTAAATATCTCCTAAACGGTGCAAGTTTAGCAGATATTTACAGCACCTATAGGTAAGCCTTATTAAAGGCTTACCTATAGGTAAAAGTCATAAAAGTGGGTTTACAACCACTTTAATGTACACTGAGCCACGTATAAGCAGATTAAGAGTACATTTACAGCACCTCTCTGTGCCATAATGAAATGACTTCTGAGAATATGCGCAAAAGTGTAATTATCGTGGGCCGGCCATTCAAGGACCGAACAGAGCAAACCCAGAAAAAGACCAGGCAAACTTGGAAGTAGCTGGGACTAGCGAAGTATAATTTCGCTTTAATCATACGTTTTCAAAGTGCAGTAAAATATCTAAACATAAAACAAAAAATGGTAAATGCTGTAGGTGTTTTTATGCGACCTGCTCTCACCCTGCTGTCCTTGACATGCACCTATAAGTGTCCTCTGCTAGAGAAATCCCTATGTGGGAGGAGTTTTCTCATCTCCCCCACCAATAGGAAATCTACACAAATTTACTGCCAACTCTATAGGCTGGTGCAAATTTTTCCACAATTTGAAAAAAAATGCATACGCTGCAAGAAGTTCCAGGAAAATACAGGGCTATATAAACGTTTAGTGGATTATAGGATGTCGGCTCAATGAGAGGCCAAACCGAGAGAGAGAGATGGGAGGAAGTTTATTTGTCAATTTCATGGAAAGACTGAAAGGCGGAATGCGTTTTCAATTCCCACTGATACTAATTCTCCTTCTGCTGGCACATAAAACTCGGGACGCCTCAAGCTAAAATTTGTCTGGAAAAAAAATTGCAGGAAAGGGTGTGCACTTGGGCGATCTTCCAGCGCACTTATACAAGCCTTACAAGTGCGCGAGCTGGCAGACGAAATGTGCAGGACAGAAAATATTAAGATGAGAAAAAAAAAAACTGACGAAAAGAAAATAAAACAAAGGGAGTTGCCCTTTTTGCTTTCAGCAATGTTTTCTATCTACGTGAGGAAATAAAAAAGAGGTGTGACTGTAAAAGGCGATCGCATTGTTCTGGTAGAGAAAGAAAAACAAAGTAATCTGTTATTTCTACCTTCTGTGATTATAGGGGGAAAAAACTGTACCAGACAAATGTCACGCCAGCCAAAAGCTTCAAAGGGATGAAATAGTCTTTGCCCTTAGCAACCAGGACCCCTTATCCATTTCCCTGTACTGTACTACTGGGAAGACCAACTGGTCAACGCGGTCAACAGCCAACTCACAAGGGCAGATGCTAAAGACTAGCAATTTACAAAAACTGATGCGAAGGACTAGCTACCCATAGTAAAAGATTCCTGGCTTCAGTTTAAAAATTAGATCTATTTTTTTGGATTGACTTTTCATTGTGCTTAACTGCACTATGGGCATTAAAAGGAAACCAAGTGGTCAACTAAGGCAACAGCCAATTCACACGGACTAATGCTAAGCACTAAGCAAATCACATAGACTGATGCTAAGGACTAGCTTACCCATAGCCAGTTGAAACATTACATAGGACTGCTTGGCACAACCTCATTTTCATTGTCTTAACTGCACTATGGGCATTAAAGAGAAACAAACTGGGCAACGTCCAATTCCCCAGGACTGAGGCTAAAGACCATTTCTTTAAAGAAACCAGGTTCCTGAACTCACTTGAAAGATCTGATTGTTTGACATACAGTAATTACCTCTCCATTCCATGGTGAGGTGCAACTGCCTGGACCATAACAACCAATGAAGCTGTTAGCCCAGGCTGCTAGCATCGTCATTGGTTATCGTCATCATCATCCTAGCAACCAACGATGCTGTGCGGTCCGTCATTGTCATCCTAGCAACCAACAATGCTATACGGGCCAGCAGCCTGCACCCTAGCAACCAACAATGCTGTTTGGTCCAGCAGCCTGCATCCTAGGAATCAATGATGTGCAGCCACACAGCATCACTGGTTGCTAGGACACTGGTGTTTAGGTCACAGCATTATTGGTTGCCATGCCAGCATCCTGGCAACCAAGGATTGTGGGCAGTGAGGGTGTCAAAAATGGGGTGGCAAACCTGCATTCTCCCATAATGCACTACAGGCATAAATGGGGGACAGACTGGTCGAGCAAACATCTGATTCACAAGGAACTTGAGGCAGATCACCCTACTGGGTGTGTACGAATTACGTATTAAAGGCTGAGAATCACTGTGAAAGCAAAGAAGATAGCATTTTAAGAACAAGAGGTCAGCTATGGCTTCCATGTTTCTCTGACAGATTTCCTATAAGAACAAAAAAATCTACCCCTAAAAAAGAAAACAGTTTTGTCAGCAACATTACAACAAAAATAACAAGCATGTAAGGTTTTGTCCCTAATTGCCTGCCTTCATAAACTTTATGAAAAGGTTACTTGGAACTTTCACAGTTTGTGATCAGTCGGCACCTGGAATTGATCCCAAAGTAGGTTCAGCATCTAATGCAGACAATCTGGGTAACATACACAGGGTACACATGGCACAAAGTAAAAAGTACTAAAAGGCAAGTATTTTTTAAAACTTTTAAACTATTTGACTTTATGGTGTTCTTTAACAGGATTACTACTTACAGTGTGACAAAAAAACCAGCAGAGTAAAACCATGCTATGTCATATTTAAAAATATTGTCTCTGGGGATCACCTACCTGCTAACAGTGACACCTGGAGGATAAGATTATATACTACACTTAATACAATTGTTCTAAAGATTGTGCATAACAAGGCATTTATTCCCAAATCCAAATTAAGGAAAATGTAAATGGTTGTATAATAGGCCTTTACCCTAAATCGTAGAAATATTACTGAACCCTACAGGTAGTGGTCCCACTGTATGCACATGTGCTTGGCTGTTTAGCTGAGTCTCTTGCAAACCATTCCAAAATGACTGCTTTTGGCAAAAAAGGACAGGAATAGCCCAGCTCAGATGGAGAATTGCCCAGTCTCTCTCTTTTTGTATATATATTTTATAGAAAAAAAAAAAAAAATATATATATATATATATATATATATATATATATATATATATACAGTGGGTATGGAAAGTATTCAGACCCCCTTAAATTTTTCACTCTTTGTTATATTGCAGCCATTTGCTAAAATCATTTAAGTTCATTCTTCTTCCTCATGAATGTACACATAGCACCCCATACTGACAGAAAAACACAGAATTGTTGACATTGTTGCGGATTTATTAAAAAAGAAAAACTGAAATATCACATGGTCCTAAGTATTCAGACCCTTTGCTGTGACACTCATATATTTAACTCAGGTGCTTTCCATTTCTTCTGATCATCCTTGAGATGGTTCTACACCTTCATTTGAGTCCAGCTGTGTTTGATTATACTGATTGGACTTGATTAGGAAAGCCACACACCTGTCTATATAAGACCTTCCAGATCACAATGCATGTCAGAGCAAATGAGAATCATTAGGTCAAAGGAATTGCCTGAAGAGCTCAGAGACAGAATTGTGGCAAGGCACAGATCTGGCCAAGGTTACAAAAAGATTTCTGCTGCACTTAAGGTTCCTAAGAGCACAGTGGCCTCCATAATCCTCAAATGGAAGACGTTTGGGATGACCAGAACCCTTCCTAGAGCTGGCCGTCCGGCCAAACTGAGCTATCGGGGGAGAAGAGCCTTGGTGAGAGAGGTAAAGAAGAACCCAAAGATCACTGTGGCTGAGCTCCAGAGATGCAGTCAGGAGATGGCAGAAAGTTGTAGAAAGTCAACCATCACTGCAGCCCTCCACCAGTCGGGGCTTTATGGCAGAGTGGCCCGACGGAAGCCTCTCCTCAGTGTAAGACACATGAAAGCCCGCATGGAGTTTGCTAAAAAACACCTGAAGGACTCCAAGATGGTGAGAAATAAGATTCTCTGGTCTGATGAGACCAAAATAGAACTTTTTGGCCTTAATTCTAAGCGGTATGTGTGGAGAAAACCAGGCACTGCTCATCACCTGTCCAATACAGTCCCAACAGTGAAGCATGGTGGTGGCAGCATCATGCTGTGGGGGTGTTTTTCAGCTGCAGGGACAGGGCGACTGGTTGCAATCGAGGGAAAGATGAATGCGGCCAAGTACAGGGATATCCTGGACAAAAACCTTCTCCAGAGTGCTCTGGACCTCAGACTGGGCCGAAGGTTTACCTTCCAACAAGACAATGACCCTAAGCACACAGCTAAAATAACGAAGGAGTGGCTTCACAACAACTCCGTGACTGTTCTTGAATGGCCCAGCCAGAGCCCTGACTTAAACCCAATTGAGCATCTCTGGAGAGACCTAAAAATGGCTGTCCACCAACGTTTACCATCCAACCTGACAGAACTGGAGAGGATCTGCAAGGAGGAATGGCAGAGGATCCCCAAATCCAGGTGTGAAAGACTTGTTGCATCTTTCCCAAAAAGACTCCTGGCTGTATTAGATCAAAAGGGGGCTTCTACTAAATACTGAGCAAAGGGTCTGAATACTTAGGACCATGTGATATTTCAGTTTTTCTTTTTTAATAAATCTGCAACAATGTCAACAATTCTGTGTTTTTTTGTCAGTATGGGATGCTATGTGTACATTCATGAGGAAGAAGAATAAACTTAAATGATTTTAGCAAATGGCTGCAATATAACAAAGAGTGAAAAATTTAAGGGGGTCTGAATACTTTCCGTACCCACTGTATATATACTGTATATACAGTATATATATATATATATATATATACACATATATATATATATATATATATATATATATATATACATATACATACACACATACTGTACACACTTCACGACTGGAAGGAAATGACTGAAGAAGAGCCATGTTGGGGTCGGGCGTTGACAAGCAGAAGATATGATAGAGCAGGTGCGACAAATGCTGGCATGAGATCGGCGACTGACTCTACGATTGATGGAGGAGGAATTGGGCATTAACAAGGACACGGTGAGCACCATCGTCCATGAAGATTTGGGTAAGTGGAAGATACCGTATGTTTTCAGTTTGTGCCTCACAAGCTGACAGATGAACAGAAAGCAAAACGGATGTAAACCTCTGGAGATTTTATTACTATGTGTGACCAGGATTCATCCTTTCTGTGAACCATTGTTACAGGGGATAAGACCTGGTTCTACCAGTTTGATCTGGAATCCAAGTGGCAATCGATGGAATGGCATTCACCATCTTCCCTGCGACCCAAAACATTTTTTAACAAATGACATTGAAAAGGGGGCAGGACCCTGAAATGCTTATGACTACATACTGCTATCCCTTGCACAAGGTCTACACAGGACTGTACATTGTGTGTAAGGATACACCGCAGCTGGGGCTTGAAGATAGGCTTCTCTGTTGGTTTGTACACCTGGCCCTCAGCCTCCCATCCAGGTGTGTTGGTCATTGAGATCTCGGCCACCCCTGCTGTCCAGTGCTTTTTTGGCCATAATCTGTGGGCTTCCACGTTCCATCTTTGCCTTGAACCAGGCTCCTCTGTGTGAGGATAATCACATCCCACATTGCCTGCATGCATCCTGCTCTGGCTCACCACCACCCAGCCCATTGTTTCTCCCTGATCTGTGCTGTGACAGTCTGTGGATTCCCCCTCACCTCCTCTGGTGGTCCAAGACATCCGTGTAAAATTTAGCTAATACTTAATAAATACACTTTTAGAATTCATGGTCCAGCACCTTGGTCACTTGTTTATCAATGCAAACTGGTTACAGCGTTCTTTGCAATGTAAACCCCAAAGGCTGTACAGGAAAATCTGGATGGGAGGCCATTGCTTTCATTCAGAGTCAAGACTTGTCTCATATGCTGCGTCCACTGCAATAAACTCACCATATAATTTACCCATGTCGGGCAACCACTAACCTTAGCCATGTGGGTGCGGTGTGCCAAGTAATTATGGGATGAAGGCGCAATTACAGAAAACACGCAATCTGTGGTCATCACCAAAGCTAAATGGCATGAGTGAACACTTACAGGGAAACTACAGCATGCTTCAAGTCAGCACCCAATTACAGTTGTTACTGCAACATCTACTTGCAAGAAATGGTTTATGTCTGTTACATTTTTACATGCTTGATGTTCCCTACGTTATTTTCAATCATATTTTATTAATTGTGAAAATAAGATACACATAATGACAATACAATTGTTCTCCAGATGAACCCAGAACATGGGATTCAAATAATAATATTCCATGGAGTGGAATCTAATTGTAGACATATGCAATATTTATCATTACAACAACAACAGGAAATTGTACAGAGTTGCAGATATAAAGAGGGAAAGTATAAAGATGTAATATCAGGATAAAACATCACCAGGGAGAAGGACCCAGCCGTGTACTTCTAAAAGAAAGGGGGGGGGGTGGCCATAAGGATGGCTTCCCAGTGGAACATTGGGAGATATTGTGCCATCATTACGGGCACACTGTGTAAGACGAATATTGTAGCCAGGATGACCATTGAGACCAGAAGGCTTGGCCTACACCATTCTTGATGGAAAACATAAGTTCAAATTGGGTTTGGGTGTTAAGGTTGACTGTGAAATTAGAAAGGTCTGGGGGTTCTACTTGTTTCCAGTTAGATGTGATGGATCTCCTGGCTGTGATCATGCAGTGCATGATGAATGGTGACGCTTGGGCCATCGCTCGTATGCGGGATCTTGATCCATTTTCAATCCTGTCACTGAGGAGTGGGGAGTATGAGGGAGAGAACTTAGATAGGCATGTCGGAGTGTAGTACCAACGGTGGAAAAGTTTAAGTTGGATTTCCCAATGAGTAGTACTTCTTGAATGTTTGGAATGTTTTGAACCATTGGAGGGTGAGGGTGAGGCGTTTGGGAGAGATCTCTTTCCCACAATGTCATAGAGTGAGATTTTTCCTTTGAAGAGGGAGATAGAAACCATTGATAGAAGTATGATATATAGATCTGAGTAAGGCCTCAGTGCTGTTCCTTCATAAAGACGGCCTTGATGTTCCCTACTTTAATCATTTTAAAAAATTAAATAAATAAATGCTCCCTCTAGTGGTCATTTGTATAAAACACCACTGGGACATGATGGGAACAGGTAACCGTAGCCCTCCACAGGAACCTATAGTTATGAAAATCCATTTGTAACCAGTACGAGCTGCTAAGTCATAGCTTACACAGGGCAATGGACTCCCTGTGCAAGGCTTGGGCAAGGCAGAAGAGGCAGCCACCTTTGGCACTTCAGAAAGAAGAGAGTACAAAAAGTTCAGGACTTGCAACCTCTGCTGCTGATGTAGTTCACAGCTCATGAGGGGAGAGGGGTGCACTTTGGCCTTGGGTGCTAAAGGACCTTGTACCTGCTTGGTCCCCATGAAATAGTGCTCACTGATTCAGCACTGTCACATAGCAGAGTCACATGTTCTGCCTGGAAGTACTGGGTATTCCCTTAAGCCCCCAGAAATGGGGAGCGGATGTAAGGCAAGTATATACTGGGAGCATATAGGCAATGTTAGCAAATCTGTTGCTTTGCCCTAAATTGGGTGCACGATTGCTTAAATGAGATCCTGCCACAAAAAATAAAAGTGCTACCAGGTGTAAAATACAAATCACCACTAGAGTGAGTATTTACATATACACTAATTCAAATATGGAACAGCAAGTCCAAACCTGACTTTTTATAAACGGTACAATATATAGCTCATAATAGTTTCCCTTCAATAATTTTTACTTTGGTATTCCTGCCTTGTAAAATGTATAATCCACCCTTTTTTGTTTTTATAAAATGATTCTGTGGTTGTAGAGCTGCCAATTCCTCACTAATAAGGTCAAAGGACATTTCTGTCAATCACACTGACAACACCTCGCCTGTTGTGGTGGAGATGGACTCGGATGCAGCACAATACAATAACAAAATATGAATCCATCTCTGTCCCATAACACTGATAAAGATCAGGGGTCTGCACAGGTTCCAGTTTTAGCCTCTATGGAAAAAAGAAGTATGAGAACCGAACGCCAGCAAAACGTCATGACGCAGATTGCTATCAAACTCATCTCTTCATTTGGTCACAGGACGTACTAAGATAACATTATTGCTTTTTTATTGTTAACTTATCTGCCGTGGGTCAGGTTGACCTAAGGTCTCCAGACAAAGCTGAAGGTTGGTGGGACAATAGCGTTACTGTATAATTCTCTGGAGTAACACATCCAGAATGGCTTTCAGATGAGTAATGGCGGAGGCAGCACCTCATTGTCAGAAACAAATTGGCCAGTTTTTGATAGCGCTGCTAAAGTACTGAACCATTTTATCAGCTTAAAGAGACCCTGTCACCAACCTAAAAAACTGCGGACAAAAGGATAGAGGAATCAAGTATTTCAAATGCTTGCTTTCAGTGTTCTTCCTTTTAAGAAAATATTTTTAACTCACTTGCAATGTGCCTCTGAACATGCTAGAAAATTTGAGGAAGAGCCAATTCCTTAGCACAACCCCTCTTCCCTCCTTAAACATCATAGCCCTCTTCTCCTTTAGGATTGTCTAATTATTCTCTGTGCTGGCCCAGCTACTCAGCCCCTCCCTATATAGCCTTTTATGTAGTTCTCAGGGGAGGAGCGAAGGGGAATACTATAAAGCAGCAATTCCCAAACAGGGTTCCGTGGTCCCTGGGGTTCCTCCAGAGATAGTGAGGGGTGCCTTGAGCAGCCAACAGCAGTCAATAATTTCCTGTGGGTCCAGCATCACTCAGCAGGAAGAACTACAACGATGATCAATCTAACAAGGCTTTCCTTCCACTCTCTTACTGACCAACAATGTAAGGTGGAGCCTTTCCTAGTAACTACCAAAGTAAGGTGGAGCTTCTTTTACTGACGAACATTGTAGGCCAAAGCCTTTCTTCATGACCAATAATGTAAGATGGAACCTTTCCTAATGACCATCAATGTAAGGTGGAGCTTTTCTAACTGACCACTAATGTAAAGGAAAACCTTTTCTACGATTTCCAGTTTAAGAGGGCACAGTTTATTCTGACCACCAATGTATAGGTGTATTTACCCATTATACTCCTTCGTAAGAGGGCCACTTTTCCACTGGTCACTTTTCCCTATTCCTTTATTATTAAATCTATAACATACTGACCATACTAATATACAAGAAGCTGTACAAATAATTTTTAGACAAGGTTTCCTGAGACCCATAAATGTATTTTATTATCTCAAGGGTTCCTCTATTGTAAAAAGGTTGAGAAAGGCTGCCGACGAGGTGTGTGGCTGTTACTTTCTACCACAGCACAGAGCAGTGGAGTGGTAGGGTAGGAAATGAAACTCTACTTAGAAGGGCTTAGAAGGGAAAGAAGGTAGTTTAAAGCTTTTACAAACTTTTTAAAATCAAATAAAACACAGTGGAACAGGACTGAAACGAGAAAACAGGAGGGAGACTTTAATTGGGATTTAAAGAGGAACTACACCCCCCCCCCCCCCGCCCAAGTTATTTATTTATCTATTTTTTTTAGTCCCCTTGTTCGTGGGGTATCCTCAAAATACATACTCACAAGTCCAGCGAATCCAGTGTTTTTCTACAGCAGATATTCTTCTTTATTGTGAATCAGTGAGATGTCATCAGCACTCTGTTGCAAACATATGCACTCTTTTTATAGTGCAATGCCATATGAGTGAAGAAGGACACTGTTGTTTGCTGATGTCACCTTAAGAAGGTTACCCCGTATGGCCCTAACGCTAGGTTCACACCTATGCATTTTTGCAGGCTGTGTTTGCAGGGACACAGCAGCCTATTCAAATTAATGGTCTGCTGTGTCTGCATTTGGGTCCTTTAACACGGTCCGCCTCCATTGGCGGACTCTGTGCTGCTCAGCGGGGGATCGATCTGTGTGCGGAGAGGGAGGTGTCAGAGCCCCGCTGCTCTCTATGGGGGAATCGGATGAGAGCGGACCGCCTATCCGTTCTCTTATGATCCGATCCGATCCCCTGCACGGATGGAAAATAGGGTTTCCATCCGTCCAGATTTCACGGAATCGGATAGCAGCGGGTGTCAGCGGACATGTCTCCACTGACATCCGCTGCCCCATAGTGATGCATGGAGGATCCAATCAGATCCACCTAAAAAACTGACAGGTGGATCTAAACGGATCGTTCGTGTGAAAGGGCCCTTTCTGCAAAAAAAAAAAAAAAAAGTGCATGCATCCTTTAAAAAATGTGACCGCAGGGTAATCACCTGGTCTTTTTGATCATGGGTTTTTCCTGTGGTTTCCGTACCTGCATTGCGATTCTACATTAAGCCTTAATTTGCCTTAACCACTTGCCGACCGCCGCACGACTATCTACGTGGGCGGTCAGCCCCTCACAGGCAAAGTGACGTAGGTCTACGTCGCTCGCCTGTGAGGGTTTAGGGAGCGAGCGCGCGCCGCCGGAGGCGCGCTCCCGCTCCCGCGTGGTCACGGACCCCCCCGCGCGCGTGACCGGCGGACCCGATCGCCGCCGGCCACTCTGCGATCGGCGGGGGAGAGGGAGATAGTCAGGCAGCTTGTGTAAACAAGCTGCCTGTCATTCTCCTCTCTGTATGAGAGCTGATCACATGGATCTACTATGTAGATCCATTGATCACTCCTCATACAGTTGAAGCCACAGCCAATCACAGTTAGAATCACGCCCCTAGGGACACACACAGCCCCTCCCTCTCAAATAAAGTTAACCCCTTCACTACCAGTGCATTTTTACAGTAACAGTGCATATGTATAGCACTGATTACTGTAGAAATGTCACTGGTAACCCCAAAAGTGTCAAAAATGTCAGTCAAGGGTCCGATCTGTCCGCCGCAATGTCGCAGTACCGCAAAAAAAATCGCAGATCGCCGCCATTACGCGTTAAAAAAAAAAACAACAAAAATGACAAAAATCTTTCCCTTTGTTAGTAAACGCAATAACTTTTGCGCAAACCAATCAAAATACGCTTTTTGCGATTTTTTTTACCAAACATAGGTAGCATAAAACAAATTGGCCGAAAATATTAAAAAATTTTGATTTTTACATTTTTTTTGGGGGGAATTTCATATAAAAAAAAGGGAAAAATATTGCTATTTTTGCAAAATTTACGCTCTTTTTTTGTTTATAGCGCGTGATCAAAAAATCGCACAGGTGATCAAATACCACCAAAAGAAAGCTCTGTTTGTGGGAAAAAAAGGACGCCAAATTCGTTTCGGTACAGCGTCGCACGACCGCGCAATTGTCCGTTAAAGTCACGCAGTGCCGAATCGCAAAATGCCCTCTGGTCGTTTAGCAGCCAAATCCTCCGGGGCTTAAGTGGTTAAACATTGCCTTAACTGACTGATTTCTATTTGTTTTTTTAACCTACGGTGGTGCGCAAAAACGAAAGCACCCAAGTGTACAAAAAAGTGCATGTGAAAAAACACACACAAAAAAGTGCACTTAAGGGTGTGTCTCACCTCCTGAAGTACCTACACTCTACCCTGACCCCCCTAGGCCCAAGGCTCCTGACAGGGGCAAGGTTCAACATGGTCCACCTAGTCAAAAGGCCTGGGGGACCTCTTTCCTCATGGTAAGTCAAATACGACCACCTAGTACTAGGTGAAAGGCTCTCCCAAAGAATGACTTCCCGGTTCAGGGGAGTAAAGAACTTGATGGCCCCACATCCTCCCCTAAGATTTAGGGTAGGCCTGAGGACCCACACTCTCCAACCTAGTAAGAAAACAAAACACAGACAAAAGTGCAGTGACAAACGTGAAGAACAAATAAAATAAATAAAAAAGTGCCTGTGCTAGTACGTACAGTGAGGGAAAAAAGTATTTGATCCCCTACTGATTTTGTAAGTTTGCCCAATTACAAAGAAATGATCAGTCTATAATTTTAATGGAAGGTTTATTTTAACAGCGAGAGACAGAATAACAACAAAAAAAATCCCGAAAAACATTTCAATCAAGTTATAAATTGAGTTGCATTTTAATGAGTGAATAAGTATTTGACCCCCTTCATGAAATGTGATTTACTACTTGGTGGCAAAGCCCTTGTTGACAATCACAGAGGTCAGACATTTCTTATAGTTGGCCACCAGGTTTGCACACATCTCAGGAGGGATTTTGTCCCACTCCTCTTTGCAGATCCTCTACAAGTCAATAAGTTTTGAGGCGGACATTTGGTAACTCAAACCTTCTGCTCCCTCTACATATTATCTATAGGATTAAGGTCTGGAGACTGTCTATGCCACTCCAGGACCTTAATGTGCTTCTTCTTGAGCCACTTCAGCAACTTCTTTGTTGCCTTGGTGTGTGTTCTGGGTCATTGTCATGCTGGAATACCCATCCATGACCCCTTTTTAATGCCCTGGCTGAGGGAAAGAGGTTCTCACCCAAGATTTGACTGTACATGGCCCGTACATCGTCCCTTTAATGCGGTGAAGTTGTCCTGTTTCCTTAGCAAAAAAACACCCCCAAAGCATAATGTTTCCACCTCAATTGTTTTCTTGGTGACTATGGTCCCAGCTGCCTTGATATTATTGACAAGATTCTCCCATGCAGTTCTGGGCTGATTCCTCACCGTTCTCATGATCACTGAAACTTAACCAGGTGAGATCTTGCATGGAAGCCCCAGACCAAGGGAGATTGACAGTTATTTAGAGTTTCTTCCATTTACGAATAATCACACCAACTGTTGACACCCACTCACCAAGCTGCTTGGCGATGGTCTTATAGACCATTCCAACCAGGGGTAGGTCTACAATCTTGTCCTTCACATCCTTGGAAGGCTCCTTGGTCCTGGCCATGGCGGAGAGATTGGAATCTTATTGATTGATTGCTTCTGTGGACAGGTGTCTTTTATACAGGTAACAAGCTGAGATTAGGTGCATTCTCTTTAATGCCCCGTACACACGTGCAGATTGTCGGCCGAACAATCGGCCGTCTTTTGTCCCCGGGCTGACGTGTCTGTTGAAAAGTGCAAAAGACTGCACAAGAATTTTGTCCGCCGACTACAGCCGACTGCAGAAGTGATGTCATGTGATGGTTAACTTTCACTGTGTTTTTTCTTTTCTGAGCATGCCCAGTCTTGCAAATCTGCTGTCTGTCGGCCAAATTCTGTATTGACTGGCGAACAATCGGCCGCTCTGGTGACGGCATACAAAAATTTTAATGCTTGCACGACAGATTCTTTTCGGCCGAAAGTGCGCTGTCGGCTGTCGGAAGCATCATACTAACAAGCCGAAAGTCGGCCGATCGTTCGGCGGCCGAACATTTTCGGCCGACAATCTGCACGTGTGTACGGGGCATAAGAAAGTACTCCTAATCTCAGCTCGTTACCTGTACAGAACACACCTGGGAGCCAAAAATCTTGCTCATTGTCAGGGGAACAAATACTTATTTCACTGATTAAAATGCAAATCAATTTATAACTTTTTTGAAATGCGTTTTTCTGGATACTTTTGTTGTTCTTCTTTCTCTCACTGTTAAAATAAACCTATCATTAAAAATTTAGACTGATCTTTGCTTTGTGAGTGGGCAAACGTGAAAAATCAGCAGGGGTTTAAATACTTTTTTCCCCTCACTGTAGATTAGGCCCTGCAACCTGATAACAAAAGTTTCCTCCAAATTAGCTAAAAAAGGCCTAGCCCAAAGAGGTGCAGTGCAGAAGAAGCTTTAGTGCCGTGGCCTTGAACTCATTCTTACTGTGGGGTTCCCTCACTTGAATGATACTAAGAGCACCCCTGGGGCGACCAACTCTCAAGAGCACAGACACCGTGAGCTCTCTGTCTTCCCAACCCATGGCCAAACTAGATAGACTTATTTAAATCAGGAGGCACTAGGCCCCTACAGTCTTCCTGACTTACATGACTGATGTGATACTGCACTAATAAAGAAGATCTTTGCTGGTGACATTTCAACATTTCATTGTGGTTTGCGCGTCCCCATCCGCTAGTCACTGTGAGCAGCCATCTGTTACCAGGGTCGAACGCTGGAAGGAGTGCAGTCCTCATGCTCTAATGTACATCTTCTTTACTTATGTCATTAGAGGCCGGCTGTCTCTTATGGTTCTTGCAGCTGCAGCATCAGGGAGCCAGCTGTAAGATCCAGGAATAAACAGACAGCTCCCTAATGACCTACAGCAGCATATCTGCTGTAGAATACCTCCTGGAATATGTGACATCAGTATCTGAGAAGGCTGCGTAACTGGGAATACCTTCTCCCCTAGATGAGAATCCCCAAAGTTCTAGAGGGGTCCAGAAAAAAAAGTGTATTTGGGGGAAAAAAAATTATAAAAAAAACTGTGACAGAGCGCTTCGATACAGGGCACTTTCACCCCCTTCCTGCCCAGGCCAATTATCAGTTTTCAGTGCTGTCACACTTTGAATGACAATTGCGCGGTCATGCAACGCTGTACCCAAATTACATATTTATTCATATTTTTCACACAAATAGAGCTTTCATTTGGTGCTATTTAATCACCACTGGATTTTTATTTTTTTTTGCTGAAAAAACTAAAAAAAGACCACAAATGTGAAAAAAAAAAAGTTTTTGTTAGTTTCTGTCAGAAAATTTTTGTAAATAAGTAATTTTTCTCCTTCACTGATGTGCGCTGATGAGGCTGAACTGATGGGCATTGATAGGCTGCACTGATGGACACTGATGAGGCGGCACTAAAGGGCAATAATGAGGTGGCACTGATGAGGAGGCACTAATATGCATCACTGATGGGCACTGATAGGCGGTACTGATATACAGCACTGATAGGCAACACTGAAGGGCACTGATAGGTGGTACTAATAGGCGGCCCCTTGGGCAATGATGGGGGCACAGATAGGCGGAACTGATGACCAGGTACTGAAAAGCAGCACTGACTTGCATCACTGATGGGCACAAGTTGGCATCACTGATGGGCACAGACTGGCATCATAGATGGGAACAGACTGGCATCACTGCTGGGCACTGTTGAGGCTGCACTGTTAATCAGGGCACTGATGATCAGTGCCCTGATTATCTGTACAGGTCTCCCCTGTAAGGAGATGCCGCTGATCGGCTCTCCTCTACTCACACTCTGTCAGTGTGAGGAGAGGAAAGCCGTTACCGGCATTTCTGTGTTTACATGCTTTCAGCTGTTATTGGACACAGCTAATTACATGGATAAAGAGCCGCGTAATCGGCTCTTTACTGAGATCGGGGTCACGCCCCCATGGACGCATATGACGTTGTCCCAGAGCAACAGAGCATCTCACCCGCCATTATTTGTATATACAGTGGGCGTGAGGTAGTTAAGGATAAATGAGGAAAGTGAAAATCTAGTGCTGGACCCGTAAGGTTATCTTATTAGTATTGCTATCTTGAAGTATTGATGTTGATGTAAATTATCTGGTTTCCAGGCAGGCAGCATCTGCACCCCAGAGGATCGCCACGGTCTTCTTGGCTTGAAGTGTAATGTAACAAAAATAGAAATTGGAAGCGCCACACCACTGCTAAGAGGTCCAGATACAAATGTACAGCTGTGGCTCAAAGTTTTAAGAATGACACAAATATAATTTTTTACAAAGTCTGCTGCTTCATTGCTTTTAGAATCTTTTTGTCAGATGTTACTATGGTATACTGAAATATAACTATAAGCATTTTATAAGTGTCAAAGGCTTTTATTGACAATTACATTAAATGTATGCAAAGAGTCAATATTTGCGGCGTTGACCCTTCTTTTTCAAGACTTCATCCACATCCTGACTGATGGCAGCCCATTCTTGCATAACCAATGCTTGGAGTTTGTCAGAATTTGTGGGTGTTTTTTTTTGTTCATCCGCCTCTTGGGGATTAACCACAAGTTCTCAATGGGAATAAGGTCTAGGGGTTTTCCTGGCAATGGACCCAAAATTTCGATGTTTTGTTCCCCAAGCTACTTACTTATCACTTTTGCCTTATGGCAAGGAGCTCCATCATGCTGGAAAAGGCATTGTTCATCAACAAACTGTTCTTGGATGGTTGGGAGAAGTTGCTCTTGGAGTATGTTTTTGTATAATTTTTTATTCATGGCTGTGTAAAATTGTGAGAGAGCCCACTCCCTTGGTTTAGGGATGCTTTATTGTTGGTATGATACAGGACTGATGGTAGCGCTCACCTTTTCTTCTCCAGACAAAGGTTTTTTTCCAGATGTCACAAACAACTGGAAAGGGGATTCATCAGAGAAAGTTACTTTACCCGAGTCCTCAGTAGTCCAATCCTTGTACCTTTTGTAGAATATCAGTCTGTCCCTGATGTTTTACCTGGAGAGAAGTGGCTTCTTTGCTGCCCTTCTTGACACCAGACAATCCTCCAAAAGTCTTCTCTTAACTGTGTGTGCAGATGCACCCACACCTGCCTGCTGCCATTCCTGAGCAAGCTCTGCACTGGTAGTGCCCCCATCCTGCAGCTGAATTAACTGTAGGAGAAGGCCCTGGCACATGCTGGACTTTCTTGGGCACCCTGAAGCCTTCTTCACATGTGCAGTGAAATATATATATATATATATTTTTTTTTTTTTTTTTTTTTTTTAATGGGATTAAGTTAATTGTCATGGCAAAGAGGGGCTTTGCAAAGAATTGCAATTCATCTGATCAATCTTCAGAACATTCTGGAGTATATGCAAATTGTCATCATAAACTGAGGCGGCAGACTTTTTCTGAAAATGAATATTTGTGTCATTCTCAAAACTTTTGGCCACGGCTGTATTCCAATCCCCTGACTAAAGTTGTACCTGGATCTCTCAGCAGTGGTGTGGCAGTTCCATTTTTGTTACAATATACTTTTAGGATAAAGCTGGCCATACATACACAAAACAGGCCATTGGACCAGCTTAGAGAGCAATGGCAGAGGAGTTCAGTCTGACAGGCTCTCCACTAAGCTTATGTGTTTTTATAATGGGCGGACTGACCCTTTAAAAAACTAAAAAGAAATTATTCAGGTTACATCAATACATTTAGAAAACAATATCATGAGGGTGGGGGGTTGGGGGTTTACACAAATAATAACAATCCTGTCATTTCTAACTAGTTTTCAGAGATCTTATAGGACATATCTCATTTTTTAAAACAGATTGTCAATTACAAGGGAATGTTCATCCATCCCATGGGGAGGCAAGGAGGGGGGTACCATGCATGCATGCCAAGCCTAATTGTTTACACTCACAACAAACTTTGGAGGTTGCTAGGCGACAGTGAGAAATAGGATTACAGAATTAAAAATACAAGAGTTAAGAAATAAACACAAGCCTAATAAATATAGATTTAAAAAAAAAAAAAAAAATACAGAATAAACAAAAATATCATAATCCGGGTATATATTCTACTGAATGTTTAAACACCTCCAAACAAGTTTTTAAAAACACTCCTTAAATCCACCTACGTCTTTTTTAAAAAGTTAATTAAATAGTTTTCAGTGTTTCTATTATCCTACTGCCATTACCTGAGCATTCCTCTTCTGTGGGCTCATGGACAGCGAAGGTGGGGGGTTTTGTGAAAGAAAAACTGGGGTCAGGTGTCACGAGATGTAGTGCAAAGAGAATACTGGACCGGAAGATTGTCAGTAAAACTGCAAGCAATAGGTGTTGTCACCCTGCTTTTAACCTTTGCCCCCGTCTCACACACATCTCTATAATACGCCCCTTTTTAACCAACAACACCACCAAGCTTCTAATTCACGCCCTGGTTATCTCTCGCCTCGACTTCTGCAACTCCCTCCTCATTGGATTACCTTTACATAGACTATCCCCCCTTTAGTCCATAATGAATGCTGCTGCAAGACTCATCCACCTTACCAACCGTTCAGTGTCCTCCACCCCCCGTCTGCCAATCCTTTCACTGGCTTCCACTCACCCAACAAATAAAATTCAAAGTACTAACAATAGTTTACAATGCCATCCAAAACTCACCCCCTAGCTACATCACTAACCTGATCTCAAAATATCAACCAAGCCGCTCTCTTCGGTCCTCCCAAGACCTCCAGCTCTCTAGCTCCCTTGTCACCTCCTCCCATGCTCGCCTCCAGGATTTCTCCAGAGCTTCTCCCATTCTTTCGAACTCTCTACCCCAATCTGTCCGACTGTCCCCTAATCTATCCATCTTTAGACGAGCCCTGAAAACCCATCTATTTAAAGAAGCTTATCTGGCTACTAACTAATACACTGTTTCACTTTCCCCATCAGCTCATCCCCCACAGCTATTACCTTTTGTATCAATTGACCCTCCCTTTTGAATTGTAAGCTCTAACAAGCAGGGCCCTCTGATTCATTTTGTACCAAATTGTATTGTAACTGTAATGTCTGCCTTAATTTTGTAAAGCACTGCACAAACTGTTGGCGCTATATAGGTCCTGTATAATAATAATAATAAAAAAATAATAATTCTCAGGCCTCCGGATTTACAAACATTTATGTGAATGGGGTGCATCTGTACTATAGCCGCTAGCAGTGTTTGAACGAAAAAAAAGCAGGCAGGCTGGTTGTATTGTAGTCAATTGATAGATCAACTTTAGTACATCCAGCCTGCCTATCGATTGATTACATATCAGCTGGTTCCTGCTCAACTGGCCAAATTTCAATCTGTCTATGGCCAGCTTTAGTCAAACAGGTTGCATGCAGCACACCTCTAAGGTAGGTATGGAGCAAAGGCACAACTTATTAAAGATAAACTTGAATTTTCCCTAGGCCTGCAGCAGACTCACTGCTGTTTGTCCCGTGTGTCCATGTTCCCCTTAAGCACCTGTAATCCTCCATTGCTAAGTGAGGGTATTCCCCTGTAAGGTATTAATGGAATGGACGTAGATTAATGGGGTTTAGTGCATCTGGTGTAAGTAGGTCATGGTAACCCAGGTGCTAAACAAGTTTCAATAGCAATTCCCTTTTAAATTTGGGCAACAGCTGGTGTAGCAAATAATTGTTTGCAGAAAATGAGAGCCAGAAGCATACAGCTAAGAGTTCATTAGGCTAGGACTTGACAAATCCAGGGCGCAAGGCCACCATGGTGAGTAGAAATTGCATCTTGACGCCTGGGTTTTTGTCAGTCCCAGGAGCGGACTGACCATTCAGGCACTGCCTGAGAGCCCGGGGCCAGTAGGGGGCCCCTTGAGAAGGGCCGGTGCCAGCTAAGGGGGGTTGGGATTCGGAGTTTTAAAAATCTGTCTTCCGATCCCTCTCTTCTAATAGCATTGCCCACTGCCCTTAAGAGGGAGAGGGTGTTGTGGGCAGACATTTATTAGTTGCACTCTATGGATGAAGCATTGGTCCCTGTGGAAATTCTCGGTGCCTAGTCCTCTCCCCACCCATGCATCTAGACCATGGCTGCCTGGATGGCTGAATGATTGTTATTATTATTATATATGATTTATATAGCCCCGACAGTTTACGCAGCGCTTTACAACTTGGGGTTAGACAGTACAAGTACAATACACTGTAATACAGTAGGAATCAGAGGGCCCTGCTCGTTAGAGCTTACAATCGAAGAGGGAGGGTCAAGAGGTACAAGAGGTAATAACTGTGGGGGCTGGGCTGATGGAGAAAATAAAAGTACAGTTGTTAGGTGGTTGCCAGATAGGTTTCTCTGAAGAGATGTGCTTTCAGGGATCGTCTGAAAGTGGACAAAGAAGGAGCTAGTCGGACACATTGGGGTAGAGCATTCCAGAGGATGGGAGAGGCTCAGGAGAAGTCCTGGAGGCGAGCATTAGAAGAGGTTCCAAGAGATCTAGAGAGCAGGAGGTCCTGGGAGGAAAAGAGAATGAGTTGGTTGGTATTTTGAGCGCCAAGTTATGGATGGCTTTGTAAGTTATGGTTAGTAACTTGAATTTAATTAGTTGGTTGAGTAGCAGCCAATGGAGGGATTGGCAGAGAGGTGTAGCAGACACAGAGTGGTTTGCAAGGTAGATGAGCCTGGCAGCAGCATTTATGATGGATTGAAGGGGGGATAGCCTTTTTAAAGGTAAGCCAATGAGAAGGGAGATGCAGTAATCAAGATGACCAGGGAGTGGATTAGAAGCTTTGTGGTATCATTGGTTAGGAAGGGGCGTATCTTGGAGATCTTGCGGAGGTTGAGGCTGCAAGCTTTGGACAGTGACTGGATGTGTGGCCGAAAGGATAGTTCATAGTCCAGGATTATACCTAGGACCTTGGCATGGGTGGACGGGTTGATAGTTGCGCCGTTGATGTTGACAGAGAAATCAGGGGGAAGAGGAACGTGGGGGAGGAAATATCATGAACTCGGTTTTGGATCGGTTGAGTTTGAGGAAGTGATGCGACATCCAGGCTGATATGTCTGTTAGTAAGCTGGTGATGCAAGAGGAGACTGATGGAGTGAGCTGAGGGGTGGAGAGATAGATTTGGGTGTCATCAGCATAGAGATGATATTGAAAGCCATGGGAGGCAATCTAGGGGAACCCCCCCCAATTCTTTAAAAGCCATGGGAGGCCATCAGCTGACCCAGGGAGAAGGTGTAGATTGAGAAAAGGAGCGGTCCAAGAACAGAACTTTGGGGGACCCCAACAGAGAAAGGAAGAGGAGAGGAGGTAGTAGAGTTGTAAGTAGCACTGAAGGTGCATTGGGATAGGTAGGATGAGAACCAGTGGAGAGTACAGTCACGGGGGCCAAGGGAGTGGAGTTTTTTGAGGAGGAGGGGGTGGTTTACTGTGTCAAAGGCAGCAGAGTGGTCCAGGAGGAGTAGTACAGAATAGTGTCCATTGGTGTTTGCTGTTAGTAGGTCGTTTGTGAGTTTAAGGACAGCAGTTTCAGTGGAATGTTGAGGGCGAAATCCGGACTGAAGGGGATCAAGAAGATTGTTCTTAGTCAGTTGTAGACCAATGGTTCAAGGAGTTTGGAGGAGAAGGGGAGTAACAAAACGGGGCGTAGACTGTGAAGATTGGTGGGGTCCAGTGAGGGCTTTTTAAGGATGGGAGTGACTAGCGCGTGCTTTAGAGAATTAGTGAAGATGCCAGAAGAGAGGGAGAAGTTTAAGATGTGAATTAGAGAGTGTAGAATAGAGTCAGAGGGTGAGTGTAGCGTGTGCGAGGGAGCAGGATCCAGGGGGCAGGTGGTTAGATGGGTGTTAGATAAAAGTCCAGCAACCTCTTTAATACTAGCAGGGTTGAACAAGGGAAGTCATGATTGTACCTGTGGATATGGGTTGTTAAGTGGGGGAGGTTTCTGCACATTGGAGATCTTCTCGTGAATTGTATCAATCTTATTTTTAAAGTGATTGGCGATTTCCTGGGCAATGACTGAGTTAGAAATTGGAGTTGGTGGAGGACAGAGTAGAGAGTTAAAGGTAGAGAAGAGATGACAGGGACTAGATGAGAATGTTTGGATGAGCATGATAAAATAGGTTTAGCAGTGAGGAGGACGGAATAGTATTTTAGGAGGGCAGATTTATATTGGTTGAAGTCTTCCAGGGACTTAGTTTTACACCACAGGCACTCAAGACCACGGCTTTGTTTTCTTAGACTCCTGGTGTTGTCTATTTGCCAGGGTTGTAGCGGTCGGGCCCAATTCTGCGTGTAGTGAGGGGAGCGAGCTTGTCTAGGGTGGATGACAGTGAGCTGTTATAGATGGAAGTGGCTAGGTTGGGGCATGACAGGCGTGAGAATTTGTCATATACTGTAGATGGTCAGTAGCAGAGTAGAGCATAGAAAGGTTGAGGTGGCGAAGGCTTCTACGGGTAACTGTTAGGCGGTTGGAGGGAGAGGAGGTGGAAGACAGGGAGAGTGCGAAACTGATAAGGTGGTGATCAGAGGGTGGGAGAGGTTTGTTGGAGAGGTTGCATGGAGTGCATAGATAGGAGAAGACAAGGTCAAGGGTGTTGCCAGTGGAGTGTGAGATGAGGTTAGACTGAGAAGTTTAGAAGCAGTATTAGTATTAGAGTTAACAGGGATGTTGAAGTCACCAAGAATAATTGTGGGGATTTCAGAGTAGGGTAGGGTAGCCAGGCAGAGAAGTCATCAAGGAAGTTTAATACGGGTACAGGGGGCAAGTAGATGACAGCGATACTTAAAGAAGCAGGAGAAAATAGACTAATGCAATGCACCTTAAAAGAGGAGACTGTCAGAGAGGGAGGTGGGTAAAGTACCCGATAGGCGCTGTATGGGACTAGAAGGATTCCCACTCCACCTCCCTTCCATCCCATTGGTCTAGGGGAGTGAGAAGGCCGCCATGGGAGAAGGAAGCAGGAGAAGTAATATCAGAATTATGAAGTCAGGTTTCGGTGATGGCAAGTAGGTTAAAGGAGTTTGTGGAGGGAGGTGAGATTGTTACAGACAGAGCAGGCATTCCAGAGGGCACGGGAGAAGGGGAGGCTGGTATTGGGAAGAAGAGGAATGGAGACTAGGTTCTGTGGGTTGCAGCTGCTGGCAGAGGGTGTAGGTGGCAGAGGCAATGGAGAAGGAAAAGGGTGAGGGAGATAATGTGGGAGTGCAATTTATATGAAGGGACATGCCCCAGAGTCCTGGAGGTTTTCTCAGTATGTGGATGTAAAATTAGCAAGAGTTGGTTGGAGCAGTAATAGGGAGAGGACAGAAGACAGGGCGATATACAGTATATATATATATATAAGATGTGGGGTGGAGAAGAGGGGTGAAGGTGAGTGAGTTTGAGAAGAGAGGACACAACTGTCAGCATTTGTGGTAGAGAGTACATGTTGCAGAGTGTGAAAAGAGCTGAATAGAGAGACAGGGTCACCTGCAGCCTGTTTGATGCTTGTTGGTGTAGTTTGCTATCTATGCTTGCTTCGTGCAATCCCTGAAGTGCAGAGCTTGAAGTGCATATCATTTGTTGAAAGAATCACTTAGAAAAAGAAGCTTTAAGGAAAGATGCCCTGCAACGTGCTCCCCCAGCAACGTGCTGACCCCTTAAGGGTGCACTAACTTTATACTGGTATAAGTGTGGGGGTGGAAATTGGAATCATGAAGTTTCTTCAGTTTCCAGTCTAAAAAACTGGCACCGGGTGGGCAGAAAGCTGCATGCTTACTATGAGACCCTCCTCCTGGCCCTAAAGATGAAGAGTGCTGCCAAACTCTAACCTGCCCAGCACACCAACATCCGGCAGGAAAAGTGCCTTCCACACAACTGCCTGCCACTCTGCCACTTCACAACCTCAACAATGGACACAGGGATTTGGCAGTCCTCTCACCCGGCCACCTGAGAGAGGTGAGCGCATGGCGCCCCCTGCAGGGGACACACAGGAACAGGGGGGCACTTGGGGGTGACCCTCACACCTTGTAGACTCATCCCACAAACTCATGGACTGACAACACTGGGATCATAGGGAGGCTCTACAATCACTGGGGTAAGGGAAACTCTGCTATCACTAGTAAATCTTTGCTATCATAGGGTTAAGCCCCTTTCCCATGGGTGGACTCCACCCACCCATGGAGTCCTTCTGCTCAGCAGGGAATCTGTCTGCTAAAGCCCGCTGAGCAGGCAGATGACAGGTCTATGTCTGCTTTGTTTATGCAGAGCGGACACTGACATAGCCTGTTCTCCTCTATGAGTGTCTGTTTTTAGTGCATCGGATCTGATTGAATGTAGGCGCGTGTATATGGACACATATGCATTTACATTCACCACTCCATAGAGAAGGGGAGGTCCAATAGGGTCCACCTGAAAAACGGACAGGTGGACCCAATTGGACCTGCTTACATCCAAACTGATCCACTAAAAACAGACGAATGGGAATCCGTTACTCTCGATCTGGGTGGTTTGTATTACAGTCGGGTGTAGCTGGCTCCTAGATTTAAAGCAAATTTGTCAAGCCCTGCATTAAGCAATACGTCAGTGGCACAAAGGAACTTCCAGTTGTGAGGTAGAAAAAAGTAAAAGGAAAGTACAATAATGTAAAGTATTATGCCTAATAGTGAGACAATACAGTTAGCCAAAAACATTAGATGTGCAAGTCCTCCTACACCTGTGCCCTTGGAGCCACTTGTGTGCATAGCACTGTGGGAAGACTTGTAAAATAAGAATGTAGTGTATATTACAGAGCCATCGAAACTACAGATGTACATTCCTGGAAATTTTGAAGGCACGAGAAAAAAAAACATTTTTTCCCTGTTTTTTTTCCAGAAAAAATTGCAATTTGAAAGTAATTTTGTTAGACTGGGAAGGTGAAATGCAATGTATATAAAAGTATTATGCTTGAAAAAAAAATGCTTGAAAAAAAAAAAAAAAGTACAGCCTATACAGTAAATAAACTGAACTTACTTTTTAAAATGTTATTTTTTTATTGAAAATGGAATACCAAGGACTGTATATGTTAGGAACATTTCAACTATACATGAGAACAGATAACCCCAACCCCTCCTCCCCTCTTTTCTTCATAATAATGTAAAAGCTTCCTGCCAATATGTATTTTCAGTTATTAATGCTGATTCAGAAGCATATATTGCTCCTGCAAGAGCTTGATGAATGTCCTGCTAATTTTTTGGTGTCATTTTATCTAAAAATTGAGGTATTTTGTGTTTTTGGGAGGCCGTGGTTTGCAACACTTCCTTACTTGAAGATGCTGCTGGTGAAGAAACACTTTGTGATGATCCAGAAGCAGCAGAAAGAGTGATTCTTGAAGGAGAACTCTGGAGGGAAAAGCTACTTATACTTTCATTCTGGTCCTCATTATTTAACTCCATAAAGTATTTGTAAGGTCTTTAGGGCACCTCTGGAA
This sequence comes from Pelophylax lessonae, assembly GCF_965119305.1. Taxonomy (NCBI): domain Eukaryota; kingdom Metazoa; phylum Chordata; class Amphibia; order Anura; family Ranidae; genus Pelophylax; species Pelophylax lessonae. Next base: position 40,318,252 of record NC_138775.1, on the reverse strand, counting down.
TGCCAGGATGTGTCTTGTCATCCTTGGAACATTTGTAAAAGAATATTTCTTCTCACAATATCTGCAAATTACAGCTTTTCTCTCAGCAAAAATTGCTCTGTGGAAATGTTTCCAAACTCTAGATGTTAGTCTCACCATTTTACTGAGAGGCAAAAAGAAAAAAAACTGTTTACTGACCAGCCTATAGGTAAACATTATGCTGTGATGGTGGAGAACATTAATAGGAATCACCACTTGCCTACTGGGCACTTTTACCCCCTTTTTGTCCAAGCCAATGTTCCCCTTTCAGCGCTGTTACACTTTGAATGACAATTGCGTGGTCATGCAACACTGTACCCAAACAAAATTTTTATCATTTTTTTTTTTTTAGACATATAGAGATTTCTTTTGGTGGTATTTAATCACCACAGGGTTTTTTATTTTTTGCTAAAAAATACTTAAATAATAGAAAAAAAAACTTTTTCTTAGTTTCTGCTATAAAATGTTGTAATTTGTTTCCTTCACTGATGTGCGCTGATGAGGCTGCAGTGAGGAGCACTGATGAGATGGCACTAATATGCAGCACTGATGGGCACTAATAGGCACTGATAGGTGGCCCTGATGAGCAGAACATATTGCCACTGACAGGCAGAATGGACAGGTGGCACTAACGGGCACTGATTGGCACCACTGATGGGCACTGATGAGCAGGCACTGAAAGGCAGCACTGACTAGCATCACTGCTGGGCACAGATTGGCATCACTGCTGGGGCTGCAATGATAATCAGGGCACTGATAATCAGTACCCAGATTATCTGTGCAGATCTCCCCTGTGAGGAAATGCCACTGATCAACTCTCCTCTCCTCACAGGCTGTCAGTGTGAGGAAAGGAATGCCGATAACCGACATTTCCTTGTTTACATGTGATCAGATGTGATTGGACACAGCTGATCCCATGGGTAAAGAGCCTCGTCACCAGCTCTTTACCAGGATTGGTGATGCTCTGTGTCCCAGGGACAGAGCATACCACCACCAATTGCCGTGCCGCACGCTCCACCGGGCGCGCATGTGCGCCGAGAGAGGGCGACCACATTTCACGTCATCCCAGAACCTGAGAGCCACCTGCCCGCCTGTCATTTGAAAATACAGTGGGCAGGAGGTGGCTAAACGTTTAAAAAGACAAATTAATTTGTCAGCCAAATTTACCCTCTTACCTGTCAAGGTACAAAATGGAGCCAACAAGTTAACTAAATTGGAGCCTTTCCCCTGCAGTGCCCCCTAGTGGCAGAAATGCAAATGCAAATTCAAGTAGCACTGTATTTCTCAATGCAGTGCTACTTGAATTGTATTCCAGGATTTGCTTGCCTTCAGCTGAGAGAACTTGCAATAATTTAAGATTTTACATAAAGTCACGGAAAGCTTTCATTAAGGTCTTAATATTATATAGTTTGAACACCATGTCATAGTTATAATTGTTTTCATTGTAAAAGGACATATTTCTCACTTTTTTTTTAATTTTTCTGAAAAAAACAAAACAAAAAACAGCTTTGAAAATACAAAATACAAAAAAACGGTTTGTTTCCCAGTTTTTTCATTTTTCTTCCACAGGCCTTCCCATCTCTAATCAAAACATATAAAAGCAAAAATCTGGTATGTAAAAGGGGTACATGAAAAGCCTGTTTTGCTTCACTCATATTCTCAGAGGGGATTTCAGGGTCTGGGTGCCATAGGAATGGAACATGGCTCTAGACCTGTATAGCACCCTGCGGCTAACTTACTCGTACCACTATGTGCCAAGGTGAGTGCCTAATGCAGGATCCAGTGCCCGAAGAGAACATTACAGGCCAGCCATGCAACTGCAAAGTCAGTGTACAGTTCCCAAGTTGTCACCGAAGGTGTCAAGGGTCACCGATCAGAAAAACTGCAGATGAGCCAGGGGGCAGTAAGCAGTGAAATCTTGATAGAAGTGTCAGCTAATTGAATCTGGTCAAAAGATAATAGGAAATAGTCTCCAAAAGGAGAAGGCATTCATTATCTAGAGTCATCAGCAAAAAACTGGCACGTTAGGGAATGGGAGGAGTTATATGGGGACACTAGGGGGGTGATTCTAGCACTTGCTATATTTGTGTTTCAACATCATCCTTTTCTTTCAGGGAAAATTATGTTTCCTGCTTCCTGCTATCACACTCCTGTGCTTCTGATCTGTTACTGATTCCCTTTTGGATTGCCCAGTGAGTTTTGCCCACTAACTTCCCCTTACACAGTGATTCTACACCTTATTTTTTTTTTTTAACCACTTGCCAACCGCCTTACTCACTTTCACTGTGGCAAGCGGGCTCCCCTATGCAAAATCACATACCTGTACATCATTTTGTGAAGGGACTCCAGGTGGCGTGCGCTCCCCCTCTAGCCAATCATTGGGTCTAGCGGACCCGAAGTCCACCGGCCATCCGAGATCATATCCGAGAGGCATAGAACAGCAGTCTGCCTAGGTAAACAAGGCAGATCGCCGTTCTGACAGGGAGGAAGACAGAGATTTTGTGTTTCTGCTAAGCAGGTACACCAATATCTGTCTTCCCCCAGTCAGAGAAACCCCCCCACAGTTAGCAAGCACTCCCAGCCATCACATTTAACCCTGTGATCGCACTAATGTTATCCCATTCCCAGCCAGTGTCATTAGTACAGTAATAGTGCATATTTTTTAGCACTGATCACAGTAATAATGTCACTGGTCCCCAAAAAAAAGTGTCAAAAGAGTCAGTTAGGTGTCCAATTCGTCCGCTGCAATGTCACAGTCCTACTATAAGTCCCTGATCCCCACCATTACTAGTAAAAAAATAAATAAATAAAAAAATCCATAAAAATATCCCATCGTTTGTAGACACTATAAATTTTGAGCAAACCAATCAATATATGATTATTGGAATTTGTTTCCAAAAATGTGTAGCAGAATACATATTGGCCTAAACGGATGAAGAAATTAGATTTTTTACATTTTCTATTGGATATGTTTTATAGTAGAAAGTAAAAAATATGATTAAATACTACCAAAAGAAAGCTCTATTTGTGGGAAAAAAATACATCAGTTTTATTTGGGTACAGCGTCACACGCCCATGCAACTGTCAGTTAAATGAACGCAGTGCCATATTGAAAAAAAATGGCCAGATCATTAAGGGGGGGGTCAAACCTTCCGGGGCTGAAGTGGTTAATATGAAACATGTTATATTTGCCTGCTCTGTGCAATGTTAGTGGTGTTGCACATAGCAGCCCTGATCCTCCTCTTCTCGGGTCCCCCACTGGCGCTTTTGGCTCCTCCTCTTTGCTGAGTGCCCACCAAAGCAAGCCACTTCCTATGGGGGCACTCGCATAGGCTTACTCTGGAGTCCCAATGCCTGCGTCTTGTGACAGGAAGTCAGGTAAATCTGTGGATGTAGTCACAGACAGGAGATAGCCGAGAAGGGGTTGCAAACAACAGTTTGGTTTATTCTTGCAATTTACTTCACACAAGTGCAAGCCTCAAAAACCTCAAAATAAAAATAAAACACAAAATAAATCCTTGCCACTGTGGGCGGCTACCTTCTCACATACAGGACCTACCTACGGAGTCTGTCTCCAACCTACTGTTGGGCAAACTTTGCTGATCCTACAGCAGACACTCCATAGTCCATGTTTTTTCTTCACACAACAAATGTCCATTGAACATGTCCCTTTACTCTTCACATAGAACACATTCCTTTGTTTGTCTCTTCACATAGCAACCATTCCTTTGTTAGTCTCTTCACATAGCAAACAGTTCATTTATTTCTTTTCACATAGAAATAGTCCAGACCTCACCTTGAGCAGTCTTCACACTTTTTACCCTCCTCAGCGCACATCGCTCCAGGAGGTCTTCTCCCATGCTCACACAGCGTCGGGAGACACACATCTGACTGTCCTCCTTTCCCCAGCTTCACACAGCGTCAGGAGGCAGCAATCCTTCTCCCAGGCTTCACAAAGCGTCGGGAGGCACACATCTGACTGTCCTCCTCTCCCCAGCTCACACAGCGTCAGGAGGCAGCAATCAATAGACTTCCTTTGGACAAATTATAGAGGCCTTAACTTACTCATTCCGAACAGCTGAATGGTTTTCAACTTCTTTACACCTTCCTGCTGCCTTTGCAGCCGACACCCTATAGTAATTGGTGAATTGTCTAAACCAGGTGGAAATGTATCTCCTGTCTGTGACTACATCCACAGATTTACCTGATTTCCTGTCACAGTCTACAGACACAGACAAGTGAGGTTCGGCCCCAACCGCTCCCACTGCTAACAATCTGCCATGTGAGGAGGGAAAGATCGGGGAGAGCCAATGCTCTCGTGTACAGCTCTGGATTAAGATAGGGCTCAGGTAAGTATAAAGGGGGCTAGGGGGGAACCTGGTAACAGAAGGTTTTTTTACCTTAATGCAGAGAATGCATTAAGGTAAAAAACTTTAAGGCTTTAGAACCACTTTAGGCCCAACTCAAACCAAACCCCAACACAAGTCCTGAGCAAAATCTGTCAACCTTTTTTAAGAACAGTACACCAAACAACCCGGAATTCAAATCTCATGCTGTTCGTGATTACCTTTAGTACAAAGACAAGAAGGCTCATTCACTATAAAAAGAGATAAGCAGAAGCACAATTTGCATGAGCAACAGAAGTCATATAAAATCGATCTTAAACTGATCTGACATCAGTAAGTTAATGGTTGTTAACTTTTCCAGGACTTTGGGCCTAAAACTACAGGTGTACTCACATGGAAAAATCTGTACCCTTGCCCTTCTCCTCCCTATTCCCAAATCAAAATCTGACGATCCATTCAAAGATTGGACCTCTAATATAGCCAGATATGTCTTTGGAGAGAGTTTACATCTTTTACCACATTTTGAAACCAATGTACATGTACTTGAGCCAGCCATGGAGAATTATGTTTAGCCCCACCTCAGTTTGAGAGGAGGATATAAATATTATCTATATCCAGGCAGGCCGTGCAATAAGTGGAAATATTCTATATCCTGGATCCAAGTCTATACTTGTAGTTCAATTGTGAAAGGAAGAGGGATGGGTAAGGGATTTCATGCAAAAGTAAATGGCTTTTTAACACTTTGCTGTTAGCACTTCTTATTGAATAGGCCTGTTGAAGGCTTGTTTTATGCTACTCATAGACTCAACACATTTATAAAAACACCAATTGCACCACAATTGGGCTTTTTCAAGTGTATAAACACTCAGGGCTCTTCCACACGGGCGATCCGATCAGATCCGCCTGTCAGTTTTTTATGCGGATCTGATCGGATCCTCCATGCAGCTCTATGGGGCAGCGGATGTCAGCGGAGACATCTCCGCTGACACCCGCTACCATCCGTATCCGATCCTGTCTGTGAAATCTGGAAGGATGGAAACCCTATTTTTCCATCCGTTCAGGGATCGGATCGGATGAGAGCGGACAGGCGGTCCGCTCTCATCCAATCCCCCATAGAGAGCAGCGGGGGCTGTGACACCTCCCTCTCCACACTGCAAGCGGAGACGGAGCTGTCATCCGCCGGCTCAGCGGGGATCGGCGGATCGATCCCCGCTGAGCAGCACGGATCCGCCTACGGAGGCGGACCGTGTGAAAGAGCCCTCACAAAACCACTGACAAACTTATAACACAATTTTGTTTTAATAACAGAAAGGAAAAATATCTTTGATACTGTATGTTACTGAAACAAACTATTGGCAAAATTAAGGATTTTAGGAAAAAAAATGCTAAGTTTTTAAAGAACAGCAACAATTTTGATCATAAAAATTTTGCTTATAAAAGGATCAAACCTAAAAAAATATCTAAACCCAGCATTTCATATCCCTGATTTGTGCCCGCTGTACCATGTACATGTATGAAAAAACTGGATTTTTGACTGAATCCTTTTCTCTAAGGTTGATTGCGCAGTCATTCAACCTTTGATGGCGCAGTCCTCTGATTCATTAGTAGGGTAATACCGCCCCCTACAGGAGTAGGACACTAGGCAGAAAGAATTTCTGGCTATGCCTATGGGCAGTCCCGGGGGTAGAACCTCTCTCTTCCTGCATAGGATGTCAGTTTTGTATCAAAGCAGTGTCAGAGAAAAGCACACCAACCCACTCAAAAAAGTAGAGGTGCGGGTACTGCGTCCGTCAATGAACCTAAGAAAAAGGGATTTTAAGGTAAGTCAAAAATCCAGTTTTCTCCATTCATTGACGGACGCAGTCCTCTGATGCATATCAGTAGGGACGTCCCAAAGCAGTACTAAAATGAGGGGTGGGAACCAGAACAAAGAGAAAACAGTCCCCAAGGCCAACATGGCCAACCAGGCAACACAAGACACATCAGAATAACCAGATGAGGTCCACCTGAAAACAAACAGAAAAAACACCCTCAAGGAAGGCCGAGAGGGCCCCTAAACCGCAGCCTGCAAAACCTTGCGGCCAAAGGAGGCATCCGCAGATGCCATCACATCCACCTTATAAAATTTGATAAAGTTGTGAACAGACGACCAGGTCGCCGCCTTGCACACCTGAAGCACAAACGCCTGATGGCGAAAAGCCCAGTAAGCACTAAGCTCCCGAGTAGAGTGTGCCCTGACAGGGAAGGGTGGAACCTGACCCCTAATGGAATATGCATACACCACTGTCTGTCTGATCCATCTGGAAATAGTCACATCAGACGCAGGCAGCCCTTTCTTCGGGCCATCCGTGAGCACAAAGAGTGAGTCAAACTTGCAAAAAGACTAGGTAGACGCCAAATACACACTGATCGCCCGAACAACATCCAGGGTATGCAGAGCAAATTCCTTAGGATATTTAGGCTTAGAGCACAAGGAAGGTAACACAATGTCCTCATTCAGGTAAAAAGGTAGGCCCTCAGGTAGGCCCGAATAGTCTCCCAGTTGGGGGGGGGGAGAGGAGGGGGGTCAAAACAGGACAGAGGGAAACCCTGGAGTGTGAGGGTCCGACCATCGAAGAGAGAGGGCCCGCGTCCACCCCAAAATCTGCCAGAGAAGGGGGGGGGGACATTTACTACCCATACCGGGAACACAGGTGGACGCCATCTCATGACAGGACCCCACGCCATTGGAGTAGGGGGGCTGTCGGCCAAATAGGAACGCTGTGACATTAACCTAAACCCTGTCGTGTGCGTCCTGGCGAGACGTTTAACTAGCGGGGCCAGTCCCCGTCCAGTGGGACTATGTCGCGGCCGACCCAGCGCAGCGCTAAAGCCTGCACATGCTCGTTGGCCAGACTGAGGTGACCACTGGATATGGGGGTCCAGTCTGTCGCCCAGCCTGGCTTAATTGCTTGAAGATCTCACAGGAAAAACTTTCCGGAGAAAAAAAGACTAACTAAAAAAAATCTATATAAAAAAAAATAACTTCAATGCCAGGACCAAATATCCCAGGAAGGAACTATGTCCTTACTCCTGACTAGGCAGATTAAAACTGACATCCTATGCAGGAAGAGAGAGGGTATACCCCCAGGGACTGCCCATAGGAGTAGCCAGAAATTCTTTCTGCCTAGTGTTCTACTCCTGTAGGGGGAGGTATTACCCTACTGATATGCTTCAGAGGAATGCATCCGTCAATGAACGATAGAGAAAGTCTCCTGTTCTCTTTGTATTGCTTCTTTTGTGTGAAATCCCTGGTGTTCCCTGCCAGTCCCTCTGCTTTCATCACTACGTTAAGCAGAACACACTGAAGCGAGTTCTCCAGCCCCTCCAATGATCAGACTTGTCCTGAACCCCCCACCCACGCATAGCCTTTTACTGGAAAGCTCAGTGTGCTGCTGTTTCTTCCTCGCCCAGCTCTTATGCAGCTGAGAACAGAGTTTATGTGATCAAAAAAAGGGGGGGGGGTAAGGTATTTATAATGTTTTTTTTAAATCTATACACAGATGTTTTGCCTATTTTTTCTATTTTAAACTGGACGGGGTGTTCTACAAGGCAAGGGTTTTCAATCACCTTAACCTTGTGCCACTCACATATGCCTCTATTGATAGCCAAGTTCTATGTATGTTCTATGTCTGTGCTGAGAACATACTCACTGCATGCTCCCAGCACAGAGATGTCCTAAACAGCTCCCAGTTTCTACCAATGATCATGCGTTGACAGGACCAGCTCCTGATCGTTTGACCACTGTGACAGCCAATAAGAGTGGTCATGTGATCTGGCAGTCCTTTCAGCCTCCTGGAGTAATGACCTAGTTAAAGGAACGCTGGGGCTGGGTGGGAAGGCACCAAAGAAGTTTCACAGTTTTTGTTACTTTGGTTATGTATGTAGCACTTTGCTCTGTCTTATATGTGCTGCAGAAGCCAAGATCGCACAGTGAACAGTGCACCCTCCTGGTTTTTGATCACACAAGATCAAGGAGGTGAAAAAGAAATGAGGCTTGATTGACAACACTCTGGCTCCATGTGCTTGCCTGAAACAAGTGCTGTCACTAGGTTAGGTACTGTATGTAGTGGCGGGGGTCTGCTAACTTTTCCAGTCACGCTCACAGCAGAGCTATGCGCTACATGAGGGGGCAATGGCAGCTGTGCTCTGCCACTGACCTGCGACAGTTACATAAACCAGCTTTATGGAGAGGAGCAGTGAAATTATACAATAAAGTGATTTTATGCCAAAAAAATGAAAGTAGCTTATAGGAAAAAAAAATGTATTTGCATATGCTGTTCTGGAGCACTGAGTTTATCTTTAAAATCTATTGTGGCTTTTAAAGTGGACTTTTTTTTCCCTGCAGTTGTGTTCACTACACTAAAAAATACCCCAGCTTTTGCCCACTTCCAGTTAGGGGATGTTGACGTCACTGGGCTTCAATGTGGGATCCTGGGAAAGTGCAGGATCCCAAAATCCAAAAACAAATTCCTGGAGTGCCATATAATGGGAACTCTGCTTTCCTAGAATCACACAAGAAGAACTAGTGATGACAACCTAACCTGGGTGAATGTGTTAGAACCTGGAGTGTAATATAATTTTTTTTTCTATTTCTCTTTGTTTTTTTTTCCCCTTTCTTTCATTTAGCTTTTTTTTTTTTTTTTTTTTTTTTTTTATTCAAGGGCTAGGGGGTCTGCAACATAAGCAGACCCTGTATTTTCATGCAAGATCTGCTTTAAGAAGTCCAAAGAAGAAACGTATCCCTGAAACATTATAAATCTAAAACCAAATTACCCTCAAAGGGTATCAAATAGTCCCTGTACAGCTTCTTTATTTCTTTAAAAAAAAAAAAAGTTTCCATGCTACTCTCTGCATCAGTCATGCGGCTGTTGGGAGCAGATGTTGGCTGTTAAATTTTGCAGACGATACAGTTCATGACTTCTCCGGGAAGGGCTGCATGCCACATCTGTAGCTGATGAAACAGAGTGCAAAAGTGTGGCGGACGAGAGGAAGAAAAGTGTGAGCAGGAGACAGACGGGGCGCGGGCCAAAAAATGAATTGTCTTCAGCACTCGACTAAAAATAGACTTACGCACTCACACACACACTTCGGTGGGGCTTCCACTGCCGCCAACTTTATAAAAAAAAAAAAGAAAAAAAAATTCTCAACTTTTAGAATAAACACCCAGCCTATCCACAGACTTCCTGCATAGATCTTCATTCTGCACCCAAAGCAAGACAATCCAGGAAAAAACCAAGAAAACTTATGTGGCAATAGGACCAATTCATTCACAGCACCATTCACAGCACAACGCAAAAAAAAAAAAAAAAAACACCCAGAAAATGTTAGTGCATTGATGAACCTATTTCAATATGGGCGCTGCATTGAGGTGACATGCGTTGACATGTGTCATGTGTGTTGCAGCATGCCCACATTTTTCCCTTAAGGGTCCTTTCACATGAACGATCCGATCAGATCCGCCTGTCAGTTTTTTAGGCGGATCTGATCGGATCCTCCATGCATCCCTATGGGGCAGCAGATGTCAGCGGAGACATGTCCGCTGACGTCCGCTGCCATCCGCATCCGATCCTGTCCGTGAAATCCGGACGGATGGAAACCCTATTTTCCATCCGTCCAGGGGATCGGTCCGCTCTCATCCAATTCCCCATAGAGAGCAGCGGGGCTCTGACAACTCCCTCTCTACACACAGAGCGGAGACGGAGCTGTCACCTGCCTGCTCAGCAGGGATCAGTGTATCGATCCCCTGCTGAGCAGCATGGAGTCCGCCGACAGAGCGGACCGTGTGAAAGGAGCCTAAGGCCCCTTTCACACATACGGTCCGTTCAGTTCAACAGTTCAGTCACATCAAAATGTATCAGTTTTTCATCCGTTTTTCATCTTTTTTTCATCCCTTTTTCGTCCTTTTTCATCCGTTTTTCGTCCTTTTTTATCCGTTTTTCATCCATTTTTCATCCGTTTTTCATCCGTTTTTTTACATCCACTACCAATGCAAAAAACCGTTTGTCCGTTTACATCCCTTTTTTTGTCCGATCCGTTTTTTTGAGGGATGAAAAATAGGGCATTCATCCGTTCCAAAAAACGGACATTGACGGAAGCGGATGAAAACTGATGTTAACGGATGATCATCCGTTGTCATCCGTTTTTACATAGAGATGCACTGATGTTCGTTTTTCATCCACCAATGGATGGATGAAAAATGGACAAATGGACCGTATGCGTGAAAGAGGCCTAACACACACCAACACACTAGTTTGGTGTAAACAGGGCACATAGACAGCATAGACAGCAATTGTTTGCTGTTGATCGACACAGATTAACGCAGCTCAACACAACTGATGTGAATGAACCCTAACTGGAGAAAAAATAAATCAGCACAAAAGAAGTTGTTGGCTATATCAATCAATTAAAGTTATTTTTTAATTCCAACATTTAATAACAGGTAAATCTCTGACCTCTATTTAAATCACACTGGGCTTCATTCATAGAACCAGATTGCATGCGGCATGTAGGTATCCGGACACATTTTCCCTAAATATGGTCCTGCATATAAGCATGTATTTACTGTAAAACGCTCAAAACTGTCAGGTAATACTGCATTAAAAGGGGTTAATGTCAATTCACTGAAGGAAATAATTAAATGCATGCGGTAATTAAAGCGGAGTTCCACCCAAAAGTGGAACATCCGCTTTAGGGAGTCCTGACCCCCCGACATGCCACATTTGGCATGTCATTTTTTGGGGGGGGGAGCGGGTACCTAGTTTTGACAGGTACCCGCTCCCACTTCCGCTCGGAGCGCCGCGGCGCCCTGAGCGGAAGTTCTCCTCTCCCCCTCCCTCCCTGCAATCTTCTGGGACACGTCAGAGGTCCCAGAAGATTGCCGGCCAATCACGGCGCGCAGCGCGACTCGCGCATGCGCAGTGGGCACCCGGCTGTGAAGTCGCAAACTGTAACAGCCGGGTGCCCACAGCAGTGATGCCGGCGCCGTGGGAGAGGATCGAGGCTTCCGGCGGCCGCATCGCTGGACCGTTGGACAGGTGAGTAAATGGCTGGAACTCCGCTTTAAGGATTTACCCCCTTAATGACCAGGCCATTTTTTGCGATTCGGCACTGCTTTACTTTAACTAACAATTGTGCGGTTGTGCGACGCTGCACCCAAATACAATTGATGTCCTTTTTTCCCACAAATAGAGCTTTCTTTTGGTGGTATTTGATCACCTCTGCGGTTTTTAGATTTTGCACTATAACAAAAAAAGAGTGACGATTTAAAAACAACACAATATTTTTTACTTTCTGCTATAAAACATTCCCAATAAAAAAATTTAAAATATCAGATTTTTTTTTTATCAGTTTAGGCCAATTTGTATTCTGCTACATATTATTGGTAAAAAAAAAATCCAAAAAAGCGTATATTAAATGGTTTGCGCAAATGTTATCGCGTTTACAAAGTATGGGATAGATTTTTGGACTTTTCATTTATGTTTTTTGTCTTTATTAGTAATGGCGGCGATCAGCGATTTTTAGCAGGACTGCGACATTGCGGGGGACAAATCTGACACTAAGTGACACTTTTTTGGGGACCAGTGACACTAATGCAGTAATCAGTGCTAAATAATATGCACTGCTACTGTATAAAGGACACTGGCAGGGAAGGGGTTAATACTGGGGGTGATCAAGGAGTTAAGTGTAAGCCTAATTGTGCTTACTAACTGTGGGGGGGGGGGGGCTCTGTGAAAGGCACACAGAGATCGGTGTAGCTGAGACACACAATCTCACTGTGTCTGTCTGACAGGAGAGCGGCCTGCTTTGTTTACATAGGCAGGTGTCTCTCGTGTCAGCTTCCCCGAAGATCACGGGAGGCCGTGTGTATGTGGGAGTGTACATGATTATGCACAGCCAAGCCGCCCTGCCGCAGTAAATCTGTGTGGGGTGGTCGGCAAGTGGTTAAGTAGTGGTCTTTTAAGATTTTTTTTATCTTAATGCATCTATGCATTCTATGCATTAAGATAAAAAACCTTCTGTGTGAAGCAGCCCCCTTAATACTTACCTGTTATAAAGCGTAGATGAAGGAACCTGGTAGATTCTAATATCAAATACTATATGTCCAGCTTAGGTCATGCCAATTTTCTTCTTCAGTTTTGAATAGAGTGGATAAGAGTTAAAATTACTGTCTGTTTGTAACCCCATTAGCAGACTTTCCCTTGCTTCCTGTCCCTGTGATACCTGTGTAGGAGATCAGGGTACAGTTGGCACCAGGGCAGGAAGAAGCGGACAGCAATAATAACATTCTGCGCATTTCTAGCCCTTTCCCCACTGTACAATACGTAAATATAGTTGCCTTTGTTCTCACTTGAGAGAATTACTTTGCTCCATCCTTGCAGGAAGGAAAAAACACCCCGCAATACGTGATAAACCCTTTTCAGTTCCATTCAATAAAAAAGATTAGAGTAGAGTAGGACTTCAAAAGTAAGTGGAGGTTGGAGGAATACATTTGAGGCTGAGGAGGTAACATGGTGGTGAGCAGAGACCAGAAGGGTACACTGGTTATACGGGGGGCTGAAGGGGTACACTGTAGGTCAGCTGGGGTCAGAGTGGTAAACTGGTAGTCAGTGGTGGCTGGTGGAGTACACTGGTGGCCAGTGGGGGCTGGAGGGGTACACTGCTGCTCAGAGGGTACTTAACCTTGCAGTAGTCTGTGTTCCATGCCGCTGCTCTGTCCCTCCTCCCAGGTTTATTGGCAAGAGATCACTCGGTACACAGATTCTGCACAGAGCAGGAGCTGAGCACTTAAACAAGTGTTTCTGTGCTTGACTCTGGGACACAACCCAGATCCAAAGGGTGGCCAGGAAGTGTTTAAATCCTGGGACAGTCCTGAGGAATATGGGACAATTGAGGGCTGTGGAGTAATACATCTCAATATACAGTATATAGCAGAAACACTTTAGCTGGCCAAACATTTTAGATTTTCAAACAAACATTTGTACAAACACTGGTTCTGACATTTGTAAGAAAATTCTCACAGCACATTTTAATGTAATTCAAAAGTACTTCGAAATTGAATTTGCTTTTAACATTTTATTAAGGAATAATCGAAATTTCCACAACCAAAACTGCATTCACTGTTACACATGGAAATACATTGATAAAAAATTTTCTATCCTGCGCCTTTTCTTGTCACTGCGGTCAAAAACGACCATCAATGTGAACAATTTAAAAATGTAATGAATGGTCCTGAATTGTAAGTTTGCAAACGAAATTCTTGTATTCAGTGCATAGACAGCTTTTCACTTTTAGGCTCCGTTCACATCTAGGAGTTTTTTGGGCAATTTTCTGCTCTAAGCCTCAAAAAACATCCAACAAGACAAATCTCATTAATTTCAATGGCCCCTGTTCACATCTGAGCGTTCTGTCGCCTTAACCAAAACGCCCACCATTCAAAAAAGTACATGAGCTTCATTTTTGGCAGGTTACAGGTGTTTTTTTTCATTGGTTACTTGTCAACCTATAAACGCCAGCACAAAAATACAGCAAAAACGCCTAGATCCGAACAGAGCCTTAGTAATTCTGTTCATTTTGTTCTGCCTCCCAGCAGTGACCTGGCAGCCTACCAGCATTCAAATTTTTAATGTAAACACAGGGCAGGAACACAGGAACAGGGGAAGAGCATAGTGATGAGACCTGACTGGGCAACTTTACTGCATCTCTTATAAATTTTGAGTATATTTTGCTCACAGCCACAGTGCCTGCAGCTACAGAGGTGACTGCTGGCTTGTTTTAAGCACCATGTATTGCTTGGTAAGATTATACATGTACACTGTTACCAAAAGTTTTGGGACTCCTGCCTTTACACGCACATTACCTTAAATGGCCTCCTAGTCTTAGTCCGTAGGGTTCAATATTAAGTTGGCTCACCCTTTGCAACTTTACCAACTTTAACTCTTCTGGGAAGGCTGTCCACAAGGTTTAGCAGTGTGCCTATGGGAATGTTTGACCATTCTTCCAGAAGCACATTTGTGAGGTCAGGCACATATGTAGACGGGAAGGCCTGGCTTGCAGTCTCCACTCTAATTCTTTTTAAAGCTGTGCTATCAGGTTGAGGTCAGGGCTCTGTGCAGGCCAGTCAAGTTCCTCCACCCCAAACTCACTCATCCATTGTCTTTATGGACCTTGCTTTGAGCACTGGTGCGCAGTCATGTTGGAACAGGAAGGGGCCATCCCCAAACTGTTCCCACAAAGTTGGGAGCATAAAATTGTCCAAAATGTCTTGGTATGCTGATGCCTTAAGAGTTACCTTTACTGGAACTAAGCGGCCAAGCCCAAACCCTGAAAAACATCCCACACCATAATCCCCCCTCCACCAAATAAATTGGACCAGCGCACAAAGCAAGCTCCATAAAGACATGTATGAGTGAGTTTGGGGTGGAGGAACTTGACTGGCCTGCACAGAGTCCTGACCTCAACCCGAAAGAACCCCTTTGAGATGAATTAGAGCAGAGACTACAAGCCAGGCCTTCTCATCCAACATCAGTGTCAAACTTCACAAATGCACTTCTGGCAGAATTGTCAAACATTCCCATAGACACACTCCTAAACCTTGTGGACAGCCTTCCCAGAAAAGTTGAAGCTGTTATAGCAGCAAAGGGTGGGCCAACTCAATACTGAACCCTACAGACTAAGACTGGGATGTCCTTAAAGTTCATGTGGGTGTAAAGGCAGGTGTCCCAATACTTTTGGTAATATAGTGTATTTGAACGTCTATAGCCTGGTCACAGGTTCATTTTGAAGCCGATCAAGGCACAAGGTTCTGAGGTACCCTAACTGGTTTGTGGGACGGAGGGGAACTAGTAGTGATTTTTTTCATAATATATGGTACTTCTAAGTACTTGTACTAAATACAAGAAATTTGGATTTCATTTAAATTTTTAAAAGGATCTATAGGAATCCTTTGAGGTAATCTAAATAACACATAAAAAGAAAGAAAGAGTTTACCAGTTAGCCAAGACAAGAGATCATTTTGTATCATAACCTGTCAGAAAAATTCTCAAAGCCAAGTCCTCATTGGCTGACAGTGCTGGCCCACCCTCCCACAATCTAGATCCTAGTGTGCAAAGGGTGACAAGGGACTGATTGGAATATTTTTATGACTCAATCATTTTATTTAAAGTTTATTATTTAAAAATGTTTGCCTGAAACTGGATTTGTTAGGGGATTTTCCTTTAACATTACCAGTCTGCATGAATTAATTCTAGAGGTGAGCTAGAATTAATTCATAAATGGCAGTCAGATGATACCTGCACAAAAAATGGCTCCATCCATCTGGAGAGAAAAGCATATGAAGGCACTGTAAATATCAGTAAGCTTTACACTTACACATTACTTAGCATACCTGCACTTAACAAGAAAAAAATACATCTGATACTAGATCCACTTTAAATATTTGAAACGGGTAGCAACCCTACCAGCCGCTTCCGTTATAAAACCCACAACAAGCTTTTTACATCCAAGTATCGACTATCTATACACGTAACAGCAACAGGCATCCTTCCCCAGCTGACCGGCAGCTTGTAGCGACTGCTGAGTAATTTGGGCTCTGCGAGAAACTTGGTATCATGTGTGTACCATCTGGGTACCACTTATTGAAAGCTGGCAGTCGTCCTGTTACAGGCAAGCTGGCAAAGAGAAAAGGAATAAATTGCATCATTTACTTAACATCCACTCGCTTTGCGGCCGTTAAAAAGCCGTGACTGGATCATAATTTGGTTATTACTTCAGTCAGATGAAGCGGCTCGCCAGATTCATCCAACGCTGCCTGAAAACGAAGGAAAAGGAAGGGAAAAAGAAAGCAGGCTGTAATATTTCCATCGCCTAACAAATTGCTAAAATTAGAAGTTAACAAGCTCCTGGAGAAAAGCTTTCTGAGGTTCAATAGGAACTCTGAACACGCGTCAGGTGAGGTTTGGGCCATTTCACTGTTACCGGAGACAAATGAGTCATCGGACTTTTGGCTACAGTTCTGGCTCAGAACTATTTGCTGCCCTGAGAGATTTCTTCATCGTTTTTAATAATCCCACAGCATCAAAAGCAGACTCGTATTGCAACATCACTCACTGAGTCATCTCCGTGCAATCTACTGCCAGGGCATGTCAAGCTGCCGGATAGGAAGAGAGGTCACAGCGGTTGCAAATCCACAGAGGACCTTCATGGTATTCACCACCTCAGAGCCCTTCCCCATCTTTATTCTGGAGAAACAAATTACATCACTGGGAGAGGGAGGTCGGGGCAGATTATAATCATTCTACTTACATGAAAAGCAAGGGTGGAAAAATTAAACCATTTCTAGGCAAAACCTTTTTTTTTTTTTTTTTTTTTTTTTACATTTTGTTTAGAGTGGGGAAGGCCTACTGTCAAGCGTTTATTATTGTCAGGATCCCCATTGGGGAGATTCACTCCCACTATTTGTACTGGTGACTGACTTGGCTTTAGGCTTGGGTTCAGTCCAAATCTGGAATTTATCTCTCTTTGCTGGACCTGACATATACAAGGGGGCAGGGCTTCTCATGGCATGCTATGAGGAAGGCACCTAAAGCTGAAATGCGTTAGCTTGATACAGTTGTGTTTTTACATGTAGCTAATAAAGATTTGCATTTCTCTGGATGGCCGGCTAAAGTTTACTACAAGTTTGTCATTTGAGTGTGGAGACACTCTAGCCAGAGCATTTGTTTTCAGCCACAAGAAGCAGAATTTGTGGTTGAGCGTGGGAAATGTTTGTTTTTTTCAATTCTCAAGACATTAATGACCTAATATGGGCACATGGCCATATTCATCAATCTCATTAAATGAATGGCATGTGGCCATATTGGGTTAATGATATCATGAGCATCACCCCCCCCCCCCCCTTTATGCACTTTAGCTGCAGGGTGGGGAACCTCCAGGTTCTCCTAAACAGTGGAGAGGAAAAAATAGTGAGAGAAAATCCGAAATGTTACAGCGATCCCTAGAACGAGAGAGGAGGGAAAATCTTATAATGAGAATAATTGTTCTGGGGGCAATTCCCAAGTGGGAATTCTCCTCACTTTGGGAGATGTCCTCTAACTTCCTCTTATGTTTCTGGGACAAGAAGTGAAGGGACATTTTCCCATTGGTACACAGACACCAAAAACCCTTAACTCTTCCCTACTCTACTCAGAACATAAGTTTCAGCTACAGTACACATACACTTTAAAAAAGTTGCATACTCGAATAATAAACATAAACTGACCAGTCTACCTCACACTGTAAAACAGAAGAAATCATATGTCCCTAGTCTGACCAGGTTAAGAAGTAGCCAGTAAGTTAAAGTCCTCCCTGTTTTCCTACATTAAAAAAAAAATCGACATAATCAAAAAGTTTGTGTTGCCACACCCCCTCTCCAGTGGCTGGCAGACTAATAATCAGTGTCATGTACGAGCAGGGGGAGTGTGTACTGCAGTCGTGCACATCACATCCACCTAGATCGCTCCCCTTACCTCCTCCGGCTCCCCTTTGATTGGCTGGTTCTCGCCAAAGCTACCTGGCACTCTTGGCACTCTAATATATTGGAATTCCTTAACAAGCGCACATTGACTGGGCCATGCAAGCACACCGGGAGTGACGTGCTACAGTGATTTATGGGGGCGTGTACAAGTGGGAGGTGAGTGACGCCTCCCGAGCTCTGGTCCATGGGAGTGACAGGCGCTGGGATTGAAAAAAAAAACGGAGGTACAGATAATTTGGATTTGTATGAAGCAAAGTGTAAAAAATTGGATTTTTGACTTAGCGTAAAATCCATTTCTCTGATGTTCATTGACGGACACAGCTCCTGATCTTCATAACCATTGGTTTATACTGCGACAGTGAACCTCAGAGAAATGGATCTTACTACAAGTCAAAAATCCCATTTTCTCTTTCGTTCAATGACGGACACAGCTCCTGATCTTCATAACCATTGGGACGTCCCAAAGCAGTTTTAAACATGACGGGTGGGAACAGCAAAAAATTCCCAAGGCTAAACAGTAGCCAACTAGACAACAGGAGCTCAACCAAAAAAACTGGTGCCCACCTGAAAAAAAAAACAATACACCCTCAAAGAGGATCAGGTTCTCTAAAAAGCAGCCTGCAAATCCTCGTGGCCAAAAGAAGCATCCGCAGATGCCAGGTACACCCTAATTGCCCAGACCACATGAAGGCAATTTCGCTCGGATGTTTAGGTCTGGAACACAGGGAAGGCAACATAATGTCTTCATTCAAATGAAAATCAGAGACAACCTTTGGAAGGAACGACGGACAGGGGCGAAGAACCATCTTATCTCTGTTAACCACCAAGTAAGGTGAACAACAGGATAAGGCCGTCAATTCCGACACCCTGCGCGCAGAGGTGAAAGCCACCAAAAAGGCCGCTTTCTTGGATAGTGTAAGCAGGGGATCTCCCAAAGATTCTCAAACAGAGGCTTCTGGAGGACTGAGAGCACCAAATCGAGGTCCCAAAGTGGCAACAGAGACCGCACTGGAGGTGTCAAGTGCCTAACTCCCGGAAGAAAAGTACGCACCAGGGAGTATGTGGCCAAAGGTCATTGAAATTAGACTACTATGGTCGACACCTGACCCTTGATAGTATTCAAGGCCAGTTTCTGCTCAACCCCCCATTGAATGAAGTTCAAGACCTGAGCCCCTGAACAAGAGCAAGGATGAACCACTTTGGCAGCACCACCCGGTTGCCAGTCACAAAGCACCAATCGATCCTCAGAAGAGAGGGAGAGGATCCCACCAGACTCACCACACCACAGAAACCAGTCAAGGCAGCCACCAGGAGATTCTGCACTGCACGAGCGGCGATCAGGAAAAAAAATTATCCAAGAGTCAGCACCAGGGAATGAGGAGGGGCTTCCACCGCTGAAATCGCCACCCAGAGGGCTTTACTCTCATGGCTGCTGCTATTTTCAATGGCAAATCACCGCAAAATGGCTGCCGGACTACACAGACTTGCCAGCTGTGCACTGAAGCACACAGGCTGCAAGAAAATGGCGGCCCTGTGTGGCACCACGAGGCTCTCAGAGATCCAAGAGGGATCCCTAGGCCTCAAGGAAAGGCCCAGGCAGGACGGGGGGCCCTGGCAGGAGCCCCAACCAGGTAACACCCCCCTATACAGCCGATCGTCCAGCCGCCGCTGCCCTCCTGCCCCCATCGCCAGCTTAGCGCTCTGCTCCCACTAGGATGGGGGGACAGATGAAGGGGGGTGCCTGACGGGAAGGAGGGTAACCCGGGGGTCTGACCATCACAAGGAGGGGCACACGTCCACCACAAAACCCTCCAGGGGGAGAGTGGGGACAGCTACTCACCATACCAGGAACCAGGCAGGCACCACTCCAGACAGAACCCCTCACCTTCGGGAAGGGGGGGGGCTGTCAGCCAGAAGAAACACTCCCGGCCAAGATCTGGTCCTATGTAACCTCGCGAGGCGTTTAACTCGCAGGCCAGCCCCCACTGAGTACCTATAGCAAAGAGAGGAAGTATACCCCATGGGGCTGCCCATAGGCATAGCCAGACTTTTTTTCTGCCTAGTGTCCTACTCCTGTAGGGGGCAGTATAACCCAATGGTTATGAAGATCAGGAGCTGTGTCCATCAATGAATGAAAAAGAAAGGTGCATGTCTTTGAAAATTGATAAAGATGGGGTTTACAACCACTTTAAAGGAAACCTATACTGAAAGTATGCTAGTTGCCTGGCTATCATAATGACTCTGTGGCTTTAGTATTTGGAGTTGCTGACTCAAAAAAGCATGCATAAGACATTTAAATATTTGCTCCTACTTTGGGCAAAATTCCCTTTTCAAAATGTTATAGTCAATAAGTTGTGCAAAAAAAAATAGTAGTATGCTTCTATGATGTCACTGAAGCTTTCTTTAAAGAGAAACCATAATAGTTTTGGGGTAAATTTTATTGTATTATTGTTTAAACTGATCATTTATATATGTTTATACAATTTGTACACAATTGTTGTTTTAGAAATGCACATATCATACATGCCATAAGATTCACAGAGCAATATTGGTCAGCTAAAGTGTGAATTTGGCAGGTTCCAGTCCAAACAATAATTCAGCAGCTCAGCTACCCTTCTCAGCAGAGCCTTAGCAGGGAGAGAAACCGACTTTTACGGCTTTAGCGTTTCTTCTGTCAGCTTTAAATACTCTAATGGTGCCTGTAGCTACAGGGATTGGTAAAGGTTTGCTTTCATTTACTGCTTATTAAAGCACAAGGGTCCTTTCACACGGGGCGCACCGTTTTTTGATCCGCTCCGGCACTTTTTTTTTTTTTTACGGACACGGATGACACTTGTGTCATCCGGTCCGTATGTCCGTTTATCATCCCATCCGTTTGCGGATTTTGTACTTTGTCGCAAGAAAAAGGTAAACTGTTCAGGTCTTCTTGGGGTTCCAAGAAGCCATGGTGGGGAACTGATCCACTCAGGGTACAAGATCGAATTCCGGTCTCGACTGTCAAACAGGTTTTTAATGTCCAATCTTCACCTATCTCCAGACTGGTTAAGGGACTTGCGAGGGGCGGTACACGATTTGCTGTCGAAAGGAGTGATTGTGCCCGTTCCCTCTCAGGAACACTTTCAAGGGTTTTATTCAAACCTGTTCACAGTGCCCAGAAAGGAGGGCAAGGTGCATCCCATCCTGGACCTCAAGGCCCTGAACGGCTTGGTAAAGAAGTTTTGGATGGAATCCATCCACTCGGTAGTGGCGTCACTACACCGGGGAGATTTGTTTGGCCTCAATAGATATCAAGGACGCATATCTACACACCCTATCTACTCTGGACACCTGTGGTTTCTTCGCTTTGCAGTCGCAAAAGAGCATTATCAATTTGTGGCGTTACCCCTTGGTCTTGCCTCCGCCCCCAGGGTTTTTACCAAGGTACTAGCTCCAGTGTTGGCATTGCTGCGCCAACAGTGAATTGCAGTACTGGGGTACTTAGACGTTCTCCTATTGACGATCTCCTCTTTCAACCCTGAACGATCACTGTCCAAACCCTGCAGGAGTTCGGGTGGACCATCAATTTAAAGGAATCCACCCTGATACCTTCTTAGAGATTGGATTATCTGGGCCTGACTCTGGACTCTGCCGTGGCAAGGGTCTGTCTTTCCACGGACAAGCTGCAAAATTGCAGGAGGCGATTTGGTTGCTGTTGGGAACCGATTTACCCTCTCTGAGAACCTGCATGCGGGTATTGGGTCTGATGGTATCAACCTTTGAGGCGGTTCCGTTTGCTCAGTTCCATACAAGACCTTTGCAAAAAGGAGATTCTTGTCAATTGGAACAAGGATCCACAGTCCTTGGTCACTGTGATTCAGTTGAGCCACAACACACAGTCTGCTCTGTTGTGGTGGCTTTAGTCACCAGCACTATGCCAGGGCAAGTCCTTCCTCCCGTTGTTTTGGACGGTGGTAACCACGGACGCCAGCCTGTCAGGCTGGGGCGGGTGCTGGGGAAGCTCTGTGCCCAGGGAACCTGGACAGCAGAGGAGTCCAAACTGTTGATAAATGTTTTGGAGCTCAGAGCGAAAATGCTTTCTCTGCGACAATGGACGACTTGTCTGCAAGATTGTCCGGTTCGGATTCAATCAGACAATGCCCCGGCTGTGGCTTACATCAATCTCCAGGAGGTGGCCGAGATTCTGGCCAGGGTGGAACAGTTTGCACATCCCAGGTGTGGAAAACTGGCATACGGATAGAGCCGTCAGGTATTGGACCAAGGGTGTGGTCCCTACACCCAGAGGTGTTTCATCTCCTGTGTGTTTGGTGGGGGATGCCCGAGGTCGATCTGTTTGCTTCACGTCTCAACAAGAAGGTGCAGTGTTTTGTAGCCAGGTTTCGAGACCCTCAGGCCGACACCACGGACACAATGGTGGCTCCTTGGGGTCAGTATCGGCTTATTTATGCCTTCCCTCCATTAACACTTCTGCCAAGGCTTCTACGCAGGGTAGAGGTGGAAAGAATTCCAGTCATTCTGGTGGCCCCAGACTGGCCTAGCCAGTCTTCACACGCAGACTTGGTAAGGTTGGTGGCTCCTCCGAGATGGTCCCCGCTACCTCCGTGGGATTTTAATTTGGTATTATCTGTTCTTCAAAAGCCTCCTTTTGAGAACATTCGGAGATTTCTCTGCTTTTGTTGTCTCAGAAGGTTGCCTCTTTGGTGGCTATCACTTCTGCTTGCAGAGTATCTGAAATGGCGGCGTTGTCTTGCCGTTCCCTTATCTGGTGGTCCAGAGAGATAAAGTGGTACTTTGACCTAATCAGTCCTTTCTTCCTAAGGTGGCTTCATTTTCATTTGAATGAAGACATTGTGTTGCCTTCACTCTGTCCCAAGCCTAAGGATTCTAAGGAAATTGCTTTGCATACTTTGGATGTGGTTCGGGCGATCAGGGTTTACCTTGAGGCCACTGAGTCTTTTAGAAAATCAGACGCTCTTTATGTCCTTACCGAGGGACCTCACGCCGCTGAGTGCCTCTTGGGCTTTTTGCCATCAAGCGTCTGGGAGACAAGTTTACAAGGCGGCAACTTGGTTGTCCGTGCATACTTTTTACAATGTAGATGTGTTGGCACCTTCGGCTGCCTCTTTTTGGCCACAAGGTTTTGCAGGCTGCTGTTTAAAGTGAATTTTTTTTGTTCTCTTTGAGGGTGTATGTTTTTTCTGGGTGAGCTCTGGTTTTTCCTGGTTGAGCTCCTTTTTACCTGGTTGGCTAAGTTTAGCCTTTGGGGAATTACGTTCTTCTTTGCGTTGTTCTCCCATCCCTCATGACACTACTACTTTGGGACATCCCAATGGTAATGAAGATATGGAGCTGCATCTGTTGATGAATGATAGAGAAAACTGGATTTTTTTAAGAACTTACCATAAAATCCTTTTCTCTGAAGTTCATCAACAGACGCAGCACCCGCCCCTCTACTTTTGAGTGTATGGGGTTTTTTGTCTTCTAAACACTGCTTGCAACAAAACTGCAATCTGAAGCAGTGTGTGTGGGGTTATGCATGCAGGGACAGCGCCCATGGGAGTGGAAAAGCTTTTTTTCCTGCCTAGTGCCTATTCCTGATTCGAGGAGCATAACCCAATGGTAATGAAGATACGGAGCTGAACTTCAGAGAAAAGGATTTTACAGTAAGTTCTTACAAAAATTACAGTTTTTTGTTGCAGGGGATGCTTGAAATCTGACTTGTATCTTAGTGCAGACTTCTGCGAAAATCAGTGGGCCAATCAAACAAGCAGGAAATTATGTTTCTGGGGGGCGTTCTATACACATTCTGTGTACAAAACACTTCCAGGTAGCCATATTGCATTGCATTTTCAGAAAGAGACAGCGGCTGAAGATTGAAAAGGAAAGGTATTTTTTGATAACATTCAATTACAATAGGACTTGAGTCGGAATTGTATATGCTATATTATTTTTTTCTTTGTTTGCTTTTTTATTCCCTACGAAACATTCTGTTTCAAGTGATTGAAATTATGCACCTGCTGACTTGGCAGCATCCACAGGCAGCTTAACTCTCTAATAAGAATTTGAATACAACATAATTTTACTTCAGCTAAGTGCAGTGCAGAGGATGTTTTTTTAGTCTTTAGAATTGCACGAAGACAATGATTCCTAAGCCATGTCTCTGCAAAGAACTAAAACTTCCAGAGAACATGGAAGAAAAAAGGAGAGTCTAACTCGGACTAAACCAAGGCAGGCCCTACACAGGGCAAATTTCTTTCCTGCAACCACAGAGAAGAAGTATAATTCGGCAGGCAGGTTGAACCTAAGTTGATCAATCAATCAACTTGCAACTTGGTACATTAAGCCTGTCTATACAAGGTTTGAATCTTAGCCGGTTCCCGTTGAACCGGCTGAGATTCGAACCGTCTATGATCGGTATAACTAGCACTAACTAGGAAGGAAGGTGGAAGGGAGATACTAATTCACATATGTAAATGCAATAAACCACCACTAGATTTCCACATAATGTACTTCAGAACAATGGTAACCTGTGTAAAGGTTTGCCTATCCCATTTCAACATCTCATACAGTTCAATACAGCGACAAAAATAAATTTAGGTGGGACGCAACATTAGAACTTGTATGTAAATACTAGAATGTCCATAGCCTTCCAAAGACCTTCACTATGTTTTGCAGGATCCTCCATTCATCAAATAGTTTAATGAAGTTCTTTGGACAGCCACTGATGGCTCTCTTAGATAACAGAAGGGTGTATGCTTGGAGAAGATCTCAGTGAAGGGGTACCCTCACCCTACCCTATGCTGACCATTTCACTTCTTATCTTGCAGTACATTTATGCCAACACTAGCAGGCAGTCTAGCGGGTATCATTTGCTGTGTCCCTGAGTTGTAATAGAACCAGATTCTTTATTTTTAACTCACACTCAACCAGCTGACACAGAAACACAGATTATTTCTTTTTAGAAAACTGCAGCATTAAGTCTAGGCTGATCATATATAGATCAATCCAACTTGTAGGAGGAGTGGGCAGACACTTTATACCCGATTTGTACTTCACTTAAATTGGAATTCCCTGGATAGTCTAAGATAAAAAGGTTTACATCACGAAGGGAGCAGCTGGAGGATACGTTGTTATTTTCTATTTACAAACCCAGTGAAGGCATAACATACGCAGGGGCTATTGTTACATGCACAATGTCTGCTCCAAAGGTCCCTGCAAATTTAATTTGAGAAAATACTAATGCATGCACAGATAGCTTTGACTTAGATATGCCTCATAAAAAAGGCTCTCTGAGTAGGTGGTAAAAATGAACAAAATACATGAAACATGTAAAGAGGAACTTCATCTAAAAAGAAAGGGAAACAATGTTGTTATCCTTTAAATTATAATAGCTACTGCAGTTGTGTAACCATCTCCCTTTCTGTGTAGCAAGACCTTAGTGCTATCACTATAAACGGATTTATAAAGCAGTTTCACCATGAAGAGCCATAGAATGTACATATAACGTATCGCTCTTTCATGACACCAGTGGACAGAGCTATGAGAGCTGTCATTGCTGACTTGTTTACAAAGGTGCAAGTTTCAGGGGTACCATCCTGATACTGGCTTTACTACCCAGTGAGTTACAGATCTGGAAAATAACACAGGGCTCTCATTGCCCCAATGTGATAGCACTGGGTGCTAGAGCAGCAAATAATCAGTACTGCCTTGTGGGGAATTGGGAAGCGAAGTGAGTAGCAAGCTGCTCATACCCAGGAGGAAAGGGAAGGGGGTCACATGCTGCCCATACCCAGGTAGAAGGGTAGTGGGTCACATGCTGCCCATACCCAGGTAGAAGGGGAGTGGGTCACATGCTGCCCATATGCATGAGGATTGCTGCCCATAAATAGGGGAAAGAGGAGTATGTAACATGCTGTCCATACCCAGAAGGAAGAGAAGTGGGTCACATGCTGCCCCTTCCCAAGAAGAAGGGGAGTGGGTCACATGCTGCCGACACCTAGGAGGAAGCAGAGTGAGTCACATGATGCCCATACCCAGGAGGAAGGGGAGTGGGTTACATGCTGCCCATACCCAAAAAGAAGGGGAGTGGGTCAAATGCTACCCATACCCAGTGTTCAAATCTAGTTTACAACTGATGACAATGAGATCTGCCAGCACAGAGTTATTTATGATAAACAGCTCCATCCTGAAAAGGGAAGCATGGCCACAGCTTTTTTGGCCACGCTTCTCTTCTGGGTCACAGGAGTGCACTTATTTCTGCACTCCTGTGACCCAGATTTAGCTGATTGGCACTGAGGAAGAGAGGATCTCCCCTCGAAATGCATCAGCCTTCTGGAAGGTTCTTCGACTTTGGTGACCTGGTTGCTTTGTGTCTACTATGGACTGTGAAATGCTTTTATCATGAATGTGTTTGTGAGCATATCTCTATTTATACATTATTAAAAAAGATACCACTTGGTTAATGCGCAAGGGTGGTGCGCCCTCTTTTCTTTGTTTTACAGTGTTTACCCAGATTCAGCTGACAGTGGGTAAAGCCTGCTGTCAGCTAACGTCACAGTCCAGTCAGTCCAGGCTCTGCATTATCATGACAATAATGCTGGGATCCACCCAGATGCCTGACCCGCAGTTTGCTCGGCCTCTCAGCACACTGCTAAGAGCCTGAGCCAACCGCTCTCACCCTCTTTGCATACTGGCACCCCAGTGAGCGCTGGAGGTACAGGGCAGAGCACCAGTGACTGACAGTCACCGGCACTTCTCCCTGCTCCGTAAACAACATGAACTGAGTGATCAATGGTCATGTGATCACTCAGTTCTTGGTGTTAGAGCCCATGGGGGACACGGGACAGCCATATAAGCGAGTATGTATGTTTATTTTTTATTTTTTTCCAATAAAAAGCTTTTATTGAGAACTATATGCAAATAATAACAGTTTATTATTTTGCTATTTCACACTTCTTCTTTAACATTACACAGAAGGGGAGAGCTAGGCAAAATTTTTAAGCAAGTAAAAATGTAAGCAGCAAATTTTTATTTTTTTTATACACACACACACACACACACACACTTACTGTACTTAGCCAGGTGCTGGCTATAGCAATATGGAGAAGGAGACATTGCTAGCAGAGACCAAGCCACTCATAGCTGGACACCAAGTATACCTAATCCATACCGCATCCATAGTGCACTCTATACCGCATTATACCAAACCTTTACAGCATCTGAACCACATCTACCTTGCACCAATACCAACCCTATACCACATTATACCAAACTTTTATTGCATTTGAACTACATCTACCTTGCACTTGTGCCAAGACTATACCATACATATACTGTACCACTACCTATACTGCATGCAGGTTAACTGGGACATTCTTTAAGTGCAAAGACTCTCCTGAAGGGGGCCCCAACGATAGCCGGGAAAATAACATTTCAAAAGGACTGCTGCTCCCATAATAATTATTCTGCAAGCCCAAGTTTTGAATGCTGTCATTTTTTTTTTTAATCTGGCGCCTTTAAGGCTCCAGTACCCAGAAGTTATGTCATGACATAGCTTCCGGGTTTTTACATCTGAGACCAGATCAGAGCCGAATGCGGCTTTGTTCAGGTCTTTAGCCAGCCAGGGGACGTGCCTGCTGGTTGCTCGGGTCTCCAGTGGGACAGGAGACCCTGGCGAGCCGTGGAAGGCGGCAGGGACGTCCCCTCATGCTCCTTGTAATGACAATCGAGCGGATGCTCAGCCGCATCAATTGTCATTAAAAGAAAGCCGGCCGTCAACTGTGATCAAAGGTACTGGGGTGATGGCTCTAGCTGCAGGCATCACTCCGGTACAACCACTTGAAGAAATATCGGTCATATCGGCAAGTTTGTGGCCGATACCGATACTTTAAAAAAAAAAAGTGAATATCGGCCTCCGATTATCGGCCCCGCCGATTATCGGTCAATCCCTAGTGCATACCCCGTCGGTCCAGGACTAGCATTGCCGCCATAAATGGGCTCTGGCAGTATAGTTCCAGCACTCGGTAGATTTACCTTTTACTACTACTCACTGCTGCACTTGCTACTGTTTATGCTGTTCTGCCGCCAGATGTCATCTTATGCCTAGTCCTTAATATTGATCCATTTTATGCTTGCCTAGTTACCAACCATATTGGGTAGCAATATTATAATTTTGCCCTTACTCCCCGGTTTGGTTCTGGTTTCTTAGAACTGCTATTGGGTACTAAGTATTACTTTTAGTGATTTCCTGTTATAATGTATACTTGTACACTCAATCTAGTGTGTCAGAGGTGCTTCATAAGGTCAAGGCAAAGAATAGAGGACCCATTCTATCCAGTGGCTCCCAAGCAGGTAGCCCTACATACAGGTAACATATATAAAGTAGATATTATCCCAATTTAGATTAGCAATTTAGTTTGGCTGCAAAACCAACCACGGACAAGACTGATGCCTGTCATCACATTGGTAACAATACCATTGACAGTTCAAACCCAGTTTCAGTCTTATACAAGGTTTCGCATTTCAAGTCCTGATTAAGAAGGTATTTTTGGACCACTGAAACATGTTGGCTTCTTCTTTTTAATAATCTATCTGACCCTATGCTGAAATAAATTGCATCTGGACTACTTAAGTTATTGTAAAGGCTCACGTTTTATTTTTTTTTAATAGCAAACATGTTATACTTACCTGCTCTGTGCCATGATTTTGCACAGAGCAGCACCGATCCTCCTCTTCTCAGGTTCCCAACTTACACTTCTGGCAACTCCCTCCTGCCGAGTCCCCACTATAGCAAGCCACTTGCTAAGGGGGCATTTGTGCGGGCTCACACCCGAGCTGGCTTTGTGTGTCCATAGAAAAACAAAGCAAGGCTCGGCCCTGCCCCCATCTCCCTCGTCACTAGCTGTGATTGACAGCAGCGGGAGCCTTTACAACTACTTTAACCACTTGGCACCAGCCATACACAAATATGTTTCTTAGCGGCGAGGGGATGCCTATTTGTGTGAATTGCTGCCTTTAAACCCGTGCTGCGCGCTCCAAGCACAGTTGCCATCGGCTAACCGAAAGCTCCCGATCACTCTTTGGATGTTTTCGGACCACGGCCAATCACGGTGGTCACGCCCCTGGCGTCATAAACTTCTTAAAGGGCCGGGAGGTGCCAGCGCTAAGAGGTTATTATAGGGTGTAAAAGCCTGTCCAATAGCCAGACAACTTGCACCAACACCATAATAATACCATTGGCCAATAATACAACCCTAGGGTCCAGCGCTACCTATCCACTTCCTGAAACAACAAATCAATAGAAATCCAGCAGAAGTCACAAAGCTTTCAAAACTCTCTAATAGGGTTGAGTTGGTATTGAACATTAAATTAAACAGAGCTAAGTTATTGCAGCCAATGGAAGCAAAAGCTACTTATGACCTATGAACTTACAACACACACAAACTTTTTAAATATCCACTATTTGTTTTAAACAGAGTTCTTCTTCAAGATCGCATGCACTTTTTAAACGTGCTGACAATATGTCGATTTAAAAAAAAATGCTATTACTTGAAATAAAATTTGCTATGAGATGACTGTAAACCTAGAAAAACAATCAAATCATATTAAAACTTGGAAACAGGAGGTAATAGACGCTGGGGAAATTTAAGATACTAGATTCATATTAATTCGGAAAGCTGTTGGAGAAAATAGAATGAGCTGTTTGCACAGGGCAGGAGAAGATGACGAACGCTTTATCTGGAAAATTACTTAATCTTTTAAATTTCATTAATAAAAGAAATATGCTCTGCGCCCATCACAATCCTGCAAAGAATGCTTAATAGTTCGACTTGTGGAATTCAGAAAATCAAGAACATTACAGGTAACTTTTCCTAGTAAATAAGCAAGTTAAAAAAAATTACAGCCAATTAAATGATATAAAGAAAAAGTAGCTTTTGATGCAATATTCACAAATTGGGAAGGCGTCCTGTGCAGTACTTTTTTCCACCACAAGTTGTTTGCAGTCTGATGGTAATTATCACTTAAGCCCCGTACACACGTACCGAATGTCGGCCGAACGATCGGCCGTCTTTTGTCCGGTGCTGTCCTGTCGGTTGAAAACTGCAAAAGACTGCACACGAATTTTGTCGGCCAACAACAGCCGACTGCAGAAGTGATGTCATGTGATGGTTAACTTTCCGTGTGTTTTTTCTTCTCTGAGCATGCCCAGTCTTGCTCATCTGCTGTTTGTCGGCCGAATTCTGTACTGACTGGCGAACAATCGGCCGTTCTGGTGTTGGCCAACAAAAATTTTAATGCCTGCACACCAGAT